>NC_051158.1:68055156-68089286 GCF_013339745.2 Dermacentor silvarum | reverse complement strand
CCTTACGAAAATGTCAGATATGGACTGATATGAAAAAGGCCATATATGGGCATATTAAAAATTGGGCAGATATGGCCATATATGGCATATAAGGGCCATATATGGCCATATCTGCCCAATTTTGAATATCCCCATATATGGCCCCCTTATATGCTATATATGGCCATATCTGCCCAATTCTTAATATGTCCATATATGGGACCCTTATATGCTATATATGGCCATATCTGCCAAATCTTTAATATGCCCATATATGGGACATTTCTATATAAGGCCACTTCTAAAGTTTTAGTATGTCCATATATGGCGCTCTTATATACAGGGTGTTTCAGCGAACACTTTCAAAATTTATTTAAGGTGGCCTGTGGCAGATAACCCAATTCTAGTTAATGAGCTGGCCTACTCGAAGAGGCGGACATTACTTGCACAAAAAATTGAAATGCATAATCGACTATAATCAACAAAAGTTCACTAATTCAGTTTTTAACTAATTACCTGATGGCTCATATTGCAATTTACAAATTGAAGCCGGGGAGTTCGCAAGGCGATGCACTCGGAACGAATTCTCGGGATGACACCAGTTTCGGGATATTAATTCGCGAACTTTGCGGAGAAATGCATTGGCGTTCCAGTTAATTTTGTGCTTCAATGCATAAAGCAACGATTTGTTAAGAAACTAATAGGAACGCCAATGCGTTTCTCCGCAAAGTTCGGCAATTTATATCTCGAAACTGGTGTCATCCCAAGAATTTGTTCATGGTGGATCCGCCTGGCGAACTCCAAGGCTACAATTTGTAAATTGCAATATGAGCCATCAGGTAATTAGTTAAAAACTTAATTAGTAAATTTCTGTTAAATATTCGATTATGCATTTCAATTTCTTGTGGAAGTAACGTCCGCCTCTTCGAGTAGACCAGCTCATGAACTAGAATTGTGATACCTGCCACAAGCAACCTTTAAGAATTTTTGAAAGAGTTCGCTGAAACATCCTGTATATGGTCATATTTGGAAATTCAATAAATTAAAATCTGGGTTTTTACATGCCAAAACCACAATTTTATGATGAGGCACACGCTGTTGATCGAGGCATTCCGAATTATTTTAACTCCCTGTGGCTTTTAAAAAAATGTGCACCCAATGCATATGGCACACAGGCATCTAGTGCATTTCACTTCCATCGAAATGCCACTGCGCCCGGGATTCAATCCTGAGCTTTCAGTTCAGTAGAGCAACGTACGTACGCCTTAGCCACTACGGCGGGTCTGGAATTTTATATGAATATCTCCAGTAAAAAATTCCAACCAGCTATCAGCTTACATGTCTGTTGGCTAACCCTAATTTCAGACCTTGGTGGTATACTAGCCAATCGGCATACTAGTTTACAGGTCTACAAGCCTACAAGTCTACTACCTGTCTACTACCTATTCTACTGTTTGTCAGTATGCCATTGTACCGGAGACCACTGTTCAAATGTGTATTGTTTATTGAATTGATGAATTCTGACTGTGATTGCATTACAGTCTTGCAGTCTTAATTAGAATATATTCAGTGCCTTTGAACACTAGAGTATGCCAGTCGGCACTGAAGATGGCTCACTGCATAAATATGCTCACCATTCCATCCAAAACTTCAGGTCATGGTATGTGTGTGATGTGGAAATCACATTTATAACATCTGAAAGCAATATGAACAGAGATAAAACTTTATTGCAAAGTTCACTACTACAGCACATTACCCAATTGCTGCAAGGGGTACCAGTGCACTGATTTCAGTCTCTTTTCCATAACTTCCTTTGACACGGTGTCGTCCGCGTTGTGAAAACAGCTGCACAAACAAATGAACCATTATTGTCATACGACAGAAGACTAAGTACAATACTTGTTGTGTTGATTAATACACTGAGAAATGAGGAATTGAGCATAAACATTAAAAGACTAACAAGTGGTGAAAGCAGCACAAGTAATATTTATGATTGTTTTGAAGCCAGCTTTGTGGCTGGTGAAGGACCAATTGGAAGCAAATGCATATTTTCAAGTAATTGTAGGCCAGGCACACCAAGCTGTTTTCATTACACAGATTCCTATTGAATAGCAGCAATAATCCCAATATAGGCCTTACTGCATACCTGCTTGGTTAATTAATAATAGTACACACCGTAAGTTTGCACATTATGAAAATTCACATATTTTCCCCCCTCCCACACAATGACCACACTTACAACTCAACACTGCAACCGGTGGCCTGGTTTTGACTTCGACTGATGATAATGGCCAGCTGCGGATGCCAGTGGCAGTACCAGCACTGGAGCTATCTAGTGCTATATGCACAAAGCTAGTATTTTTCCCTTTTTTTGTCAGTCTAGACAGGTCATGCCGCGCATGCATGGAGTGATCAGACTGCTAGCGTGCCACATAAGGTCGCAAGCTAGCTATAGCACCCACTTCAAGCTCAAAGCATTTCAACATGCTTTGTAGAATGGCAGTCGTTAATTCAGAAGGTACTTCGGCGTCAGCAAAGTACACATCTGCCGTTAGAGATGGCCGCATGAAAAGCTGAATGCTACCAGCAAGGCAAGCTGGAATTTCCGCTGACCCAAGACTGATTTTTACTCGCAAGTTGAAGTAGCAGTGCTTTATAGCTCAGAAGCCTCTGGACAGCTGTTCTGTGTAAATTTAAATGATACAGAAGGAGGCTCACAGAAGGAGGCTCGCCGACTTACAAGGAAGCAGGGCATTCCAACTACAAACTTCAATGCAAGCAGCGACTGGATGATGTGCTTCATGTGGCGGCATGGGCTTCATGAGTGTGCTGTGTAAATTTAAATGATACAGAAGGACGCTCGCCGACTTACAAGGAAGCAGGGCATTCCAACTACAAACTTCAACGCAAGCAGCAACTGGATGATGTGCTTCATGTGGCGGCATGGGCTTCATGAGAACATGTCAGCAGCTGCCTTCTACATACAAAGAATCACAGACTTTCAGTATTTGTGATCATTCCCTGGCACCGGGAGGCAAGTTTAGAAGGCTGCCACTGGAACTGTTCTGTCCATTGGTCCTAGAGGCACAGAACATGATTTCTGATGACACTTGTCATCAAAAGCTTCAAGAGAACTGGCATCTGAAGCTCAACTGACACCACTGAGGACCACCTACTATGGGACGACACTACTGAAGTTTAAGAAACTGGAGGGCCAGCCAGAAGTGCAGATTTCTTAAGCTTAAATTCTTATTTGAAATGTATGTTTTCAAGGTTCGAAAATAAGACTTGTCCATTCTTGTAAGTTACACCTTTGTTTGATTCTTTGGTAGCTGGCTTTTCGACACAATCTTAGTGTGCCGTAGATTAGGCTGAACTAGGTGGCTCTGGAAATTAACTTAAGATTTTACCCTGCATATAACATAGCCTTCCACTTTGTGTCATTTTCTTAAGTGCTTAAAATAGGAATAAACAAATGCATAAAAAATACCTAGTGCGTATGCTCGTTCCACAAGAAGTATGCTGCAAAGTATCAGCAGGACTGGTATACTGTAGTGATTCCTTTCCCTTCATTTCTATATTCCATTCTTATCATCCACTGCACATAGCCAGCCAATCATGATCATGTAGGCAGAATGCTACCCTTACAACGCACAAAACAATTCCAATAGAATAATTAAACTATCCCAGCCCTAGATGCTTTCATAAAGTGTTTATGTAGCACATGGGCATCATACATGAGCTAAATATTCATGTACCTGTCCACAATATTTTATAAATGCTGTAACCACAAGGAAGTTTTCACATATACTGAAAAGTTTTCACAGCTGAAGTCATGATAATGTTAAATTTGTTTAAATACATTGGTACCTCTGACCAAATATTAATGGCAAATCGACAATAGAATGGATTTCAATAATACTTTAGAGGGAATGTGGGTGGCCAGCTTCAAACTTGAGCGCCATGTGACATTAGCATAACTGCAGCATGAATGCATCCTGTGATGTATCCAAGTTTTTGTGATTGAGCCTACTTCAGCAAGTTGTCTGGGGGGATGTATGAGCTGAAGCAAGAGGCCAGAACAGGGACTGCTTGCACGAAGCCATTTACTGATGGGCAAACTTACCAAGCAGTAGAAAGGTACTTCAGGCTTCTAATTTCGTTGCGCTGTGTCCGGCAGCGCCTGAGGCAAACATATAGCCGAGCTTTCAAGCGACCTTTTACTATTGGCCTACTCATTCACATAGGGTCACAACACAATTACCTGCCTGTCTCCAGTGGGTGAAACTTTCCCAAGAGAATTTTTTGCCCTGCTACTTTGGTGAGTGCATCAGCTCAGTTTGTCTTGTCAAAATGGCTCCCGCTACTTCACATGTAGAGTGCATTTGTTTGATTGCCCTTGTTGTAGATTGCCCTCCTTGGCCGCAGGAAGTCGTAGGTTCAATTTCTACCACCGCACGGCGCCCACTGATTCAAATGGACACAAGTGTACCCCAGCATGGCGTTCGGCTTTCTTCAGGGAGAGGAGCCTGTGCTCTAAATACCAGTCAAAACCCTCATGAGCACAAAAAGAAGTAGGTCTGGGCCATTCCCAATAGTGGCAATTTCCCATGTGGTGCCCCAAATTCCCTTTCCAAGCGCTGAGGTCCCACAATGGCCAAGCACCAGGTGCAGTGCAAGAACCTTATGAGTGTTGTTTATGTGTGTGGACTGCTTGAAAACTCTTGAGGACTGTGAATGAAGGAAGAAGAAACAGAAGGCGAGCCAGGCGCAGATTGCGTGCTTGGCAGTGTTCAGAAAAGAAACAATAGAGAAGGAAGAAGAGAGGTGGGTGCCAAATGGGCAGAGGGGGCTAGCAACTTAGAAGACGCAGGACCAGTGCGCTGTTTCGGGAGCTCCTGCCGTGGTACCTGAGGCAGCCCTGAGGACAACGCGCCTGCCTGTCGGTGCAGACGCAGAGTGGCGCCTGGCGTGATGCCGTTTGGAGCAGGCCTGGCTGTAGCCTGCTCGTAGCCACCTGATGGAGCATCTTTAGGCTGTGTCCGGGGTGAGGCCTAACCGAGGCCTTTGCTTTGAAGCCGCCTCTTGCTCGAGGTGGCATGTGAGGTTGTGGCGGTGGAAGCAACCCGCCCGACAGCCATTCGAGTCCTCGGGCCACGGTAATGCAGCCGTCGCCTGCCTCATCTGATGACCATTGCCGTCACCCTGCCTTGGCTGGCCTTCCACGAAGGTCATCATGCCTTGGGTCGCCTCCAACGGAAATCATCGCGACAGCTAGACGATCTACCACTGATCGACGACACCATCAGGAATGTAGCCATGAGACGTACTTGCTCTTTTCTTGAACGCTGCGCGTATGACTTAGTGTAGATGTGTTTGTTTTAGGGACCTTTGATATGTATTCTGTGTTTAGTGCTTGTCTTGTTACAGTCTTATCATCTTAAATTTTGGTTCACATCGCTTCGCGCGTCTCTGACGTTCATTACTGCTTGACTGCACACAGACATACATGCCAAACAACTATCCATCACACCAGACCGGGAGCATGCTTGTACCTATTTCACCGGTAGGTACCTAGCGGCTGCACTTGCCTCAAGGCAGCCGAGGCTGATGCTCTTCAACAAGGCCATCTGTCGTTGGACAATAAGTGCCCAGAGAGCACGCATGAAATCTCTTTCAAGATGTGAACCCTCACAAGAAGCCGAGCACCAGGCCAAGGGACATCTCTACCCATCAGAAAGAAACGGAGGTTTTCTGGCGGCACGGGGATTTGAACTCAGTACCTCCCACATACGAGGCGGATGCTCTACTGCTATACCACTACTGCGGTAGATTTATCCAGTTGAAATGGTTAGTCATGAGGATCTGAGACCGCTTTAGCATCCAGGAGAACCAAAAATTGGGCAAGCTGTTATGTATTCATGGTTGAAATGTTGAAAGCGGCATGGGCAAACGCAGACAAAGGAGTGCTTGCACTCTTTTCATTTCTCTGCCCCTCGGTCTGCATTTGTTTTTTAACTGCTTTAAACATTTAAATCGCTTTAGCTGTACCCATGACTGTTATTTTCATTGTCGACCTATTACAGCACCTGGCATTGTGTATATAGCACAGCATGACTAACATGGGAGTGCCAATGTTGCTGTAAGTGACTGCCATGTACTTAACAGAAAAAATTATGGAGGCGTAATGGATTAAGATGAGCGTCTACAGCTCCAACAGTATCCCATATTATTATTATTAAGCCCTTGTCTTCAAGGAGCCTACTGGATAATTATTAGGATAGGAACTTTTCCTTGTGTGTGTTGAGGGCTTTACTAAATGCATTAGGAGCAAGTTTGAATTTTTTTGAGGCTACAGCACCAAGTAGTTCACAAGAAAGTTTATCACTATTAAGCAACAATGGGAAATAAGCATTGTTGCTAATATTCAGTAACAGTCACGCACGCTGTTTGCGGCGGTATGCATGAGGAAACAGTTCCCTTTCTTTTTGCTTTTTAGTTTCGCAAGTTTGAATTTGACTGTAGCACGCTGATGCCTACAAGATGAAGAGAAGATATACAATAAAGCTTGCTCAGAGTCGGTTACTTTAGCGAGCCCTGCTCAGATTCTGATCGAGATGTATGAAGCTATGCATGGACTAAATGTACTATCACATATTTCTACTACTAGCACTAAACTTAGTACTAAGTTAAACAGAAAGATACTAAAGAACTCTTCCCTGATACCCAACAACAAACAGCATGCTAGTGTGTGCGTCACTGATGCAGAATGTAACTAACACTTTAATTGTGTTGCCTCAAAAATGAACTTTTTTGAGAACTACCGAATGCTCCGTCCCCAAATAAGGTACGAAAAAAGCAACCTCCTCCCACAGTGGCTAGTAAGGCTGCAGCTAAGCCCCTAACGATTACAATGAAAAGCATGCAAGTTATCAATTGGCTAGATTGCCATGCAGCGCATAATACAGGATGCCATTGACCCATGGGCGAAAGCCGTATACCCTGCCGTGATGAGTGCTACAGGTGCTGCAAATGTTATCGCAAGCAATTATAATGCTGACACTGCCATCCTAGACACGCTGTTCTGCGTAAGTAGCTGAAGGGCCTCCTGCAACAACTTGGCATTCAAGACAATGCCATCACTGTGGAAGACAAATTGGAGTCAGATCTATCACCAAACTTGTCAAACGGGTGAATATGGTCTCAAAACAAGCACTGGTGTTGCAGTTTTGAGGCAAACCAATGAATGCACACAGGTTGAGAAGCAGCAGAAAGTTCGAAAAACTGAATTGGTAAACTTGATTCAGGGTATCAAGGTAAGAATATGCCACCGACACTCAAGGCAGGCAGATGGATTTGTTTTGTGCCCATGTGAACGAGCGAGCCTGATGCACAAGATCGCAAAAAAAGCTCGACCAATTCTGTTGCCTCAGATGCTGCTGGACGTAGTGCAGTGGCAAATAAAGACCTGAAGTGCCTTCAGATAACCAACTTACTTGGTTGGTTTTGCTTTCTCGTTTTTTGATCTGCTATGTACTCCTTCCGAGTAATCATTATAGATGCAGCATCTGCTTTTTAAGTCTTGTTTTTTTAGGTTATTATTTGCTGGGCCAGCGCACATGCTTCAACCTACCTTCACATATTTTTAGAGGCAAGCGTCATGCTGTGCGATAATCTGGATTGTCTCTTATCACCTCTGGTATACTAGGCCGTACCAATCTGTCATGGCACATGGCTATGATGTGGTTGTATTAGGGGGTCCTAGTGACTCCAATATTTGGTTGCTTTATCATTAATGTGATGCCCCATGATGGTCTTGTTCAGTACTTATAAATATCACATTTCTTCAGTAAACTGCAGTTGAAAGTAAGCGCCAAACCCGTGTTTACGCAAACCGATCTCTGCTCTACCATTTTCCAGTGATTATGCTCTCAGTAACGTGCTTAAATAGATTCTCATTTTCTACGGAAATTGTTCATGTGTGTCACAATGGCTCATAGAGAGATTCAGCTATACCTTTGCAATCCTCCACCTTGAAATCCCTATTCATCGGCTTACAGTAAGAGTCTTAAAATCGATTTCGCTCCTTTACAGACACTTTCGCCCATATTTTCACTGCACATGCTTTCGCTCTTCCCTTATATCCTCACAATTTTCTAGTGGCCCCATGACCTGTGCAGCACTCTCCAAGTGAAACAACTTATTCCATACATTTGCACTCAGTAATTTCATTTCTGTAAGTTCTGTAGTAGACACTAGCTAATTATTTTATTCCTTAAAAATTTTATTTCTCTTTCATAGCAATTACTCCGG
Organism: Dermacentor silvarum; assembly: GCF_013339745.2. Taxonomy (NCBI): domain Eukaryota; kingdom Metazoa; phylum Arthropoda; class Arachnida; order Ixodida; family Ixodidae; genus Dermacentor; species Dermacentor silvarum. Next base: position 68,080,994 of record NC_051158.1, on the reverse strand, counting down.
CTGCTATTAGAAAATAGCAAAACATTATTTTTATAGTGCCTTCAATGAATCAACCTTCAATGATTTAGCCTGCATATCATGTACAGCATGCAGCTCTTCTGCAATGTTTCACCTTAATCCAAAATTTAACTATCTCGATCTAGATGCAGATGCTTGCTATGCATTGCCCTTCTTGTGATTACTTTTATATGTGCACCTATGATTCATCGCAGTGTTCTTAGAGTATCACGGATGAACATCAGTTCTTCCTATTTATGGAGGTGGTGTTATGCAGGCAGTGTCTGACAAATTGAACATCTTTCCTAAAGTTCGGAAAGCAGACACAATTCTATATGAAGGAAGAATAGAACCTGATCACCTTTCTTTCTCATACAATCACCCCCAATGAATATATACACAAAAGAAAAACTAAATTTTCTTTTAGTTATAAATAACCTAAGAGTAACTCATTACTCATTAGTTTGCTGAGCTATCTACAACTGAAACTGTTGCAGCATGTCAGAAATGCTACAGTGCATTGCACATTATGTTTATCATCAGTAAATGAGCATTTTCAGGCATCAAGCTCAGCATATCAAAGATATGATTTTGGCCTTTGGGAGGTTAAAATGTCCACAATTTTGGCCATCAATTCCATCCCGTATGATATAGGCCACATGACAACACAAACGCATCCAAATAAGCTAACATGTTGACATCTTCAATGCCTATAAAATCGTCAGCAACTTTCCATTTGTTGTTGCTTATATGAAGACCAAATTTACATGTCCCTTGCATAAACTTATGGCAAGAATATCATGATCACAAGTATTCATTTCTATAATTATGACTTAAACTCACTCTAAAACAATCTAATAAATGTAGCACTGACATATATACATACCTGGCCAAAATATACCCAGAGCCTAACTACAGTGTTGGCCAATTAAACGAGGAAATATAACTTATTTCACTTAAAATATAGTCTGTGGTACATTACCCAAATATGACTCGAAGGAAACTGCACAAATCTGAGTGGCGATGTGGGCTTGTTGGTTGTTCATGTTGAAATGAGCGAGCTGTAGCGCGAACAGGGAATAAAGATATGAGAAGGCACAATGAAGTGCTACGTGTGTGTATTCTTTGTGCCTTCTCGTGTATTTTTCCCTGTGCGTGCTACAATTCGCTCGTTGCACAAATCTGTTACCAAGCTTCTTATCGTCATTTATTTCATCTTTAAGGGCCTCTGTCAGGGCATTACGTTAGGGGTGGCATATTCATGCAGTCGTCTCTAGCATTCACTCAAACCATTACCAAATGTTCACACCCTAAATGTATAATTGCTTTTAATGATGAACAAGTCTGCAATTCTATTGTCTGCGAGCATCGACAATACATATCCTGACCTCTGCAGTGACTGATCTGCTACAAATTATCTTTGAGGTTCTTAAGCTGCGTGATTTTGTACTTTTATGTTTAATAATGCACTAGGTGAGACCATGAGTATACTTTATATGGCTTCGTTTTCAAATTTAAGTAACTTCAGGGTGATGAACACACACACACTTATGGAAACATGAAAATGAGAACCAGAGGGGGTTTGAATTTACCATGTTTTTTCCATTTCCTGTGGATAGCCAGGAGGTGCTCCAGCAATGACAGTCCCCTGTCTGCACCGCCCCATGGAGGCCAGCTGCCACTGAGAAAACACGGATTATTATTATTACCAGATATTAGCTAGCAGCATCACATATGCAAGCCGACTTGTGTAGAACATTGCAAGACAGTTGAAGTGACATGTACATTAGGTGAATATTCATTTAAGACACATGTAACTGCAGTCATCCGTGTTGCTGACTGCATGTCTCTGCCTGCAGAGTAATGCAAATAGGCGTGCAGCTTACATGATATATGAAGCTCAAGTGCACTGTGTAGGTTATCAAGTTAGGTGTTGTTCTCTAGAGGTCTTTGTGATCAGTACACGTGATGCTATATGCACTGAAATGTGATGGTAAAGAACCGAGTGCTCCCAGTCATTCCATGAACTCAATACTATTGCTGCAGCTACGTGATAGCAGAAGGCTGTATGCACAAGTTCAAAGAGCTACCTAAAATAGGGTGCATGCCATAATTGATTACATGAATCAGTGGAAAAATGTCACTTGGTGGCTGCCACTAGACATGGGAATGGTTAAGTAGCGCTGCAAAGTGCTACTCAATGCTGGTTCCTAATTCCTTACATAACATTCACTACGTCAAAGAACAATGCCACTAAGTCCTGACCTGTCTGCCATGCAGATAAAGGTTACGCATTGCTGAAGTTGTGCTTGCAGGATGTGAAAAAAAGCTGTCCAAAAGAGAATTTAGCACATGGACAAGAATGTCAAAATGAAATCTAACCTCACTAAAGTTGTGGTATAGTGGCGACATTTCACACAATATTTCAATAGAACCATGAAAATTTCTGTTAAATTGAAAGCTTGCCTATATTGTTGTGTTGTACCCCTGTATTAGTGCTATGACAAATGAAGGATCTAAGTTGACAGATGAAGCGACAAACTTAAAATGTCCACGTGCATACATGCTAAAAGGCAGTTTCCCTGTTTCATTACATTTTCCAAACTCTTGCAGAGCTGTTGTATACTCTACGAGTACAAAGCATGGCTCGATAATAGAATAAACCGCACAGTATGTGCTGCCACGCTAACAAATTGGTAAAAGAAAAACAAGGAAAGCTTCTGCTGTCATGATTTTACCATTAAGTGGGCTCAAATACTACACGAACACATATATCGAGAAAAAAAATTGGTTTCAACAAATGCAAGCAACGTGTGGAGTCAGCCCTATTATAACAGTTACCAACTCATGTGAGCAGAAAAGCAGGTGAGAGCACACTGGCTCAGGCTGAGCCATTTGCCTTTCCTGTAAATAAATCCTCACACTCTGAAGCTCATATTGATACTCCCTTCAGTCACGGTGTACATAATTGTGTGCACAACTTATTTTTGCCATTTCTGTGCAGCTGTGTCAAGGAAATGACCACAAAAACTAATCTTAGGGTAAATTAAACATTATGGTTACCTCAAGTACCTTCATTTCACTTCTGAGGGAAATGTATCACTACCGAAGATAGCTTTGGAGAAGGCACTACAGTGTTTGACGGAAGGTGTGATGTGGGACATTTCTGTAGCAATTGCAAAATAATTTTCTTCTTTCTAGTAAAGCTTGCAACCAATAATTAACTTGTGCAGGTAACACACTAGTGATTCAGTAATTTTTTATGAAGAGACCTATCATTACAGCGTGCACAACAATTAGATACTTAATCACTCTGTAATTATAGTGAATCATCATAATATGCAGTCATTCTACCATCTTGACTTGCTCTTAATGGAGTCTGCAGCACCTTGGCATATATTTATGTAAATTTCATACATTTATCGACAGTCAATCATACTTCGTCACTGAAGGGGTTAAGTGTAATCGGGCAATTTTTTCACGCCAGTGTGTGAATCGGGAATGCAGAACTTCAACGAGTTCCACTGAACGCAGTGTAAATAAGGTAAGAGCAAATCACAACATTAAAAAAACATAATGCCCCCCCCCCCCCCCATGCTACAAAATTGCTGCAAAACCAGAAAAATGTTGGCTGGTATCAAAGTGGAGCCAATGCACACGAACATGCTTGATAATAATCTACTGGTAAGAGTTCGTGGAATTTCTTAGTCCCGATGATAGATTGATGATGATAAATAATAATTTAGCCTATAAACACATCCATGTAAGTCCCGAACAAGTTGAGATATCCATGAATCTAGCTTCCTGGATCTTGCGTTTTACTCACCTATACCAGAAGGATACGCCACATAAAAGAAAAACCTGCATGCATGCTGGCATCTCTATGATACGAGCACTTGTCAGTTAAATAATAAAACGCACAGTATTTGCTGCCCTCATAAAGGCAACACCGGGGAGACGTCGCTCGTCTCGTCGCTTGCATGCTGTACGACTTGTAGGCGACGAACGAACGCGACAGCCATCTCCATCGCGTCGCTTGTTGTCGCGCGCAAGATTGCGTGAATGCGGTATCGCAACACGCACTGCTTCAAAATTATGCAAATAGCACATAGCAAGAGGGGGGGGGGGGGGATTGTACGTACCTTTGTAAAAGTTGCGACTGGAAGTGGCAATCGCCAGGCACGCATTCTCTTCAGAAAAGGTCTTCTCGGGCGCCGCCGTCTACGTACGTGGCAGCTCCATCAGCAGTGACGCGGTTTGTGCAGTTTCACGATGAGCACTGGCATATAATCATCACTGCACTGCGACAACGCGCAGCCACGGTATTCAAAAGTTGAACCGTGCGCGCGACACATACAAACAAAGCGATCGCCGAGGGCCGCGCCGGTGAAGGCGCCCGCTGCTTCCCTTTACTTACAGTCGCGTTAAACTGCGTTGATGAGGACTCGTTCCGATTGCGTTCACGAATAACACACAAACCGCGGAGAACATTGCGTTAACACGGATGCACGAACGAAAATTACACACGACAACAGGCCTCGGTATCTGACAGCTGCCGTCCATGTGCTGCCGGCGCAGCAAGCTTACCAGTGTTGCCAAGCGATACATTGCATTGGACATTCCACGTTTGGTTTCGGTTTGTATTTCACTGAATGTGTCAAAACTTTAGCTTGGTGGTAATTTTTGGCAGTATTTCATTTAATGGGGCTTGAATAAAGTATCTAGATTGACTGATGTAGCAAACTTTTTGTCTGTGCTTGTGCAGTAGCTGATATAACGAATAGGAATTCGTGCAGCAGGTTTCCTAACTCATGCTTTAATATTCCCAGGCTGCTTTACATAGGCCGGTATATATGATTGCAAAAGTATATGATCATACTCTCTCTCAAAAAGTAGACATATTCATCGGGTGTGGTTGTGAGCCAACGTGCAAAACGATGAGTTGATTGTGTGTGTTTCTGCGATAAAATTCACTTCAACTCGTTACTACCTGCTCGGTGCAAGCACATTCATTTCGATCGAGATGCTTTGCCTATAGCTGCAGTGCAAAGCATCGCATGTGTTACGTGCAGTATAGCTACATCTCGTATATAAGGCCATGCTGTCCGGCAGGCGCGGTGCAGACGGCAGTAGCGCACCCAGGATCTCTGCCGGGGGGGGGGGGGGGGGGTACATTTGTGTGTGTGTGGGGGGGGGGGGAAGCAAACACTTTACATAATATGTAATTACCTTGCTTTAGCCAGAGGAATCCAACAGCAACTCAAATGCCTAATAACTATAATACAAAACATAATTATAATAATAAATAATAATTATAATAATTATAATTTTAATATATAAGGATGATGACAATGTTTATTTCTTCAGCGTTTTACTCAAAGTAATTTAAGAGTGAATGAGTAAATAGAAGACAGTAGGTGATAGAGTGTTTTTGTTAATCCGGAAAATTCGACCTCAAGCCATCTCCTGAATGGTAATGACAGTGTGCACTGAGCGCTGAAGGTGCACGTTGGACTGGTGGGGCTGGACGCGTGAGTGGAGGGGGGGGGGGGGTTACAACTACAATTTAGGTATACTTTTAAATCCTTATATGGCAATATAAGGCGCTTACTTGCAGCCATATATGACAGTAGAACGCCTATTTGTACCCTTATATGACGTTATAAAGCCTTACTTGCAGTCATATATGGTAGTATTAGGCCATATCTGGACCCTTATATGGCAGTGTAAGGCCATATCTGGACCCTTATATGGCAGTATAAGGCCATATATGGACCCTTATATGGCAGTATAAGGCCATATATGGACCCTTATATGGCAGTATAAGGCCGTATCTGGACCCTTATATGGCAGTATAAGTCCTTACATGGATCCTTATATGGCAGTATAAGGCCTTATATGGGCACTTATATGTCCAAATATGGCCATATATAAAACATATAAGGGCCATATCTGACATTTTCGTAAGGGCATCCTTTCCTTGTCACGCTTGCCTATGTAGATAAGGTTGATCTTGCTTTCACATCATTCAACCGTAATTTTGTTCGTTTTGATCACTTGCTCAATGGCACCAATCAGCAGTGCCTTGTTCTATAGAGCGACGTTTTTGATTAGCTGTATTGATATTTCAGCTGGTTCTGCGGACGTGTTATCAGGGACATTTTCATCGGGTTTTTCCAGTAAACGTTTTCTATGCTAAATGCTGATCTGTCAGGCGTTTCTGTTGTTGCTGAATCTGAACTAAGAATTGTTTTGTGACATAGATATCCCTGATAACGTCTCGGGTGTACTGAAGCGCATCGTCTCCTTCAAAATGTTACCGTCTTCGTGCCTTATAGCCGTTCGCGAATGTTCAGTTGGAGATCCGAGTGTTCTTACGTGGTTCCAGAATCTTTTTGGTGCGCCTTTGTCTCCTTTGCGAATGTTATGCACCCGACGCTTACTTGTGCATTTAATTTTCTTTTTTGCACGCGCTCACTCACCACTTAAGTACTTGTACTGCATGTATATTATACTAAGTATTTGTACAGCATTTGTTCCATCTAAGGAGTACTTATTTGTGTAATCCGAACGTTTTGGCTTCTCGATGATCCCTAGACGCCTGTTCAAGCTTTCCTATAATTTGCGTTATCAGTCCCCACCCTTTACCTTCGTTTCCCTGCCATCCAATTACTGCGACCGCCTCGAGATCCAGCGGCTCAACCGCAGGATTTATCCTCCCCCTCACAAAAACCTCATCACTGAAGAGGCAGTAGCTCTCAGACTTATCCAGACTAAGACATTTCCAAACCTCACAGATAGTGCAAAATGTACCCACAAACATATCGCGGCATGTGCCCCTCGTGCGACGACACACCCCTACATCTCTTCCACATCTCGTGGGGGTGTGGGGGCAAACCTCAACGCTTAACGACGCCTAACACGTCATTTGAGCGGTGGGAGGTACAGCTGACCGGCGATACCCTGGCAGGCCAAGAAGCGCTCGTCCAGCAAGTTCGTCGAGTAGCCATGGACAGTGGAGTCCTGGAATAAGGACACCATCCACTCGTCCTCAAGATCAACGATCTCGATAGTCTAAATAAATGTTTTTCTCTCTCGCTCTTTCCCCTCTTTCCAATCCAACAATTGTTTTTCCGCGTCTGTCTTATCTCCTCCTGCTTAAGGTTTACCAGTTCCTTATATTCTAAGACTAGTGTAAGAAATGCCTCCACTTTCTTCTCTATGTTTTTTTTGCGATCTGTGTTATTCGCTTTGCATTCATTTTTGGAAATTCTGATGCTAGTGGTTCGTGTTTTGCGTTCGTGTATCTCCTAAATTTTAAGGTTAAGCGTTTATAATCGCTACCCAGGCTATCTTTTCCATGTTCATCTTCCATCATTGTGTCAAACTGATTTTTAAAGGAGATTGCCCACCATCTCACGTCAAAGTCGGTCATTTCCGACACCCGGTTCGGCCATTCGTACAAAAGCCTCTTCAATGCCATCACTGCTTTAGGCTTGGACATGTTAAGGGAGTCTGTCCATACTCAATTCTGTGTCCCCGGTGCGCTGAACCTCATGCGGAAGACACTTTCCAGGCTACGGTCCTGAAGTGCGGCAACTATAATGGTTGTCATGCTGCCTCGTCTAAGGACTGCCCTCGCATCAAGAAAGAGCTCGCAGTTTTGAAGCTAATGGTTCGGGACCATTCATCCCACAGGGAGGCTGCTGAAACGATCCGGAGTCGGCGTCGGCGTCACCGAACGTCCTCAAAGAAGGTACAGACACCCCCACCCACATCATCCAGTGAGGCCACAAAAGGGCTGAACAGCACAAGAAAGTCAACTGAGAGAAATCTTTCTCCAGGAGAATGGCCTGCGCTTCCGAGCCAGCAACTTCCCAAAAAAGCACAGATTGTCAAGCCCGCTGGGGAGCCTACTCCTGCTGCTGATGACATGCCCAAAGCTCATCGTCAAATTATTTCAATGCTGTGTCCCCTCATAGATGCCATCCGAGTGATTTTGTCGAACCTTGGAAACATGCCTCCTCGAAGTGCACTGAAAGTACCGGACGCATTAAGCCCAGTGCTTGAATCTCTCGCATAGAGACATGGCCCATCACCCATCCTTTCGAGAAGTCAAGGCAGCGTCAATTATCCAGTGGACCGCAAGAGGACTAAAATCGCGCCTTTCATACTTCCGTCAGTTCATATATACGAATATGTTCTCAGTCATCGTGATATGTAATTCTAATGTATCAAAGCCAGTCAGGTTATCGGGATATGAAGCTGTTATGTCTCCGACAACTGGTGCATGCAGCAAAGTAATCATTTTTATTCGTCGTGAGCTCACCTAAGTTCGCCAGCCGATTCCGCCTCATGATGACAGTCAATATATGTTTGCCTAGCAGTTAAAAAGGGCAAAGTCATGTTTACACTTGTAGGCGCTTATATATCGCCTTCAAGTAAGTTTGATGAAGTAAGTTTGATTCAAATAAGTTTGATTAAGTTTTATTATTGAGTACGATGGATAAGAGATTGGCATACATCTCGGCGTCGCATCCTGCTCCATGGGTCATAATCGCATATTTTAATGCGCACCATATGGCATTTGGAAGCACAAGGACAAATGCAAGAGGACAAAGGCTAGCAAACTTCGCCTGCAACCACGGCCTTTCACTCCTGAATGACGGCAGCCCAACGTTTCTACGGGACGTGAATTATGGCAGCTGTCTTGAGCTGGTTTTCGTATCCAGCTCTTACACAAAATGTGTTGAATGGTTTTTGGATATCGAGACCCACGGGAGTGATCACATTCCCACGTACCTTATTATCAAAGCGTTGTCCTGGTCCTTCTCAGGGAACACCATTCGATTAATTGACTGGACGCCTTTTACCTCTGCCATGGAAGATGCTTGCCGAGAGGGCTTGTCCTCTGGATTAGAGGAAACAGTGAAGTCTGCAATGCCCGACACCACACGCATGGTCAGAGTTTCGTCTAATCACGTGGAGTTGGATATATACCTGTAGTAAACTTGACGACACTACGTACACCGTCTCATGGTGATCGTTATGGTGGTGCCGATGACTTTCACCGAGTTTTGCTTGTAGTTGGTAGGGTGCTTGATCCTGTGCACTGATAGAATGGTGTTCGACGCTGTTCCAGGAATTATCAGCAGATTGGCCCGAACTGTGAATGTAGTTACCTGCATAGCTGTTCGAGGATAGGCACTCCTTATGGGGACTCAACTTATTCACGTCCTGATTATTAAAAACCAGTTGTCTCCTCCACACTGAGCCTTCCTGTTCGAGTTCTGGTCCTGGTAACAGATTCTGGAGGCACTGCAAAAGCTCGTCTAGGGTCTCTGTTTGGACATTCGAAATGAAGTTCAGATGAAAGCCCCGAAGACCCTAGACGAGCTTTTGCAGTGCCTCCAGAATCTGTTACCAGGACCAGAACTCGAACAGGAAGGCTCAGTGTGGAGGAGACAACTGGTTTTTAATAATCAGGACGTGAATAAGTTGAGTCCCCATAAGGAGTGCCTATCCTCGAACAGCTATGCAGGTAACTACATTCACAGTTCGGGCCAATCTGCTGATAATTCCTGGAACAGCGTCGAACACCATTCTATCAGTGCACAGGATCAAGCACCCTACCAACTACAAGCAAAACTCGGTGAAAGTCATCGGCACCACCATAACGATCACCATGAGACGGTGTACGTAGTGTCGTCAAGTTTACTACAGGTACCGGTCAAGATAGATGGTGTCGAAATGAAAGCCTTGGTAGAGAGTGGAGCTTCAGTATCAATTATGAACAAGAATCGATTGGATATCAGTCGTTTTCACACTGGCAAAGCTGTTCGTGTACAAGGATACGATGGTTCAGTGAGCTTACACAACGAGTGGGCGTCCGTAGTAATTGAATTTCAAGGACATTCAGTCACCAGCCAAGTGTTAGCAATCCCAGATGTTACATATGATTTTCTGCTGTCTCGCCCTGACATGAAGAAACTCAAGATTAATCTTTATTGGGACGACAAAGTGCTCGTTGAAGAAGACTCAACAGTGAAGGCAAATGCTGACGTACCTAGACCACTACGAGTAATTCAGTGCGATGAAGACATAAGAGCTATGTATCCGGAGCTCGTTTGTGTGGGAAACTACCCGCCAGCGATGAAGTCACATGCGGTTCCATTTGAAATTGCTGATAAAAAGGTGGTACGAAAAGCTCCATACAACATGTCAAGAGAAAAGAAAATATGGCTTAAAAAGGAATTGCAAGCAATGTTAGAGGCTAATATTATTCGACCTTCCGTCTCACCGTTTGCCTCACCCATAACAATTGCACCCAAAGAAGATGGCACCTTCCGTCTTTGCACTGATTATAGAGCCCTTAACCAGCAAACGGAACTGATACCTTTCCCAATGCCAAAGATAGATACCATTATTGACGAAACAGGTGGATGCCGCTGGTTTTCTCGTATCGATCTTTGTAAGGGGTTTTGGCAAATTCCGCTTACTGAGGACACAAAGAAGTACACTGCATTTGTTACGCCTTTTGACTTATTTGAGTACAGTCGCCTGCCGTTCGGTTGGAAGAACTCTCCGGCTTGGTTTCAAAAGATTATGAATGACATATTGAAACCGCACCTAGGTATTTTTTGTAATGTCTACATAGATGACATCATCGTTTTTTCGAAGACTAAAGAAGAACACGAGAATCATCTCTCTCAAGTCCTGAGTGCCCTCAGCAACGCCCACCTTAAAGTCAATTTCAAGAAAAGCGCATTTTTTCAAGAGAAAGTTGTGTTCCTCGGCAGGGTGTTCGACGGGTCTACTAAAAGCACGAAGCACGACTCCGTTGAGAGAATTTCCAAGTTGGTGAAACCATACGATGTCCACTCTCTCCGGGTGTTTCTAGGCCTTGCTGGACATTTCAGGTCCTTCATCAAAGACTATGCGGTCAAGACCAGGTGTCTTACACGTTTGATGCAAAAGGACGTGCCTTTCCGATGGGATCTGGAGTGTGAAAGGGCCTATGGTGAACTTGTCGCACTGATATCGTCAGATCCCATCCTGCGCTTACCAGACTTCTCGCTACCTTTCGTGCTTAATACTGATGCGCCGCACTACGCAACGGGCGCAGTTCTATATCAGAAGCCACCACGACATTCGGATCATCAAAAGCACTACGTTGTTGGATATTACAGCTATACATTTAAGCCTGCTGAAGTCAATTATACTACCACAGACAAAGAAGCGCTGGCAGTTTTAAAAGCTGTGCAATATTTTAGAACCTATCTAGAAGGTGCGAAATTCACTATTTTTACCGATCATCAAGCTTTGACTCATCTCCTAGGCATGGCACAACCAAAGGGCCGAATCGCGAGATGGGTTAATTACCTACAACAGTTCGACTTTGACGTATCACATCGGCCTGGCCCCCTACTGACAGATGCGGACGTTATGTCTAGATTACTTGTCCACGAGACAAGCGAACATCCACAAGAAATAAATCACGTAAAGTTGTGGGAAGGCACTGAGGAAATGAAGTTTGTGGACGGAAGATATCACGTGCCATCGACAATGGTTCCCAAGATACTTCAACTATATCATGACAGTCCAGAGTCGGGGGGACATGACGGCTTCTGGCGCACTTACAACAAACTGCTGAAAAGGTTTACTTGGCCAAGTATGAAGGACGACATCAGAAATTACATTCGCACGTGCCACCTATGTCAAGTGAACAAAGTGAAATTCAAGCAGGCGACAGATGTGATGATAACCCCAAAGCATTCAAGCATCCCATTTGAAGTCATTCACTTAGACTTCGCGGAACTTAAAAAGAAGGGAGAAGGCACAAAGAAAACTCAAGCGTTTTTACTCAGTATCGACGAATGCACAAGAATGATCACTGCCAAGGCAGTAAAAGAAGACGCCAACAGTGTTATTGCTCTTCTTCAAGCTCACTGCTTCCAAAATACAAAGATGATAGTGTGTGACAATGGCCCGGCCTTTCGGAGCAAAAAGTTAGCCAACTGGACACGAGATCATGGGATAACAGTGAAATTTTGCACACCCTACCATCCTGCAGCAAACGGCCTTGCTGAACGTGCTATAAGGGACATCAAGCAATTCATGAAGATGTACCCAAAATTCCCAGGTGGCTGGAAGTGCTGCCTGGAGGCTGCTACAAGACACCACAACCGTTCCTATACCAGCGGTTTAGGATGCAGTCCTATCTTTGCCACTTCTGGAATTGTGCCTACTCTTCCTGCGGATTGCGAACTCGGCATCCTGGAGAAGCTTACGCTTAGTGAAGCCAAGAAAAGCGAGAAACAAGAAGACGCCTACAGACAGCGCATGAAGAGGAACTTCGACAAGAGGCGGAACAGCGACATACCAGATATAGAAGTAGAAGACCACGTCCTAGTCAGGAAAGGAATTGGAAGTACCAACTCTACGTTTCACGGACTCTTTCCCGTGGTTAAAACGGCATCGCAGCACGGTGTATTGAAGACTATTTGGTACCTGGGAGCCACCGGCCAAACAGAGTGCGCCTCAATCGGCAATGTGTTCAAATATTACACCAGGAGGTGCAAACAAAAGAAGCCGGGGAGGGTGAAGCGGACTACTTCTGGAATGTGAAAAGAAGACGAAGAAGAGAAGGCAGAAGAGGAAGAAGAGGGGTCGGCGGAGAATAATATTAAATGGCGGACAACACCCGTCTTACCGAAGTTATGTCTGGTGATTAGTTATTCTACCCGGACCGCTACATATAGTTGGAGCGGCTTCGTGCACTCCGTCGTCGTGCGGAGCGGCGATACCGACGTACAAAATCAATCGATGACCTTAGGACAGCCAGACGACTACAAAATAATATACAGGGTGGCATGGATAGACTTTCATCTAGACGTTGGACAACGTTTTGCCAGTCACTAGCCCCCGGAAGCCACTTTCCCACATCTAGAGAACCGTACGTGGTCTGCGTTCCCTCCCTGAACAACGCTTCCCTTTCAAAGCACTGGCGCTCTTCCAAAGGCGGCTAGATGTTGATGTTGCTGACGACTTTTGTGCAAGGATCGCTGGCCAAGCGACTGGTCCAGGCTTTCCAGCCCCCAATGACATCCCTGCTTCGCGTGACTGCCATATTGATCTTCCTTTCACAATGGAGGAACTTGAGGCGGTCCTTGCTCTATGCAGGCGTTCTTCAATCCCAGGACCAGACAGAATATCATACCGCGCCTTGTGCAACCTGAGTGATTGCGCCCGGAGAGAACTGTTAGATATCTACAACGTATCCTGGCAAGATGGTGCGGTTCCCGAAGAATGAAAGACAAGTCGCTTGGTCCCTCTCCTGAAGCACGGCAAGTCTCCGCTTGAACTCACCTCATACCGCCCTATAGCGCTGGCCAGCTGTGTGGGAATAATAATGGAAAAAATGATCCTTGCCAGCTTGGAGTGGTACCTGGAACACTACACCATGTTCCCAAATTGCATGGCTAGTTTTCGTCGAGATCGCTCATCAATAGACAGTGTTGTTGATCTCGCTACGTATGTCCAGCATCAAAAGTCGTGCAAAAGATTATCTGCAGCTTTGTTTTTAGATGTCAAGGGGGCATACGATAAGGTATCTCACGATGCCATTCTCGCTTCTCTTGAGATAGTTGGCCTTGGGGGTCGAGTACGTGTTTCGATGGATTTCTAATTATCTATTTATGAGATCGTTCTTTATGAGAACCGGAGATGGCCAAACCGCACGGCACTACACCTACCGAGGCGTTCCTCAAGGCGGAGTACTAAGCCCCACCCTATTCAACCTCACACACATTGGTCTTGTGGAACATTTACCAGCAGCGATCAAGATATCAATGTACGTAGACGACATATGTGTATGGACTTCAGGTGTGACACGCCCTAAGATAAGTGCAAGGCTTCAGGAAGCTGCTACTCTGACAGCTGTATACCTCCGCAACCAAGGTCTTGAAATCTCGTCAGATAAATGTGCACTGGTGGCCTTCACTCGCAAACCAATGACACTTTATGCCATCTCTATAAATGGTCAGATCATTTCTTATGAGAAGACTCACAGATTTCTGGGCATAATCATTGACAGAGATCTCTCATGGAGCCCGCACGTGACTTACTTGAAACAGTGCCTGACAGCAATCTCCCAACTTTTCAAGTTTCTGGGCGGAAAGACTTAGGGAATGTCAGTGCATGCAGTGTTGGAATTGTACAGGGCTCTTTTTTTGGGCTTTCTGAGATACAGTTTGCCCGTACTGACCAACACTTGCCGGACAAATCTTCGTGCTCTAGAGGCTATTTAAGCTCGGGCTCTTAGAGTTTGCCTTGGTTTGCCTAAATGCGCATCAACAGTGGTGACTATAGCAATTGCCCAAGACCAAACCATACAAACACGCATTGCGGTGGAAGTGCTGAGAGTGCACATTAGGCACTTTGCCCGGGCTCGTTCTAATCATCTTGCAACACTACTGTCACGAAGGCCGCGGGCATCATTTTTGTAGTACAATTTCGGATTATTACACCCACCTTCCCATCCAGCTTCACCCCCGCAACTAAGCCATCGATTCCTCCATGGTGTTTGGCTCGACCTGCAGTGCGCCTCACCGTATCAGGAATCAGAAAAAAGTCTGAGCTGTCATCACCTGCTCTTATACAAAACGCTGCTCCTTTTGTACGAGATGTACGCCGACCACGTACATGTTTATACAGATGGATCGACCACTCTCCAGTGTTCCTCTGGAGCCATGGTTTTCCATGCGACAACCACCCTCATCAGTTTCAAGACGTGTCACCCAACGACATCGACGGCTGCGGAACTTGCAACTCTTCGCGCTGCACTTCGTCTCGTCAGCCAGGAACAACCTCAAAGATGGCCGATATTCAGTCACTCGAAGGCAGCACTGGAGTCTTTATACATCAGCCCTGCGGCGCGGACCACACGAACAACTGGTATTCGAGATTAGAGAGCTAATCCATACCTTGGCTGAGCAAGGACACCACGTGACATTTCAGTGGCTTCCAAGTCACTGCGACGTCATAGGCAACGAGCACACCGATAACGCTGCTCGGTCGGCTCTTCAAGGTGACAAAGAACAGTCAATATATACCGTTATCAAGGACAGATGCCACTAGAAAACTTCGAATGATCACCCGTGATTTAACGTTCTCCGTGTGGAACACACGAAGTTTTCAATGCAACCGACTGCACCACCTAGACTCTTCTCTTCGCCTTCGCATCCCAGCTGGTCTCTGCCGACGTGAAGCTACCCTACTTTAGTAGCCTTTACTAAGTCTTTTGCTTTCCGATTCGGATGGGCCCATGACGCCTCGTGTGATTACTGTGGAAGCGAAGAGACTCTTCAACACCTTCTCTGTGACTGTCCTCGCTACGATTTACAGAGGCGATCGCTCGCAATCGCGATAGCGCGCTTGGATCAAATAGCTTTAACAGAGGAAACCATTTTAGAGTGCCGCCATAACAAGACATCGCAGCGGAGGGCGACAGAAGCTCTGTGGCAGTTTTTAAGGACTACAGAATTGGAAAAGCGGTTGTAGCCTGAACTGATGTTTACAATGCTACAAGTGCTACTGTGCTGTGCAGTGATTGTATACGGTGACAGTGACAGACTGTGATTGTGCATCTGTGCTCCCTTTCTTTCTCTATCTCTACTTTCCTGTCATTTTATCTCCCCCCCCCCCACCTCTCAAACCTTCCCCTCTGGTTTGAAGCGTGCAGAAAATGAGAGGGTTTCGGTAGGGCGAAGCTGGCCAAGCTAGCGCAGTGAAAGTAGATAACCTGGTGTGGAAAGTGGATGGCCATCGACTCCGATTGGTCCACTCACCCTTGTATAGCTTGCGGTGGCTCGTCGAAGAATGCGGTGGCGTAAGAAATGCCGCCAAAACGGATGCTCATGTAAGAACATTTCGTAGAGTGATGTTATATACGTGCCGAAAAGGCTCGGCAACGTTATCATCATCATCATCATCATCAGCCTATATTTATGTCCACTGCAGGACGAAGGACTCTCCTGTGATCTCCAATTACCCTTGTCTTGCGCTAGCTGATTCCAACTTGCGCCGGCAAATTTCCTAACTCGGCAACGTTATACTGCAACGCAAATTCTTTTGTTACGCGCAAAGAAACTAATTCATGCCAGCAACTCCGAGTACACAGTGCCGAAGCCATCAGTGAACAGCCATCGTCTATTCCTTTTGGAACGGGGCAGTGCCTGGCTATTCCACGAAAAGTTAAGTTTGGTTCGGCGTAATAATGCATGTTTATGCGTACATTATCCTATTCTGCAACAATGGGGAAGAATTACAGCAAATGATTGAGGACGTTAACCGAGAAAGTTTAAGAGTGGGGTTGAAGATTAATATGCAGAAGACAAAGATAAAGTTAAATAGCCTGGTAAGGAAACATGAATTCAGGATCGTCAGTCAGCCTCTAGAGTCTGTAAAGGAGTACCTTTATCTAGGTCAATTACTCACAGGGTCCCCTGATCATGAGAAAGAAATTTACAGAAGAATAAAATTGGATTGGAGTACATACGGCAGGCATTACTAAATCCTGACTGGGAGCTTATACCATTGTCGTTAAAAAGAAAAGTGTACAATCGTTGCATTCTACCGGTGCTAACATATGAAGGTAGAAACTTGTAGGTTAACAAAGAAGCTCGAGAACAAGTTAAAGACCGCACAAAGAGCGATCGAACGAAAAATGTTAGGTCTGACGTTAAGAGACAGGAAGAGAGCGGTGTGGATCAGAGAACAAACGGGGATAGCCGATATTCTAGTTGACATTAAGCGGAATAAATGGAGCTGGGCAGGCCATGTATTGCGTAGGATGGATAACCGGTGGACCATTAGAGTTACAGAATGGATACCAAGAGAAGGGAAGCGCAGTCGAAGACGGCAGAAAACTAGGTGGGTTGATGAAGTTACGAATTTGCCGGCGCAAGTTGGAATCAGCTAGCGCAAGACAGGGGTAATTGGAGATCAGAGGGAGAGGCTTTCGTCCTGCAGTGGACATAAATATAGGCTGATGATGATGATGATCATGATGTAGATGAGGATCACCATCATGATCATCATCGTCACTTTCGCGTGGTGACCATTCGTGGTTTTCTGGTGTCGCGTGACAGAGAGGCGAACTAATTGTGGCCCGAGAACATTTACACCACTCGCGGAAGGCTAATAGTCGCAATGGCGTAGAATGGCAAAGAAATATTTTTCTTTTGTTCGGCCTAATCAGGGAAAATGATACGCAGACGTATGCACGTTATCTTGAGATGGGGAGTTTTCGAGGTTTTCGTGACGTCTCGTGACAAACTGGCGACGTGGGCGTTGCCCCGGCAATGTTCGATCAATCGGGGAAGACTTACGAAGAAAATGCAATAGAAACTAATTGGAATAGCTTTAAGTTACAGCACCCATGCTATGCGGCCGCCTCGCCGCGAGTAAGCGCCACTACGAGATGGTCGCCATTATGAGAGCAGCGGTAAGTTGTGTGCCAGTCGGAAGCTGTGCATGGTTAGGGGTTTGCAGACGTCAAGCAGAGGAGTACAGCAAAGAAGCTGGAACATTAACTATTCACAATCATTCATTCCACGTGCAATCGTTGACTGGAACGTACTGCCATCACACATAGCCACCGTCATTGATTCTGTTAAATTTCATGAACTAATAATGACGGAAGTTGTGAAGTGAAAATAAAACTATTGCTATTTTTATTGTATAACTTCCGACACATTGTTCTCTCTTTGTTTGTTGTTGCTTCTTCCATGTCTATCTTTGTGTTACTTGGAGCTAATATTATTTTGTGATATTTGTGTTCGCTCATGCGTTGTTCTTTCCACGTTCGACTGATCCCACTTTATAAAATTTTTTGTTGTATTGAACACCCCCTATGTAATACCCTCCTGCGCGAGGGCCTTTAGGGGTATTTTTTTGAATAACATTACCTCAAGAGGCCACGGACACCCTCTGGGTGCAGGTCAGTGATGACTATGCGGTCCTCCTTGGCGAAGTCGCCATAAAACATGGCCTTAAACACGTCGCTCTGCAAAGCCAGGATCATCTTATGCGCCTTGAAGGTTGCACGCTGGCCTGGGAAACGCAAGCACTCAACAGAGAACTCCACATCAGCAAGGTCGCCGGACTCGAGAGACTTCGATAACGAGAACTGCAATAAACGGGAGGAGTAAAGACGACGTCCGGCTTTCGTCTGCTGCGTTCATTCTACATTATCAGTGATACACAGCTGAAAAAAAAATATGCGTAAGGAAGACGCATTTTAAGTTAAAGTTTGTTTCCTGTCCCGTTGTGTTGACTGATAACGTCGCCTAATTTCGCAGTGACAGATGCACCAATTAGCGTCGAGAAATCTGATGCCCTCCCGTGTGTGACGTGGGCTGGGAAACTTCGCTGAAGAGCAGTGTATTCGCCTGCTGCCTTAAAGTTGTTTATCATTTCGCGGAAGACATCTAGCTTAGTTCCGCTACGTTTTCTATTGCTTGATTTTTCATTTGATGCAGTGATATCTTCCAGGATGTCACATTTAGTTCAATATCTTACTATACAATATTAGCTAGCACAATTCGGCAGCAATGGTACAAGGACGGCTCTCTCAGTGCAAAATATTAGCTAGAGCGCAAAAAAAAAAAAGATGTTTGGTCATTTATATAATCAGTACAAGAATTGATAAAAGTTTCCTTGGTATTCTTTATCCTATTTCATTACATAAAAAAGAGCCGCCGTCACCAGTACATAGAAGCCATAAAGCAGGAATCGACAAAGAAGCAGCAATCCTTAACAACTTTTGTTAATGGACAGTCGATGGAATCAGAATATGCTAAAAGGAATCTTAAAATTTCTCAACATACGGCTATGGAGTGTTTAAACCCGGAGGTGCAAGTTTCCTATATACGCACATTGTAAATCCACTTTTGCAAACATGAACAGATAAAACCAATAAATTCTCGCACAATAAAAAAGAAAGAAAAAAGAACAATGATCGGCGTAATTGCATTTTTCTCAAATTGAAATGCATCGTGATTAACCTCTTCTTGTCATTAGGTTGATTACAATTTGCCACTATACCATAAGGGGCATGTTACCATCATGAGACCTCCTGCCATGTTTTCATAGTAGCGGAATAATCTCTTGCGTTTATGCCATTTTTGCGCTCCCCAAAATTCGGTTTGAATAATTATTTCAGCACTTGCCAACAGCTGAAGTATAAACATAATTAAAGGCACAAAAGAACATTTACAGCCATAATACGTACTAAATATTACAGCGATAATGTTGCTGGTAAGAGTGGTACTTTTGGCATCTTGACGCATTAACTTAATTACAATTACATTCAGCTTAATTTAACGCGTTGCCGTTGTGTCAAATTAAGCGGGTTACCTCTGAACTACTTTCATCAGTCTGCATTGAAACTTCTCGGCAGGACTTTCCACGGCATTGAAGGCTCCGATTACTGTAGGATCCGCAAAAAGTGCAGTAGTCTAGAAATGAAACAAATTTATCAGGGCAACACTCTGTTTTAAGGACGCCATAGTCACAAAAAACACGCAAAAAAAAACACTGGACACTCGGACACTTGTTGCGCGGCGTTTGAAGACTGATCTCACCGCGAGTTTCACTATGCTCCACCGGAGTTACATACGATGGCAATTGTTATAGGCCTCAGCAGGTGGAAGGGCCACCAATGTAAAAGGAAGATAAATTCTATTCTTCTTGCTGTGAAAAAATTACTTGAGATGAGGGATGAATTAAAAAACATTCACAGCAGGAGGGACAGTGAGAAGAAGACGTACCCCCTCGCTAACGCCTCCCCCTCCTCCCCCTTAATTCGATTGCAGATGAAGCGAGAAAGCTTTGTGTGCTATAGCATGGGTTATCACAGCACAAGGGGATCGTGGGATATTCACAATATCAAGCGCCATCTAACGAGTTGCCGCAAAACGCCGTCCGTCATGTTGGTAATGACATTGAAAAACGAAACTGCTGGTTTGACAGCATAGCTACGCGTTCTGTGGTGTCCTGCCCTGGCTGTTCGGCGCTAGAAGCGAAGCCAGCGATCCATGAAAATGCCAGTAACTATCTAGGTCTGTTTGGTTTCGTAGTGGACACAACAATCTGAGCGAATAAAATCAAATCAGCAGTTATACGCGTCGCCTGTATACTACTAACAACAAACTATGTATACCCTGAATGAATAATAAACTGAAACTGAAATCCCGGCCACGGCGGCCGCATTTCGATGGGGGCGAAGTGCGAAAACAGACGTGTATTTAGATTTAGGTGCACGTTAAAGAACCGCAGGTGGTCCAAATTTCCGGAGTCCCCCACTACAGCGTGCCTCATAATCAGATCGTGGTTTTGGCACGTAAAACCCCAGAATTTTTAAAAATCAAATCCGCATCCTAAACAGCGGTACGTTTACGCGGACGACGTTGCGGACCGGGTGCTGCTGTTAGCAGGTAACATTTGCATTTAACTTCCGTCTCGTATATTTGTATGTTGACGTTTACTGCGACTGCTAACACAGTACCCGACCAATCCCTCCCCTTTTCGAAAAGAAAAAAAATATTTGTGTAATTATCTTCATCCCCTAAGATTTGTGTAAATTTGCGCTCAAGGCCGACGGTAGCTTCATTGCGAAAAATTGTTTAAAAAACACCGCATATCCACGAAGTGAATGATGATGAATGGGCGAAGCACCGGGGATCTTTCGGGCAAAACGCCGGAAGCGTTCTCCGGAAGCCGGAGCTTGGCGTACACACACACATATATATATATATATATATATATATATATATATATATATATATGTGTGTGTGTGTGTGTATGTATGTACATATATGTATATATATACTGTACATGTGTAAAGTATATAGAGCGCTTATATAGCCCTTGTGCACCGCAGCGCCCCTAGCGGTCTCCATGCAAACCAGAGCTACGGACAACGAGGGACAAGGCTCGGGCCCTAAGGTGCTTCGCCCCTAAAAGGGTCTTTTTAGCACACAACCGCGACTCTTTTTTTGTGTGTGTGGAGTCACTGCTATGTGATAACAACACACTTATAAACCATTCCGGCTAAAATACCTGATGCGAAGTGAATGAAGATCACCGCGCGGAATGCCTCAGCATACATTTTGCAGTAAATGTTCTCCAGACCGAGTGCAAATGATAAACTTGCCAGAAGAAAACACGAAGTTCACAACAATGTTGTTTCAATTCGTAATAAAAAGTACAAGGCTGTAGAGGGATTTTATTATTGCCACTTGTTCACTGGAAATTTCAGACAGCTCCGCAAAATTAATTGAAGCGAGTTTTTCAAATTCGGGAAAATGGAAGAGCGGTTACTGGGGCGGCGGGGGCACGTATAGCACATATTCACAGTAGGGCACCTTCCATCGGTAGCGATAGTTAAGGTCCACGCCCTCTATAACCAAGCTGTCGCTGCTTTAGCCCGCAGCGGGCTCTTGAATCGTATGCACGTTTCGTTTCTCCTACTTTCCTGTGGCTTAAAATGACATTTTGCTATTTCGTTTCAGGCCTTCGCATTGAGACATCGTGCTAGTGCGCCTAGCCGAGTGCTTGCAAGTTTGCTCGTTATTGCGCTGTGCTTGCAGCCGGGGCCTCTGGGAAAAGTGCAGTGCTCAACTTACACGCAGAAAAGCAGCGCGAGAATTAACAAGTGCACAGAACTAGAGCGATAGGAAACGCGCGCAACGTATTGTGCGAAACCTTAGAACGTGCTCCGGCAAACGGAAGAATGCAGCGCACGGAACCAAGTTCTGACATTCAAATTACCGAACACATTTGTCCTCCGTTTTGAAAGGACATTCTTGTGCGACCTCACCTGCAGAATTTTAGCTAGCACATTCGACTCAAATGTGTACTACGCGAACAAAAGAACCACGGTTTTGATTAGTTGCGCGCAGGGAGCTTTAATAATAAGTTTCGACGAATAGCGCACAATACCGAAACTTCGATTATTCTCATTCGACGCTCTTTCTTGCGGGTACAACAAAAGAGGGGCATTTTCTTGCAATGCAAAGAGGTTTTAGAGGCGTGAGGCTAAAATTCGAGAGCAAATTAGTTATTTTTCAGAGCCCTTTTCTGGTTAGAAACGCACATAGCTGCAAAGATAGTTCGGTGCAGGGGTGCTATGCTGGTTGCTCCGAGTTTCTCGCTCGCCCGAGTTTGCTCGACGGCAGTCAGTAAACAAAGAGAGGGTGGAACGCGCGGAACGCGCGAAAGCGCAAACAATAAATGTCGCAGTTGCGAAGCATTGATTGCTATAGCAAATTATAAGACAACTATACGAAGTAATGATAGTAGTTTTATCGTCCATATGAAGTTTAAAACATTCGCTTGCTAAATAAATTAACAAGCATGGTGTCACGCGCGCAGTGACAAAGCTCATCTCCTTTACAAGAAATTCTTGCCGCATCCCATGTACAACAAAAAAAATGCAGTCTCCCCAGAACAGCTTGGGGCGCGCTGGAAAGTCGCGCTGATCAGCTCAGAGCTGCAAGATCAACTACGGGCCATCCAACGAGCTCGAGAGGCGGCCGGGAGACAGGGTCTCTCTACCGACCCTGGCGAGGCCTAGGCCCAGGCCTAAATCCGCTGGTCTCAATAAAGTTGTTTCACTCACTCACGTATCCCAACCACATACACTATTAATGACATAACAGTTGAGGCAGCTTCTACTTACAAATATTTAGGAGTTCACCTTCAGTCCCAGTTAAGCTGGAACTATCACATTGATTTGATTCTAGCAGCTGCTAACCGTTCTCTTCGCCTCTTAAAAAGTGACCTTCGACATGTTCCTGCGCGGGTGCGTATACTTGCTTATATCACCTTAATCCGACCTAAAATGGAGTAGCTTCAGCCATATGGGACCCGGATCAAGCCTACGTCATAGATAGTATCGAATGCCTGCAGAACCGTGCTGCTCGTTTCATTTTGTCAGATTACTCGCCTTTCACTAGCGTCCCGGCGTTAAAAGCTCGCGCGGGTCTTGCTAACCTTACCCATCGTCGCAAACTTGCTCGCTTAACTATCTTTCGCAAAATTTACCATCAAACGTTGCTTCATGACGATTTTTTTCAATCGCCCTCAGCCGTCTGTCCACGCCATGACCATCCTTTCAAGATCAAACGCATCATATGCCACGCTTCATATTTTTCGAAATTGTTCATACCCAAAACCATTATTGAGTGGAACCGGATGCCTCCTACAATCGCAACTGAAATGAATATATAAAATGTTCATAAAGCTCTAAAAAATGAATGTGATGCGTAGCTTTTCTTATAGTTCTGCTCCGTTTACCGAATGTTTTGATTTTTTTCTGTTCTGTTTATTATGTTGCGTTTTCTCATTATGTTTCATTAAGTGGTCTTGTTCCGTCACATTTTTATTCTATGGCAGACAAAGTGGCTTGTTTCGAGTAGTGTAGAAGGGGTCGACCAGCCCGTGCGAGAGCGGCGGAACTGAACATGCACCTGAGTCTGCATAAAGCGGGAGATCAAAGACTGAGATGAAGATGTGCCTCAGCCAACAATCCGAGAACCCACATTCCTTTCCCACCTAATCCCCAACAGCGGCCTAGAGCCGTCTCCTTCCTTAAAATAAAGGCTTTATTCATTCATTAATTCTTCTTGCCTATTCATTTATTGCGGTTCTCTAGATTGTCTTGGAAGTTTAACTGCGAAGCTGTTTAAGATAGCCGTAATTTCTGGTTCGTGGTTCGTATCAAGAAACTATCAAGAAATAAAAGAAAATAAACTTTCTTGCCGCGGCAGCATTCGAGCCCACTTACCCACGTTTCCAATGTGAGCGTCGTAACCACTAGGAAAAAAAAGGCTATATAGCCACGCTTGCAGAAGCAAGCAAGCAAACATGCATTCATGCGAACCATATTATTGCGTTCGAGCGTCGTCGTCTTCATCCACAGTTGGTGCGTTCGCACGCTCATGCTCTGTGAGGTGAAGAAGGTTTTGCGCGCTTTGCTTGGGAGAGATTAAGAAAATGAGAGCGAGAGACAGAGAGACGCATTCACGGAGCCGGTCTGCTGGAACGCGTTGTCGGTACTGCAACGCGGTGGAACGTGGTGTCGGTGTTGCAAGCTGCGATATACAACGCGCAGTGACGGCCGTAAGTTCGAGACGTGCGAAAAGAAATTATCATCATCATGAGTAATAAGATGAAAAGTTCGCGTGCACTTCCGGAAAATGTTGGGCTACGATTAACCAGCTTCGCTGTTTTAAGCGTTGCACGGCCGTGTGCATACGTTAAAGAATTGAAGAATTATAGACCCATTAGCTTGTTTTCAGTATTGTATAAAATATTCACCAAGATAATTTCCAATAGAATCAGGGCAACACTTGACTTCAGCCAACCAAGAGAACAGGCTGGCTTCAGCAAGGGATATTCTACGATGGATCATATCCACGTCCTAAATCAGGTAATCGAGAAATCTGCGGAGTACAATGAACCTCTCTATATGGCTTTCATGGATTATGAAAAAGCATTTGATTGAGTAGAGATACCAGCAGTCATAGCGGCATTGCGTAATCAAGGAGTACAGGAGGCATCCGTGAATATCTTGGCAAATCTACAAGGATTGCACAGCAACCTTGGTTCTCCACAAGAAAAGTAGAATAATACCTATCAAGAAAGAGGTCAAGCAAGGAGACACAATCTCTCCAATGCTATTCACTGCATGCTTAGAAGACGTATTCAAGTTCTTAGACTGTGTCACAGACCCCGTGAACGAGGCGCAAACACCGGACCAAATTCCAAAGCCGACTTATCAGCTTCCGAAAATAATTTCACGAAAGCAAGGACAATTAAGAATGGGCCCTCTGGTGCGCCAGCGAACGCCGGTTTCTGTCCAAAGACCGAGTCAGAGTCCAGAGTTGTCGAAACACAACAAAATATATTCTTCACACAAGGCAGTTACACACATACTTGCAGACTTAGGCTAGACACAACACAATACAAATCAGATGGGTATTCACAAAACACAGGAAAATAATTCACGACAAGCTACTAGGAGTCCAACACGTAAAGTACAAAATGAATAGGAACACTAAGTGTCCAATCGTATTCACCGTGCTGGTCCTGGAGTCGGACGATCTCGGCGCAATCTCGGGGCAAATCTCGAAGAAGGAACTTCTTCCGGAAATGCAGACGCTCGATTAACTCGTCGACTAGCTTGCCGGGAATCCCCTTCTTACGCAGACGCTCGGTCTTCACGTTACATCACTTCACCGGTGCGAATGAACTCCACTGAACGATTCTCGCACGGCGGCTATATAGCTTCCACAGGCGTTCTCGAACATTCTATCGGAGCGTGGTCCGGTAGCATGGCCAAAGCCTGGGTAGCTTCTATTCTTTTCTCGTACCTGCGGACCGCCGCCGTCGAAAGCTTGTCGGGGGGGGGGGGGGGGGGGGATGATTCATCCCCGTTGGCGTACAGCTCACGTGTAGTTCTCTCTTTCGACTCGCCGGGTGAGAAGTTGTCTCGGTGCGCGTGTGTGCTCTCTCTCCGTCGATGCTCTTAGACGTCTAAGGGCCGCCGTTGTTCGCGTTGCTGTTTGAGGCGGTCCTGCGCTCCCCCCCCTCTGTTGAACGTTTGGGGGCCCCACCCCCCCAGGAGGGGCGGCCTGTTCTTTCACTGGCTTGCGTGACACGCGACGCCGCCTTGGATTACGCGTTCTTTTGTGCCAGACTGGGAAGGCTTAGGAGTGAGGATCAACGGCGAATACCTCAGCACCTTCGTTTGCAAGATGACATGTCCTATTCAG
>NC_051158.1:67955132-68055056 GCF_013339745.2 Dermacentor silvarum | reverse complement strand
CGGAGGCGCGTCCCACGCCACGTGTTTCTTCAAATGACCTAAAACTCAGTGTACACATTCGTGTCCGCTTCCTGATGGGACAACTAGCGGTCAGTTAACTTCATTGTCCTGCGTATTGCTGCAGATGATCACTTTGCTGGAGACACTACCATGTTAGACAATCGTTCGACGTGCCGCGTTCCAAGACCAACGTCAAGAGTATTTGTTTTCTCCGGTCGACACGAATACAACCGAAAAAGCAAGTGTGCATGCGTTTCGGGCCTAATAGTTGATTATTTTTATGCAAGCATTGAAGCTGACGGATTTCAGAATAATTAGATAATGAGTTATACGCTAATTAGCTTATAAGCTTATTAGGAGCCGTGAAGACCACAGGAATACGATGCCTGTTCGCAACCTTCTTCAGGTTGGGCGAGACCTGATGTATATAAGGCATGGCTACGGGTCTCGCCATCCATCGCTGGGTCTCAGCTCTTTCCGCTCCAGCTCTGTTCTTTACCCTCTGCAGGATCTAGACTCGGCCACCGCAACAACAAGCAACTCCGGGAATCCCGCTGCTAATAGGCCACCAATCTGATTGTCAAAGCTATGCTGCATTGAATGCGGGCATGACTTACGGAGCGCAGCATCCAGACATTGTAATGCGATGCCCCTTTTTACTATTTTAGAGTGCACAGATTCAAAAGGCAGGGGACACTTCTTAATCCGTGGGAGGTACTCTCAGCAAACATGGCCTACACTAACTTTTAGCCTGAGATCCAGGAACAGTAACTCCTCAGTTCCAAGCAATTCATGAGTGAAACTCAAACCCTGCCCAGCTTGAATAAAAACATCAAAAATACTCCCAGGGGCAGTGAAACCGTCCTCTTTCTTTAAAAGAATTAAAAAGTCATCGACGTACCGAAACACTTTGAATACCTTCCCCCCATTAAAAGCCAAATCAAGCGCACTGTCAATATCAGCTAAAAATATGTCGCATAGAATCGGAGCCACGCAAGACCTAATACACACTCCTCTACGTTGCAGAAAAGGCTGCTCGTTAAAAACAATCAATGTTACACTAAGATAAAATTCTAAAAGATTTAAATTATGAACCGACAAACAAGCGGAGTTTCGGAAATCGCAATCGCCACTCTGTTCAATGTACTTCCTAACAGCAACTAAAAGCTTATCTTGAGGTACTGAATAAAACAAGTCCTCAAGGTCGACAGACAAGCCATAATCTTTACTCTCGTTGTGTTTCACATATACAGTGACTTCTTCAGATTTCCTCACGCGGAAAGGATCAACAACCGTGAGTCACTTAAGACTCTTCAGTAAAAACTGACTAACATTGTTTTGCCAAGCCCCCCCCCCCCCCCCCTTCGCTCACAATGGTTCTGAAAGGGACATCTACCTTATGTGTTTTTGCAGAAAAGAAAACCTTCAGACTGTTTCTCTTACTATTTCTAATAGCACTAGCAAGATCATTCAATTCCAAGTCCTTACAAAATTTGATGAACTTACTCTTAACCCTCACTGCACTTTTTTAAACAGCCACGAAGTTCTTGTCCACTGCCGCTTGGGCTTTTACATTGAACATGCCTTTCGGCATCACAAATCCACCTTCCTTGTCAGCTTCTAGGAGAACCAAACTGTTCTGCCAAACTGAAAGAAACTAGGTTAGACCAACTAGCCCAACAGGTGGTCCTTCTGGAACATATCACGATTTCTGCGATCATAGTTTTGTACTTGCCTGGATCGTCTGTTTTTCCATGCGTAAAGCTACTACTATGTGTGACTGCGCAACATGTCTATTTGTCTTGTTTGACGCATTACATACAGTGACGTTTGCTTAAATACTTGGATTTAATGGATACTTATACATATATTTAAACATCGTGTTGCGAGGCTTTGTGTATACAAACAGTGCATTTTGTTACCAGTGACACTTTTGTGCCCTTTATCAACTTGTATCTTCGCACTTGTATATTCCATTCTATTTTCGCATTTCTAATGTACATCTTGCAGAACTCCTGCTTCTTATATGTACTCACTGTTGCGACTATATTATCGTTGTAATTACAATACACTACCGGTAATAACTGCTCATTCGCAATCTATTGCAACGAAGGACAGCGCCATTGAGGTTTTACCCTGGCCGTTGCATATGTACAGTCACGAGAAAAAGTTTGTGGACCAAAGGTATGGAATGATGGTATGATAAAGCTTTATTACGGTCCCTCGGAACGCGCGGCAGCACGTAGCGGGCCGCTCCCACGTCGGTACAGAAAGGCCGAGCCTCTCTGCTGCCACGATTTTATTTTTTTTTCCTTCGCAGCCTGGCCATTCCGGCTGAAATCAAGAGCGCAAGCCTACGTGCGCGTGATGGACCAATACAACGTATTAAGCTTATTCGGGGCCGTGCAGCTGCGCTTGAATATATTTAATTTTTTTGCTGATTTCATGGTCACCAAACTTCTGCTCGCGACTGCACAAAAAAGTAAACAAGGTTCTTTAATGACAAAGATTTATCAAAATATTTGTGCTCAACTTGTTCTTTTCATAGTCTTTACGTTTTTCGCACCAGCTGTATGCACTGATTTGCTGGTTTGGAACTGATATTCTATGATGTTCTGATGTTCTAAAGTTCGTGTGATATTTTCTTTACTAATTAAATAGACAAAAAAAACGCGGAAGCATTGATATCAGTTATTCCTGCCACAATTTTTGGGACGTACGAATATATTCTTTTATGAAAAAATACATATTTTACTTGACAGTGGATAGCACTCAGTAGTTTGTTTGCAGCCTCTAATATACAATGACATTGGCAATGGCAATGCAGTTACTATTGATGTATTTGATCTCTCGACCAATTCTATAAGGAGGAGGCCGCGCTGCAACGTGAGCCCCCCCTCTCCGAACAAAATTTATGGCTATGCCACTGTGCAGTGAAGCAGGTCTTTGAACACTGACCAGTTACAGATGATTTTCTGCATTTACACCCGTCGCTTACCAAGAGCTTAGAAAAGGTGTTCGGCTGAAAAGTAGCAAATTTTTTTTTACAAAGCCACTAATTTATTTTGTTCACAGGAACCTCCCTGAGAAAACTGACGTCAATCCGAGCATTTGTTGACGTGATATTACTCTTTGCGGTGTCGGCCATTTTCGTTATGGCGCGGTTTCGCCAAGGTCACTGCCAATGGCACCGAAAATATAGCCATGCACCTAAGGCTTTCCCCTTCGAAAAACAGAAATTCCGTGGCAGTGAACATAACTCGATCAGGCACCTGCACGCAAATGAGCAAATGGACTCGTAAACTGAGGCCAACCGAGATTAAGGGTGTCAACCATGCGACTGCATATCCTGAAACATGCGCCCATCGCGACCATTTAGCAAGCTTACATTATTATTTTAGAATCATCTTTCGAGAAATGAAGCGATAAAAGGGCATTTTTGCTTTTCTGATTCGATCGGACAAAAAGTTGGACGACGAAAAGATGGACGGAAGGGGGGGGGGGGTGGAGGCCGCTCTTTCAAGATTCTGCACCCGCTTTCTCGAAGCGGGGCTGAGCCTCTAAACGACTATCAATAGCAGCAAAACTGCTGATTCACAGTAGACTAGCTGGCCGCTCGTCTTATACGCTCGGCGTTTATCAGAACAGCCATTCCTGATTCGCGCTCGTCCATGCTGGACGGTGAAAGCTGTTGGCGTGGTCCCTTTTTTTTTCTTTTATTGTTAAAACGTGTATTCTGTTATCGTCCAGTACACTTCGT
Organism: Dermacentor silvarum; assembly: GCF_013339745.2. Lineage (NCBI taxonomy): Eukaryota > Metazoa > Arthropoda > Arachnida > Ixodida > Ixodidae > Dermacentor > Dermacentor silvarum. The sequence goes on along the minus strand of NC_051158.1, from coordinate 68,051,296 downwards.
GCGTCATCGCGCGAATTTCGAATCTTAAAGGTCCGTACGCCACGTGGTGTAAAAGCTGTGAACTAAAGGCGATGTCCGGAATTGCTGGGGTTGTAGCAGGTGAATGTATCGGTCGTCGCCAGTTAAAACGTTGCTGCTGATGCTTCCTCTACTCCTCTATCAATTTATACGGTGTGCGTCAATAAAAGAAGGAAAACTAACCCTTCTTGTGCTGTTGATCGTGTGATATACCGCGCATTCGGGTCAGTCTGCTTAAGAGTCCTAAATGTTAGGTCTTGGGTTAGCTGACTACCTCCTATGGCTGCCAATTTCCTTATTTAATCATGCTATCTAATCTTCGGTAGTAAACAGGTGCGTTTGCCTTCCCTTGGCAGACATTCTGTTACCTCGAAAGACCACATATTATCAGCTCTACCGATTAAAAGGCATGCCCTACTTTATTCTGCGCGACAGATGCAACAGGCGGAGCACCCACGCATAAAAAAAATGTCGCAGTTTCGCCCGAAAGGCGAAGCATCAATTGCGATAGCAAATTGGTAGAGAGCTATTCGGAGTAGGGATAGTAGTTTTATTGGCTGCATAAACTTGAACACATCCGCTTACTAACTGAATTAAGAAGCGTGGTGTCAGCGCGCACAAGCAAACATGAATAGATCACAATGAATGACCGCAGACAACGACTGTCAAAACGCTGGCAGCAAGCGCAGGTTCGCGCAGTCTATCGCTTCAATGGAAACTGAGCGGCGAATGCACAGCGCATACAAAGGTCAGAGCCGTGTGGAGATAACAGCCGGTGCGGGCGACCGGCACAGCCGCGGGCAAAGTACCAGCACAGTTGTTGGCAGAGTAGAAGCTGCGCCCCCCCCTCCCTCCCACGCTGCCTTCCCGCTTTCTTGCTTTCGCGTGGGAGATTGAGTGGCAGGTTCTCCTTGCGCCCGGTTGCAAGATAAGCGTTTGGTGAAGCAGCACAGCGTCGCCCCGCCTCCCTCCCTAACTTGCCTACACCCACGGCCTTTCGCGCGACGGTCGCGTTTGCTTTCCGCCGTGCGTTCACTCTCCTTGATAGCGCGCGTCCCCCGCGCGCTTTCGCTCGCGCATATCGAGCGAATTGTATCGCCCTTGGATTTTATACGGAACCTCACGGCGACGGCGACGCAGAAATCTGGTTGATGTGTCCAGATAATTGCAATCGCAATAATATACATCATGTGCACACAGTTGTCATGCGCGCACGCACGTGTGCGGAAGCGCAGCCTACATCCTCCTTCTTGTAGGACCTCCACCAAGCGCAAGCGCATTATTGAACTAATTGTATTTCTCTAAGTAAGATGCATTAGAAAATTTGTAAGGTATGGCTTACACACAACCTGCAGACATGATAGCAAAGACGAATATGCGACAAAACGCATTTCTGTTACGCGGAAATTTAAACACGAAGTCCTCCAGCTGCCGTTCGTTTTCGGGTGAGCCCAGACCAAAAATTCCCGACCAACTAGAGGCTGACATGTTCGTTGCAAGAAATGTCAAGGTAGATAAGATCCCGCGTTAACACCAGCGAACTGGGCCAGTTCAACCACCGCAACGCAGTAACTGCAATGACCATGGACTTTCGGGAAGGAAGGTCACCGGTAGAGCAATATAAGGGGTGTTTGCATTAACGTGTTAGCATTAGGAGTGGCAAAGTGGCAAAAAGGGTATGAAAGGCAGGAAACTGGTCATATGGTAGAGGTCGGTGCGGGCGTAAAGAATGTAGCAGCACTAGCACTAGGTCTCGACGCCGCCGCGCGTCAACACACGAGGTGACGTCTGCGCCAGGCGCCGTAGGCGGCCAGACGCGGTGCGACGCGTGTGGACGTGTTATAACGCTACTGTCTAGTGGGGGTCTAAAGCGGGCGCGCCTCACGCACGGCACCGTTGCGTTACGCCGGCGTAAACTGCACGTTCTAGAGCAGGGGCGTCCAAACTTTTTTACAGGGGCCCTGATTGGCAACTGCGTATAGGAGGCCGGACGATAATGAATTAAATAAATATTCTTGAAAGTAAATCTTTAACATAAGTAACCAACCGTACTGGACATTAAGTAAAAGTTTTGTTGCAATTAATCGATGTTCTTTTTTAAAGATTTTTTAAAAGGTTTAGTTCGATTAGTTCACTTGCTGGCATAACGTTCAGAAAAGACTATTTTAGGATTAGAATTTCGCTTTCATGACCGAGACTCCGTCGGTGTATCGATTTGAAATAATATCGAACATTCGTGGTACCAAACACGCTTGTTGAAGAAGAAGAAGAAATAAACTTTATTTAAAGTGCCGGCACTTTGCTTTTAGTGGCCTCAGGTGTCGGCTCGATATCCTTGGACTCGGGCGGCATCTTCGGCTTGCCGGAAGGCCCAGAGCTGATCTTCCAGTTCCGAACTTTTCAGGGCCGATTCCCCGTGGTGGCGACGCCGACGGAGAAGGTCCCCGGTGGCCCCAGCAGCCGGGGCAACGGCGGGAATGAGCGAACGCGAGGCTTCCTTTAATCTATTAACGCCTGCCGTTATGGGCGCGTCGCGAAAGGCGGCGGTTTCAGTACCGTTGTTGCCGGCACATTCCCAGAGCATGTGTCGCAGCGTTGCTCTGAGTCCGCACGCTTTACAAGCATCAGTCGGATATAAGCTAGGGTAACAGTGGCGTAAGAATGCCGGACTTGGGTAACTGTTTGTTCGCAGTAAGCGTAAGTTTACGGCCTCTTTCCTGTTTAATTTAACGTGCGGTGACGGGAATTTGCGTCTTTCGAGTCTGTAGTGTTGTGTGAGGTCTCTGAACGTGGTCAGGCGATCGCCCCACAGCCATTGTAATTGTTGTTGTTGCAGCGTGTCTGTCGTAGTGTCTCGATCCGGCAGATCAGACGCCCCGCACTCGGGGGCGGAGGCGGCGTCCACGTATTCTGCCACGGCTCGGCGAGTGAGACCTCGAGCCGCGGCGTGGGCCGCCTCGTTGCCCGCGAGCGGGACGTCGGTGTGTGCCGGGGTCCAGAGGAGGAAGACGTAGAATTTTGAGACGTTAAGTCCCCGTCCTCACAAAGTTGGAGTATGCGGGCCGCTTCTCGCGAGACGCGGCCGCACGCGAAGCTTCGGACTGCCACCTGCGAGTCGCTGATCACGATCGCAGCGTTCGGCTCCGTGGCGAGTGCTAAGGCTATCGCGGCTTCTTCTGCCGGATCCGTTTGTCCCGTGGCCACTGTGGCACTCGCGAGGCATTTGCCCGTGCTGTCTACAAACGCGATCACGTGTTCGCTTCTTCCTTCGCCATATCGCGCGGCGTCTACGTACACCGCCTCATTACTCTTACCAAATTTCTTTTGAAGGTCACTAGCTCGTTTGTTGCGTCGCCCGACGTGATGCGTGAGATGCATGTTCTTGGGAAGCGGCGGGACGATCAGGCGGTCGCGGACCGACGCTGGAACCACCGTTTTCTCCATGCTGAGTGTGGTACGGGATGCCGAGCGACTCGAGGATGCGTCGACCCGTCGTTGACTTGGATAATCGTTCGTATTGCGCAACGTTGTGCGCCTCGATTAATTCGTCGAGTGAGTTGTGAAGTCCGAGCTCTAGAAACTTGTCGGTGCTCGCGTTGATTGGAACGCCTACCGCCCTCTTGAAAGCCCTTCGTATCATGCAGTCGATTTTCTTTTTTTTCCCGACCCTATCCACTTGAGGTAGGGGGCGGTGTACGTTATGCGACTTATCGCGCACGCTTGTTGATATTTTCCTGTAGCACACAGTTTTTTTTTGTTCACATTCATTCGATCCGCACAAAGCAGATATTTACAGAATGTTGAAGTGATAGGGAAACGCTATCGTTCATTAGAAGGGGCCTTTTGTTTTGCTGGTGTGTAGTTACCACAGCTCCGTTATTTCTGCGAATTCATGTTGACGTTTGTGCATAGTGTTTCTGTTTCCCTCTTTCTTGGTTTATTCGAGGCAAATTTGCTATAAAATTGCCTTGGGAGGCATGACTAAAGGCAGAAGAAATGCCTCGCTTGGCCGCGCCACCCAGGCAGCAAAGCAGCTCCATGATGCATTACAGTACAAGAAAGAAATAAAAAACGCATAAAAGCACCTACTTACGCTGTACAGGTTATTAAAAAATGTCACAGTTTCGCCCTAAGGGCGAAGCAATGAATGCGATAGCAACACAGCAATGTCATACGAAGTAAGGTGAGCGGCTTTGGTAGCAATATGAATTGCAGTAAACATGAGCTGATTAAGTAAGCAGGTGTGCTGCGGCGTAAGTAGACCGACATGAAGAGAGACTCGATGACCTCGGAAAGGTGCGTGTGAAACGGTGGTGTTGATGAGAAGCGCTTCCCGTGGGCAGCGCGTGCGAAGGGACACACCTGTAGCGCTGCACTGCCGATCCGGGCAGCATTGCATGTGTAGCGTGCGTTGGAAAATGTGGCCCGACTATTACTAACTGAATGAGCAAGCGTGGTGTGAGCGCGCACAAACAAACACGAATAGATCACACTGAATGACTGCAGACAACGACTGTCAAAACGCTGGCAGCAAGCGCATACGCCGCAGCGGCGAAGGTACGTGCGGTCTATCGCTTCAACGGAAACTCAGCGGCGAATGCGCGGCGCATAAAGGTCAGAGCCGTGTGGAGGTAAGAGACGGTGCGGGCGAGCGACGAGCGCGGTTGTTGGCTAAGTAGAAGTGCGCCCCCCCCTCCCCCCCCCCCCCGTTCCCTCCGGCGCTGACTTCCCGCTTCCTTGCTTGCGCGTGGGAGATTGAGTGCGTTCGCTCTCCGTGATAGCGCTTATCCCCGCACGCTTCCGCTCGGGCATACGGTGCGCGGCGAAGATTTTATCTATAGGGAACCTCACGGCGACGGCTACCGCGACGCTGACGGCAGAAATCCGGTTGAAGTGTCCATATAATTGCTGTCGCAATAAAAATCTAGACAGAAAAGTGAGTTGATTGCACATGCCAGTCGCACAATCAATGAGGGCAGAATGAGTGGACAAAAAATCTAAGCCGAGGATTGGGTCATGGGGGCACTTCTCGATGACTGCAAGTTCGACGGAAACGGGATGACCAGCAATGCAGACGCGGGCGGTGCACAACCCAAGAACGGCACGAGTCCCTCCATCAGCGACGCGGAGGATGCGGGAGGCGGCAGGCGTGAGGTCTTTATGAAGGCGTCGACCCCGCACCTCCACCAAAATGTGACGGAAGCGAGATGGAGGCGAAGGATATATTTACAGAATATATACAAAGAAGGCTAGGGCAAGAGATGTCTGATCCGGCACACGTTCCAGCGTCTTCATTGTCGTCTTCGTCGCTCTGCCAAGCATTGCGTTGATCCATGTATGGATCGCTCCGTAACAATATAATCGGCGTCGGCATGAGAGACATGGCGGTACTAAACATCATTGCGAAAAAAAATAATTCTGGGGTTTTACGTCACAAAACGACATGATTAGAGGAACGCCGTAGTGGGGGGTGGGGGTCTCCAGGTTTATTTTGACTACCTGGGGGTTCTTTAACGTGCACCCAATGAACGGTAAAGTGGCATTTTTGCTTTTCGCCCCTATCAAAATGCGGCCGCCGCGTCCGGGATTCGATCCCGCAACCTCGGGCTCAGCACCGCAACACCAACGCTGCTACGCCACCACAGTGGGTATCAGTCTGGAAAGCAACATAGCACTATCACACCGATACAAGTGCAATGTTAGAAATTTTAGATATCATGAGAACTTTGGTATTCTTCAGCTAGCGGTTCTGTCATTTTGTTAAATGCTTCGGATGATGTTCCACACTCCACTAAACGTAGTATGGTAGGGTATTGATTTAGCATGTCTGGTGTTTGAGAAGTTAATCGTTTGTCTCCGTAGTTGATGCGTGATCGAGCTTTGTATATTAAGCTTATGCGTAGTTCGTGCTGGGTTAAAACAAAGCAGGGGGAGGAAAACAAGAGTTGAAAGGCAGAGTGGTTAACCAGAACAAATGTCCGGTTGGCTACTTTGGACGGGCGGGTGGGGTAAGCACAGAAAAGATTAGAAAAGAAGATGAGATTTAAGAAAAGTAGGGCATCAGTTTACACATCCTATAGATTTTCAATAAGTCCTGTTTCTTTTAATAAACACAGTAGCGCTTTTAAAGCAGCTCGTGCCGACGTCGGCTGGGACCAGGGTCCAAGAATTCTGCAAAGCAGGTACTCTGTTTTAGCTGTGTTTAACTGAAGTTTGTTGCATTTAAACGCATATTTAAATTGTTCATATATACATAAGCTTCTTTATACAGTTCGCATACGTCTCAGCATGAGAAAAATACGTTTGTGTCATCAGCATAAAGTATTATTTTCTCATAACCCTCAATTTTACAACATCGTTATTGAACAGCAAGAATAGGACTGGTCCAAGGGTGAATCCCTGGTGGACTTAACTACTTAATAACTTTTACTTGAGACTTTTAATATTTACTGTAGTACATTGCGTTCTCGGTATTTATTGATAAATGCACACTAATGTCGGACATAATGAAGCCTGCTTTCACATCATCAGGATTGAAGCTTGTTATACCTACATAGATGCAACGTTGTTTCCGATGTACGGGTTATTGTTGGTGCATCAATTACGTTTATACAGCCCTATGTTTCAATTAGTTCATTAAGCCGTATATAGCTTGGGGTATATATGACACGTTGATATTATTATTACCAACTAAGACGTTCTCAAGCAAGGTTCTACCAATCTTGCAGCAGTTTTTTCAATGAGATTAAAAAAAAAGACCGCATATCCACGAAGTGAATGATGATGAGTGGGCGAAGCACCGGCCGGGGGATCATTCGGGCAAAAACTGGAAGCGTTCTCCGGAAGCCGGAAGCTGGCTTCCGGAGAACTAGTTCCGGCTTCCGGAACCGTACAGTTAGCGCATTACCGTTCCCGAACTCTAACGCTGGCGCTAGGCCGCAGTGATGAGGTTGGCACGTTCGTTTTTGCATTCTCTTACTGCCCAAGCACATAGACAACGCTCAAAGATGGGTGAGCTCGATGCAGCACCACACTGTTGAAGTTAATTACCTTTATGGGAAGGGCCGCGTAGAGTGCGTGTGAACGCAGAGACAATGTTTTGGTGGACACAGGGTCTGCATACATCTTCCATAGGACACGATTTTTCCAGATCGTTGCGAATTGTATTTACCGACTAGTTCTCTCGCAGAGTGCTCCAGTTTGTCTTATACCGGTGTCACACGGCCACTTCTGATAGCGATCGAGACCGATCTTCGGAATGTTCGACCGCGATTGGCTCCCTTCCGCAGATTGAGCAAAGAAGCCAATCGCGACCAAGAAATTCGACCCATATCGGGCTCGATCACGATCAAAAGTGCGCCGCGTGACCCCCGTATTAGGCACAGGAATGAAGTCGTGTTTGAAAGAATAACAAATGTAGCCTCTGTCACTACATACGAGAAAATATTGCATTGAAGAGCTGACAATTCTCGCAACCTGTTGGGAAATGTGGCGAAAAGAGTTTACCAAAATGCGTTATTTTACTGATGTGTTCATTGGTTCACATTAGACTGAAATGCCAAGTCCTCACGTGATGCAGGAAACCGGCGAAGCCTGAACCACGGCTGCTGGATAAAGAAAAGGTTTTTATCCAGTGGCCGTGCCTGAACATACCACATCGCGGCAGTGGTCTCGCGGAGTGCTGTGTTGTGGACACACTTAGTCACCCAAAATCGTTATTTTCCGCTGTTTGTTTGTGCACCCATAAACTGCACAGTGCTGGCTTGTAGCCTTTTGATGAGTATATATGCCATTATTTACGAGCGTAAGTCATTCGTGACAAAAATAAACGGAAACATCGAAGGAAAGCCACCACTCCGCAATGCAAGTGCAAGGCAAGCTCACAGTCCAGACCGAACAGGCAACACTGACACATACTCTCCACGCCAGACCGTCGGGAGCGCCCTCGTGAAAACGTCTATATGGCACGTTTGTGTGGCTATACATGCAGACGCCACCACTACGCTTTCCTAATCGACATAGAGAGATGCAGTCATAAACGTCAACCATAATGCACTCATCATCTGATGAGAACCATGTTTCACAGAAGCAAACTAAATCAAATAAATTATTGAATTCAGATCTTCTTTTTTCTGGGCTTTTACGTGCCAAAACCAGTTCTGATTATGAGGCACGCCGTAGTGGGGGGCTCCGGATTAATTTTGAGCACCTGGGGTTCTTTAACGTGCACTACAACGCAAGCACACGGGCGTTCTTGCATTTCCCCTCGATCGAAATGTGACCGCCGCGGCCGGAATAAAAAGCGAATTTCATCAAAGTCGTTCCGTAAGCTTATCAAATTTAAATGAAAAGCAGGAAGTATAGAGCCACTTATTAAAATTTGAATTTTCCATAGAAAATCAGTCGTGGAGTATGACAGCTTCTGTTAGTATCACCAGTGACATAGGCATATAATGTAAACCGCCTTCATATCAAACGTGAGAGATCCTTGCATCCTCGAATGAGCGCCGCAGTTTTTTCCAGTTCCTGGCCTCACTAACACGTCATCGTTTGCATGCTATACGAATGATAGACCAACAACGTTGATCACGATGCTGTCCGGGATGACAGTGCATGTTTATGTACAGTAGAAGCGTAGGCTATTTGGTGTAGTGTTGTAAAGGACAGAGAACGTTCGTGTTATTTCATCCTGCTCTCCGTCCTGAGTATTGCGCTAGTTTATCCTCGACAATGTTAATGTTTTAAGAATGGCCAGAAAAAATTACTCGAGTAAGGTAAGGTATGGTGAGATATAAGCTTATTGTAATAAAATGAGACATAGATGCTGCACGACTACTCGTTTTAAATGACACAACCACTGTCAGAACGCTGGCTTAAGGAGCTCTCGTTTGACGCGTCAACGTTAAGGAGCTCGCGATAACCCTCTGATTAAAGAAAGAAGAAAAAAGTCCGAATGTAACTTAATAGCACATTTGTAAATTTAAGCCAAAAAAAAAACCAATTTCGGAATGGTTCCCGATTTCTCCCCGATTATCAGCTTGAAAAATAGCACCTGATTTTTACCCCCCGAATTAAAAAAAAAATATAAAACCCGAAAACGAACAACGCTACGTATATATGTTACAGCTCACAAACTTTGGAATCACAGTGTAATCATAGAAACTTTAAGCCAACTGAGCAGTGCTCCTGTATATATTTTCGGCCGACACGGGAAATACCGAGGAAAGGTCTTGCCGAAGTGTGCATGCAATATTGGTGTTTTGTTAACGAATTTTTTTTTTTCGTGACAAGAAAATTGCAGGAGAGGTCTTGCCATTGTGATGAATGAGAAAAAGCTGCGTCAGCTACAACTCACTCATTCATCTGGGATTGCGGCCGTTCTAACACGCATTTTCATGCATAAAAGATCGCAGGAGGCATGTAGCTTGAATTTTCTTTATATTTCTTCATCGCCCTGATTGAATTGGTTCTTTTTAGACGAAGTTTTCCGGTGAGCTTCTGCGGAGCTTTTCAGGTCATCTGATAACGATAGTGGGCAGGTACCTTTCGTCTTTTCTTTTCTTTCTTTCTTTTTAAGAGGTTCATTCAAACAGCATAAACTGGCATCACATGCAAAGGGCGTCGCATGCAGATCTGAAAGCTCCACTACGGAGCACCTGTTTTTGTTCCACATAAAATAAGTTCACGAGAGACCCATTGCGCGCGTAGCAAGTCGTCAGGCTGATTTGCTAGATGCATGTTTCGTTCTAATCTTACTACTCCGGTTGCCTCTCCCTTTTCTTTTTGGAAGTAAAAAGCGAAAACAAATCAAGAAGGAAAGATATAAAATCCCCGCTGACGGAAAGGAAATCGACAGAGCTACGCAATGGGATTTCCGTAAGCGCCCGAGATAAGTTTTGTAGAAACGCTGCCTTGGAGAAAAAAAAAAAAACGCCCCAAGGAAGTAACTATCGACGTTGCTCAGGACGCCAACACGTACGATTCGTACGCTGCTCGCGTCTTCAAGGCCGAGAAACAAGGTACTCCGCCGTCTCGATGGTCACGCTACGCGGCCTTGAATCGAGACCACAGGCGTTGTAACTAATTGTGAAGTTGGAACGGAGAGGCGGGAAGCGCGACGAGATTGTTGCGTTTGCGTCGCGAGCTCTTCTTACTAGCCATTCTCTCTTCGCAGTGTACACTACGGGAGCTTGGAAGTTCCTTGCCTCTGAAGCCAGTGTCTGTGCGTGCGTGTGATTTTAATTACATACATCGTTTTAATTCTGCGCTGCATCCAAGTGAGGCGGTCATCCAAGAACACCACTACTTGCTACTTATGTTCCCGTGACTACACTCGCAGGCGAGCTGCCACAGGGCTGTAAGGAAGCGGCCTAAACAATGGACTTCACTCAGATGAAGACCGCAACGTGCGGAGCAGTTCTCGTTGTGCTCACGATTGCCTTCCAAAATGTAAGTAGCTCCCGATAGCCTCAGTTACCGTGAGTACAGCCCCTTCATTTTATGAATTATTGGTTACCAGGACTTGTCGTTGCCCTGCTGGAGGTTCTCGCTTCATTCAGCCCTGCGTTGTGCATGTCTCCGCTCGCGATCGTTATTTACTGTATTTGCAGTCGGTAAGCGATAGCAGCAACGGGGACTGTTTTTAAGCCAGCTAGCATGTAATCGTGACAAAGCAGACTGTACAATAACAACGCCCTTTTTTATATTTTTATTTACGAAGTCCTTATTATTTCATTCCTCGTTTTTTTCATTCACGCGATCCTCTCGAATAATGATTGTTCGTTTGCCTTGTTAGTCACTTGAGCAAAATACAGCGCAGCCTACCTATAGAGCACTAGAATTGGAAGAATGCACCCGAATGCATAACATGGAATGCAATCGAGCGAGGAAGTTCTTAAGTGTAATAAAGCGAAGGAGAGCCGAGCCGTCTAAAGGGATTGCTGGTACCTAGTTACGACCGGCCTGCATGTCCTTCGTATGCCTCTCTACCGGAGGGGCAGGGGAGAGCACTTGCCATTTGTCCCCCCCCCCCCCCCTTTTTTTTTTTTTTTTGAAGAGGGCACTTTCGGCTGCAAGCTGGGAAATGGGTATGGGCAATGCGCTGGCAATGTTTCAAGTGGGTGATTTAAATGCGTGTTGATCAAATGCGCCTATCCCGCAAAAACAATTCTTAAGCAAATGTTCCAGAGTGTCACGCTACCATTATCAGCTATGTTTCCCAATGTGCTAAGAGAACTCTGCGTTTCCGAAACTTTCCACTTAAAAGGAATGGTCGACATCCTAAATGCAATGTGTAGCAAGCTTTTGAAGTTTGTGTGACCTATTTAGAAGCATTACTAATAATTATTAAGACCTCATTTTTATGCATAATATATTAGCTTCATCTGGTCACCTCTCGGAGAACCAAACGAGGCGGCTTCCTTATGTTTAATATCAGTAAGCTGATGTGTAGCCAAAGCTCAAGGTGGGGGGGTAATTAAGCCTTTTTCAATAAAATATACGAATGCAAGCCCTCTAGAGCACTATGAGTGTGTCCCACTCGCCGTGCACAATTTAGCCCGCTGCCCTAGCAGAACTACACAAATGCCACAGAGATCGAATTTAGCGAAAATGGGTTCAACGCTATGGCAAATCAGTGTGTGAAGTTAAATGCGATTGAATTAAACACAAGTACCGTAAAAAAATCCTAATTAAGCGCTAAAAAGTGTGATACGGCCGCTACGAGCTATGCTTCCTAATGTCACGAAATAGCTGTAGGTTAAAATAGCTATACATTTCGGGGGAAAGGGAGGCGGTGCAATGTGGCAGAACAAAGTTTTACGTTTCTGGCGTAATTAGAAGCGTTGCAAATAATTCCTAAAACCCACATTTTTCTATCTTTCATTGGTCGTACGAGGTTCGCAGTGGGTGCCTCGAATAACCTCGCGGTGAGCTAAAAAAGGGCGCCTTCTTTATGTTTACTTAAGACTAATAGTATGTTAATTATGCGTAATGTGTAGGTAAAGTTCAAAGTCAGCGGACCAATTTAGGACTTTTGCGGTAATTTACGCAGGCAGGTGATGCGCAGTTTTAGTAATGTATTGTATTGACAAATTAGAAATTATTACACTGCTCTGGGAGAACTGTGAATGCGACCGAGACACATCTAGTAAAGATACGGAGTAAAAAACGGGGGCGGGGGGGGGGGGGGGGGGGGGGGGGGGGGGAGACAGACACTATGGTCGGCGTTCTGGAGAAATAAACAGTGTGTTGCATGCTTCTCCACAAGAAAAGTAGGAACTTACCTATGATTATAGGTGTCAGGCTAGGAGACACAATCTCTCCAATGCTATTTGCTGTATGCTTAGAGCAAGTATTCAAGCTGTTAGACTGGCAAGACTTAAGGGTGAGGATCAACGGCGAATATCTCAACAACCTTAGGTTTTCAGATTACTTTGCACTGTTCAGCAACAAAGGGGATTATTTGCAACAAATGATTGAGGACCTTAACCGAGAAAGTTTAAGAGTAGAGTTGAAAATTATTATGCCGAAGACAAAGGTAATGTTCAATACCCTGGAAAGAAAGCAAGAATTCATCATCGCCAGTCAGCCCCTATAGTATGCGCAGGAGTAGGCTTATTTATGTGGTCTGCTAACAGGAGACGCTAATCATGAGCAGGAAATTTACAGAAGAATAAAAATGGGTTGGAGTGCATACAGCAGGCATTGCCAAATCCTGACTGGAAGCTTACCACTGTCGTCGAAAAGTGTACAATCATTGCATTCTACCTGCGCTAGCATATGGGGCAGAAACTTATAGGTTACCAAAGAACCTCGAGAACAAGTTAAGGACCGCGCAAAGGGCGATGGAACGAAAAATATTAGGCGTAACATTAGGAAACAGGAAGAGAGAGGTGTGGATCAAAGAGTAAACAGGGATAGCAGATACTATAGTTGACATTAAGATTAAAAATTCGCAGTTGGGCAGGTCATGTAATGCGTAGGATGGATAACCGGTGGACCGTTAGAGTTACAGAATGGATACCAAGAGAAGGGAAGCGCAGTCGAGGACGACAGAAAACTAGGTAGGGTGATGAAGTTAGGAAATTTGCAGGCGCAAGTTGGAATCAGCGAGCGCAAGACAGGAGTACTTGGAGATCGTAGGGAGAGGCCTTTGTCCAGCAGTGGACATAAAAAAGCTGATGATGATGATGATCTGATTGCGATTATGCATAGTGTCAGTCTCACTACGATCCTTCGGTCGCCCCCATTCCTTGCCACCGAACTCCAAGGCAGCAGCCATTGACCGGAGGCCCGTGTACAACATCGCCCACATGGTGAACTCCATCGCCAAGCTGGACGAAGCCATGGAGGACGGCGCGAACTCGGTCGAAGCGGACGTCAGCTTTGCGGACAACGGCACAGCGACCAGGCTCTTCCATGGCGTGCCGTGCGACTGCTTCAGGGCGTGCGACATGGAAGAGGAGGTGCCTCGTTTCCTGCAGTACGTCCGCAAAACTACCACTGGCCGTAAGTTTAAGGTGTTAATTTGGGCTTGTGGGCGATTCATTACGAGCAGCAGACGTGGCGAATTGCGGACAAGGACAATCAAAGAAGTGAGACACACTTGGCGCTAACGAGCTTCGAAATGAAATGTCGGCAATGTGATACGACTACTCCTCGTAAAGTAGGCTAAACTTATCATTGTTTTCCTTCTTTCTCCGTTTTCTTTTTACATCTTTGCAACGAGAATGACTTCGCCATTTAAACAAGTTCAGTTTCTTAACTTAAACACTACATTACGCGATATTACATATACATATGCCAGTTTTCTTGTAATCTTAAAAAAATATTTAAACATCGCTCGCCAGTGACAGACAATTACACTTTTCAAGCTCAGTACGATATATCAATGCTTTAAAAGGCAGAGATTACTTGCTTGTACGTGAAACTAAATGTCATGGATTATTTATCATTATAATGCTAGTAATCCATTTTTAAACTAAAAACTTTATGGCGCTACTGCAATTTATCGGCCTCAGGGGGGGGGGGGGGGGGTTGTAACCCTTCCCCCCCTGAGGCCGACTGAACCCCCCTCTTTTGTTTAACCCCTTTTCTTTCCTTGCGCATTTGAATACTGCAACTAAGATGTAAGACGCGCAATCGTCTGCACACTCACAAAAAGCGCATTTTTTCACAATTTCCCATGAAGAAATTGAAATTAGTGCTATTTAGATGGTATTGGCAAACTGTCAACTGGCAGAGATCCTGGGTACGCTACTGGTTCTGATTATGAGGCACGCTGTACTGGAGGGCTCCGGATTAATTTTGACCACCTGGAGTTCTTTAACGTGCACTACAACGCGAGCCCACGGGCGTTTTTGCATTTCGCCTCCATCGAAATGCGGCCACCGCGGCCGGGATTCGATCCCGCGACCTCGTGCTCAGCAGCGCAACGCCTTAGCCACTGAGCCACCGCAGTGGGTCTATTTTCTTTTCGATCGGAATTACTAACCTATTACGAAAGCGATGTTTGCTGACTTATTTTGGCGACTTTCTTTCATTTTCTATTTATTACGTCGTATTTGGTCCTTGCGTGCTTCAATATTTTTGGCTTCATTTGATACTGTGATAATTTTGCATGCCTGTTACCTTGAGTTTTGCTCATTATCTCTTTCTTAGTTACTTTGACTATCGGACTTGTTCTCAACGTTTGTTCTTACGTTGTTACGTTTTATTTCCTTGTATTTTGATTATGTCCCCGCCACTCCCTATGTAATTCCCTCCGCTCGGCCCTTAGGGAAAATAAACGAAATGAAATGAAATCAAGCCTTCAATATAAGGCGTATATAAACGTAAGCCGAAGTACGGCGTGTGCAACGCATGGCCTCCCACTATATTTCACGCCTTCCTTTTCAGGTGGAGCAAAGTACAGCGATCGACTAGCCCTGCTCTTCTTGGATCTAAAGGTAGGCAACGTCGAAGAAAAAGAAAAATACCGGGCAGGCGTTGACATCGGGCGAAAGCTTCTTCGTGACCTCTGGTACAAAGGTAAGTGAAATGTTGGGTTTCTATTACTTAAGTTATTTATTTATCAATATTTATTTCTGTTATCTGATATATATATCCTTAGCGGGGAATGAAAACATATAGAAGCGGTTATCATCGGACGGCGGCAACTCCTTCACTTGGTTCTTTAAAAAAATACGCAATCCCTTATATCAACAATACATAAATTGGTGCACTGCTTCATACCATAAAAGCAGATCAACACTAACTACTGCTAGCAGACGCGAAGTTTCTTAAACACTCAAAGTGCAGAAAATACGTGAACATGTACCCGCCGCTTATTCAAAGTACGTTTAGGCATGCAGCAAGACATACTGTTAAAGAAGCTTAGCAAAATTACCTTATGCGCAGTCTTCCCAATTAATGCATGGTATTATGACGAGAGAGTGTGATAAAGCGAGTTGGCCAGCAAGCTACTAATTACGCCGCACTCTGATGACATTGAACTTTCCCCTCAATAGTTTTTTTCCAGGAGTAATTAGGGAATGGAACTTCTCTTCTTTGTATTGAAATGTACTAAAAGAAGTTCTCTTTCCTTAAATACATTCTTAACAGGTTGGACACATATCTGTACTGTGGTAAAGGGTACTTTGAGTTAACCATTTTGGTACGCTTAGCAGTGCTTACGATGATGGCTTTTTGTTCTGTTTTCGTGTCTACTACGTGATATTCATAGTGCAATAAGTACGACGCTTTGTTAGCTGCTATGAAATGATGCACGTTAAATTATCTCTGCGAGTTCTTGCGAGCTGTATTTCCACTCCTGTAATATTTCTTACAGCGTCTCTAACGCCATAAATAAAGAAACAAACGAATCCAGCTGCTGTATTCGTTCCAACGTTCCACGCAGTTCCTACGTGGCAAGCGGTGAACGTCCTGCTCTCCGTTCCCAGCGTCTCCGACAAAGAAGTATTGCGAGGGGCAATCCACACCGTTTCACGTTTCGCTCCGATCATGCTGGACAAGATAGGTAACTACGGTGTAGACTGCCCTTATCCAGTAGTGCTATGTGCTCTCTCTCTCCCTCTCCCCCATCTCTCATTCTCCCCCATCCCGCTCCCATGTGTAGGGTAGCAAACCGGTTGTAACAAACTGGTTAACCTCCCTGCCTTTCCTGCTCCACTCTTTCCTGCCTGCCTTATAGTCCGATCTGCATACGCGCATAAGCAGGAACATCATAAGTGAAAAAGAATGAATAATTTATTCAGTCACAAAAGAAAGCCTTCGCATAGGAGCGATATTTAAAACCCAATCAGATACAATGATAGGCGGAGAGCTTCCGTTTCCCAGAGGAGGGGGGGAGGGGGGGGGGAGGATCCGGTGAGCTTTACCATTTCCATTTATTGCTGCCTCATTCTCTCAATATATAGAATTTTTCTTTCTTTCTTTATCTTTTTTTAAAGACCATACAGATTTTTTTATAAAAACGTAATGAGCGCAGCGGACATGATGTTCTTGCAGACAAGTTTGTAGGCGAGATACTTTACCGCTAATTACGTGAGCTTCAGAAGGCTAATTAACAGAAATCACGTTTTATTAGTGCCTTGGGGGGCCGTGTCTAAATTTCAAATTTCGAGGCAATCACATTGTAATGCTCATTCATTATTTTAAATCTTAAAAATCGTGCTTAATTCGATAATATACTAAAATTCGACATATTCCTGAAATTTGACATATTCTTCATCGAATTCCAAAGCTTAATCGAAGCAGTATCGAGACCGAGCGCATCCCGCTGTGCGTCACACGGCAACGCCGCATAAAGAAGTCTGGGTGAAGTTATAGTGATAGCAGGTCGGCGGCCAATCCTGACCCGGCACACAGCCGCACAAGCTTGCCAGGCAAAGCCTGCCGTATCAGTAGCGGCCGCGACTGGCCGAAACGTTCGGTTTCCAAATTCTTCGTGCTTGTCGGCACGGCGCGTTCCGGTGTGTTGTGATAGCGGGGCCGCCTCTTCTACGCTCCCGCGGCGCTAGGTTTCGATATTGCCTCGAGTTAATGAATTAATTCTGGAGTTTGACATCCCAAACCCACGATATGATTATGAGGCACACCGTATATAGTGAGGGACTCCGGTTAATTTTGAGGACAGGGGGGCCTTTAACGCAGTGCATGGTGCACGGGTGTTTTTGTATTTCGCCTATCTGCCTCCCCCTCCCCCCTAGGAAAACTCTGGAGGGGGTTCGGGCCCCAGAGACCCCCCCCCCCCCCCTCGCAGTCGGCGCCTAAGGCTGTCGGTCACATGATTTCAGTTTAGGCAGAAGTACCATAGCAGGATGCCAAACAACATATGTGCACATATGTGCACAGGATGGAGGACCAATGAAATTAAAGCACAGCAAACTTCAACTAATTAGTTACGAGACACCAAGAACGGTATGCAACGACAGACTCTCTAGCTGCAAGCTTAAAATTACCTGAAAGCAAGCATTACCTATCCAAATTTTAGAGGACCCGACTTTCAGCGAGTACGACGATTGACACCCGTATCGGAAGCAACAATATTACATTCATGTCTTAACGATGAGCAACACGAGAGGGGTAAGAGCAGGAGCCAACGTTTCGACAAGTGGACTTGTCTTCTTCAAGGCGTCATAATTATATAAGTACATCCTGTCTTAAGTACATCAAAAGTCTTTTTCTTCTTTCTGGGGTTTTACGTGCCAAAACCAGTTCTGATTATGAGGCAGGCCGTAGTGGAGAGCTCCGGATAAAGGAACATCAAAAGTCACACAAGCTTTAACTAGTGGAGTCAATTCTCAACCCGCATGTAATTTAAGATGAGAGTGTGCTTAACACATGACATATGTCATGTGTATGGCTAAGCGAAGTTACGTTCATGACAATTCTTCGCACAGGGTTCGATATCAGTAACAACGACAAGCTGGACACCATCCGGAGTCCTGTACACAGACCTGGGTATACAAGGCCACCGCTGGCAAGGCGACGGCATCTCAAACTGCCTGTCTTACCTGCGACCAACCGCGAGGATTCAGGACGTCATCGATAACCGCGATTCTGAGGAAGTTGGCCGCTACGTTGAGAAGGCCTACCAGTGGACGGTCGACCTGCCGAAGCAGATTCGTCGCTCACTCAGGTATAATAGTTAAATGGTCTAAAAAAATATGAAGGGTATCATTGAACGGAATGAAACACCACTTTTTTTTACCTACACTAATATCCTCGTTTTCTATTTAGTTATTTTTTTAGACGGAGGGAGGGGGGATTTTTTCAACGTAAGCACAAGAGACTACCGCTCACACACAAGCAAAGCCTCTCAGCAGAAGAGCTCGCGCTATTTATCCATGGACTTCAGCGGACGAGAACGCACCTTGATCATATTTGACAAACGCGGGCAAAGGCTTGTGAATCCAGTTGCAAATTCACCGTTTGTGAATCCAGCAAAATATGAGCGGCCGAAAGTACTCTTTCATACGAGCGCACGTAATTCCTTAACCTTTATTCAAATGACAGTTATCAGTGGAAGCGTGTGAGTACTCGAAATATCAAACGTGAACTATAGGCATTTCTCGCTGTTTGCGCCGTTTTGTATATGGTGCTTATAAATTAAACGCCAACAATTCCCACGCTACTCCAATGCTTCATTTCATTTCCAGATTCACCCGTCTTTGTAACAACTGCGTAATTTAAACTCTACAACGTACTCAGGCTTGGGACAACTCCTTGCTTAGAAAGTGGCTGGAGAGCGATTACACGTCGCACGTCGTAGTTATTGCGCGTAACAGGCGTTCGGTGCTGCTCGTTGTACGCGTTTCAATTTTTGGGGACTGTACGAGTTTGACAATTAGTATAGTTCCGAGCACTTTCTATTCTGTCAATTTACTGAATGACCGTGATCGCCCAACTTGGACAGAAATAGTTACCCAAACTCAAATCCATTCGATCCTAGCCTACATTAGCTCACCTAATCAAATCCAGCAAAATCAGTCGCAAAGCTTCCACCGTGTATACTCTCTACTTAAGTCTGTGCCGAAATAAATTATGAAAAATCCATAGTGAAACACACAGACACAGCACAGGAATCGCAAGCGGCTTAGCTCGTTAAGTATGCCCAACCAACCAGTAAGCTGTCGAATTTTGCTTTTATGCGATAACACATTCATCGTATATGTAAAAAAGTGTCTGTCCCAATTAAGGGTGGTGCATTTTGTTTCCTCGGTGTGGGAGGAGAACTGAGACTTTATCTTATCTCCGTCCCCATAAGGCCGTGTGTCGCACAAGTGTTGAGCTTTTGTATGGTTACCCGCGTCGCGTCGTTCGGCAGTCCCATTACTCACCAATACTGGCAAATGAGCGATTAGAATATGTTTTCTGATTGATATGACAGTGGATCGTTGATTGTAATCGGGCTATATCAAGTGCTGCAAAACTTCGTCGGGAGAGCATGTCAGTATAACTGCTCGGAGCCAAGTATTGCGGTATGTAAGGAATAAAGCCAGTCTCCGAAACCGGGGAAAACAAACATAATCGCGCGATATCCGGCGCCTTCCTGCGAGACACAGTGCTCATCGACACCTGGTGACAGACCCCTGATCTCAACTCAAAGGACGATCAGGCGGACCAATTGCCGACTATGTATGCCAGGCTAACCCCGCCTCCTTCAACACCACCGCCACCACCACCATCCAGCGCCTTTACTAATGAGAAGCACTGTAACGTAGACACGCAATGCGCACAGGCGCTGGCCGTTTGCTATATAGTATACAGGGTAGTCATCTTTCAGTTTGACGGAATGTTTAAAATAAGCATGTTGCTGATAACAGAATTATAGTCCTTGAACCGGATTATTCAGAGGCGGACATTTCTTGCACGAGAAATCGAAACACGTATTTAACTAATTAAAGAAATCCACTAATTATCTTTTCAATTTACTACTTTACGGCGCATATTGCTTTTCACGAATTGTAGCCGATGAATTTGCAAAGCGTATTCCTTTGGAATGAATTTCCAGAATGACGCCAGTTTGGAGACATGTGCCATCAAACTTGCTGTAAAAATGCACTGTTGTTGCACTTACTTTTTTTTAACAAGATGCTATTTTATAAATTGAAGCACAAAAGTAACTGGAACGCCCATGTATTTCGTTCCACACTTTGTAAAATAATATCTCAAAACTGGTGTCATCCTGAAAATTAATTTCTAGTCGGAGCTTCTCGCAAGCTCACCGGCTACAATTCGCAGATTGCAATATCTACCCTAAAGTAATTAATTTAGAAGTTAATTAGCACAATTGTGTTAATTAGTTGAATGTGTGTTTCGATTTCTCGTGCTAGTAATCTCCGCCTCTTCGAATAATCCAGCTCGAGGACATGAAATATGCTAACTGCCACAGATGATTTTAAAAATTTCCATAAAACTTAAAGATGATAACCCTGTATAATCCTTTGTATCTCTTGCAATAATTAAAACGTGCTACACACCGCAAACCTTCAACCGCAGGCGCAAGCTCTTTGCATCACGTAGCGTCCGAACTCAGCGAGCCAGAATGGGCCCGGACAGATACCGAGCTCTGTCACAGTCTATCAATACTTCAATGATGAGTGGTGATGATGGCGCTTCATTGATATTTAGCTTTGCTTGACACATTTGCTCGTGTTTTGAACGTAAAATTTTGCAAACCAACCTTTTCTACATCTGCATTGGCATAAATGAAGGGCGGATCCTAGGTATCCTCCAAGGGGCGCCATCATAAGACATAGAGAGAGCAGGAAGAAGGGGGCTCCCTGCACGCCAAATATTGTCAGCCGGCATGACTCAGTGCCCCCCCTCCATTCCCATTGAGACACGCCGGCTGAGAGATGCCGGTAAATGCCCTGAGACATGCCGGTAAATCATCATTTATGCTGATCAGAATTAAGTTTTACGGGTACTCTTTGATGCACTTAAATATTTGTCTCCTCACTTGTCTACATTTACTTTCGTTGCAGGAGGGGCGTGGATGGCATAATCACGAATAGGCCTCAGCGCTTAGCGAGGATCATGCAGGAAGGCGAATTCAACACCACCCTGCGACCTGCCAATGTCGCTGACAGTCCCTGGACTCGCTTCGGTGGTCTGTCCCCGTTTCCAAGGCTGCCGTCGACTGATATGGACTATCTAGGGGATGACGACTTCCCCCGGTTTCGGTGACTGCAGTGTGGGGCCAGCATTGCTGGCGTGACCGTGAATATCTCTAAACTAAACTCAATCACCTGACAAAAAGACTTGCTCAAACTGTAAGAAACCGTGGCAGTATAATGCATTTCTTATAGGAAAAACCTAATTAGTATTCTAGCGCTTCTTATAGCGCATAGGTGGAGTGAAAGCTGCCAAACATATTTCTTTATTATCCACAGACAAAATGCACGTCTCCTCCCCCTCTCTCTCTCTCTTTTCTACGGTTAACTGTTAAGATCCTTGCCTTCTCATACATATATGTATATATATACACACAGATGCTTCTAGAGCATTATATCCCGGATAGTAGAGGACCCTCCATTTCACCGGCACTCAAGTTGAGAAATTCTGAAGTTTACTGGCTTGAACGCTAAACAACTGTTTCCTTTAAAAGTTAAAATTATACCACAGACTGAGGCATCTTTGTTCTGGTCACTGTCAACTTTGCATACTGCGCAAACATAACAAGGGAAAATGAACAAGTGCCTATTTAGGACGTCTGAAGTTGCCTTTCGGGGCCACCAGATTGACGCTAATGGCGTGACAGCGACGGGGGAAAAGCTATATAAAAAGCATCGAAGATCTCACAATACCAACATCAAAGGCAACGTTTTAGTTGTGCGCCCCAGGAATGACGTAATTGTACGACATGTTCCTATATAGAAAACCAAGCAACACTAGCGAAAGACTTGGGTAGCATAGAGTACTGCATGTCACTTGGAACTGCGAAATACCAGCGGCTTTCAAGAAGCTTACAGCTGGTGCTCTGCAAGACCCTCCTCCCGCACAACGACGCACCCAAACTGCACAAACCGCCACTTCTCTCGTGCGAAGTATCCCCGTATGTTGTCGGCGCAGTCCTCGCTCACAAGGATGATCAAGGCAGGGGAGCGCCAACACCTTTCGTCTCCAAAAGACTAGGTGCCCCAGCCGAGAAGAACTATTTCCGATTGGATTGTGAAGGACTCGCTGTGGTCTTCGGTGTCGTTCATTTGCACCAGTACCTGGCAGGGAGATAGGTAACTTCACAGCGGATACGTCGGATTACAGGTGTTACCGGACTGTGCCCTTCTCTAATCCAAACGAGGCCCGCTGGGAGATAAGACTTCACATGATTCACCTCCGGCGTTGATCCGTTAGGAAACACGAGCATCCATCGGAACTCCCAGTGTCTTTGATGACGGACCTACAGAAGATCACGGAGCCGATCACATGCACCGAGAGTCTCACCTGCACGGCAGGGGCGCCCAGCCCGAGTTCTATTTTAATAACTTAAATAGAGCCACACTCATGCCCCCCGTAGATGTATGGAGTTGACTGCAGGGGAAGGATGTTAGGCCTCGCCATTGCCAGCCGCATCGCTGTCTCTGGTTACGAGACGACCGCGGATGCACCATGGCGGCACCACCCTCTCCCGTTCAGGCAGCCGAGACTCGAGTGACTGCGTCCGGAAACCTGAACCCAGGCAGAGCCGCAGAGGCATCGAGAGCTTCAGCGGCACAAGCAAGCAGACCATTTGCAGCCACCAGGCATTGTATACGGCTAAATAAAACGTTTTTCTTTTTTTTTTTTAAGAGACGTAAGATATAACCAAGTATAGATACAGACGGAATGCAAGAATGCGATACATATATTAACGCCCAGTTAGCTCACGCAGGCTAGGTCGCCACCACGATTCATCCGAACGGAATTTCATCAGCGATCACCGACGTCAATCATCTTCCTCGCCGGTTGCGATCGACGTACAGTGGCTCACCGCTTTGGAACAGTTTTTATGGAAGAACAGGAGCGTCTTCGAAGAAAGTGCTACGACATTTTCAGTACGTCGGTGTTCGTTTACACCCTGCGCTAAGGAATGGGTGGTAAGTGGCCTGCTTTTAATTGAGTCGTTGTGTGCGTCGGTATACCGCGATGTTGCCGACCTAGAAGTTCCGGGTCGCCTTCTTTTTCTCGGTTTTTTGTCTTATTTTTTTAAGTTCTTCTTTAGGCGCGGGGTGGGGGGGACGGGGGAGGAGGTGGCATGCATTTACAATGCGGAGTTTAGCCGTCCGGCCTCGTTGTCGATGCCAACTTTGTGTAGTCTGGTACCCGCCGCGGTAGCTCAGTTAGCTAAGGCGTTGCGCTGCTGAGCTCGAGATCGCGGGATCGAATCCCGGCCGCGGCGGCCGCATTTCGATGGAGGCGAAATGCAAAAACGCTCGTGTGCTTGCGTTGTAGTGCACGTTAAAGAACCCCAGGTGGTGAAAATTAATCCGGAGCCCTCCACTACGGCGTGCCTCATAATCACAACTGGTTTTGGAACGTAAAACCCCAGAAAGAAGTGTAGTCTGGGCTGCGTGCACATTCTCGCATTTTTTTTTTTTTTTATGTTATCGCGCGATCGTCGGTGTTACGGCATGCCAGCGCCTTATAATGGCGAGGTCGGCGACAGTATGCGCAAGCGCACTTTCCGGTGTGAGCATCAGGGAGACACACGCCTTGCTACAGTTATTCATCTGTGTGTAGTCCTGTCTCCGAAAAGCTGGTGCAAGAATAGGTGTGTTTCATTCGCGATGCGATTTATCATTCATGGTTCCTATTTACTAGAACCTGCGCCTGTGCCAGCAAATGAAGATAAACAAAGCAAGGACATTTATTAGCACGTGTGATGTATATATATTAAAAAACGAAGCATAACTGATGATAGAGCACATACATGCAGCTGCGTGGCGGTGTGCGATGTCTGCTGGTGAATAACAAAGGTAGGGATCGTGCACCCCTGAACCGAACAGCATAACAGCTGGCATTCAATAAGTCGCTTTGTGTGCTTCCAGGTACTGTCGCCGATCTAGCCGCTTCTCTTCGGTGTGAGGTGCTGACATGTGGTGTGGTCGGCGCTCCCGCAATATTTTTCTTTTAATTGGAGGGTCTACTGCAAGCGGCCAGATTCGCATAGACAGCATGACGAATTTATGTTCTTTAAAAAAGGTAAATTTGTTGCAGGTGTTTTAAAGACGATAGTAGACGATAGAAACCAAGCTTGAGGAGAGGAGGTGCAGATAGAGAAAGAGAGAGAGAGACAGAGAGCAATAAATAAATAAAATAAGCTTTCTCGGTGAGGCGGGATTCGAACACGGGTAACCAGGGTCCGAAGGCGAGCGTTATAAACACTAGGCTATACACCAACGCTTGTAGAACATGCATTTATGGGAACCATATGCTTGCGTTGTACCAACGCTTGTAACAGAACTTCCTATGGGCGAGAGAAAGAGAAAATGAGAGCGAGAGATAGGGAGATTTGAAGAGAGAGAGAGAAACACAGATAGAAATACAGAAAGAAATGAAAAATGAAACGCAGCAAATGAAAAAAAATCGCGTTAGAAATGGTGTCAAAGGGACGCTACGCATTAAAAACAAACCGACTGAAGCCGCGGCTCCGTAGCCGGCTTTAAGCCATTAGAAATAAAAAGTCCCAACAGATGACGCGAGAGCAGGGCGAACGCGGGAAATCTCAATTGAATTCAGCAAAACCTCTATTGCATCCATCATTGGAGGAGTGAGAGGGGATGGGAAGAGCGTGAGGGGTATATATATATATATATATATATATATATATATATATATATATAATATAGCTTCACTGTAAAAGACCAATCACAACTCCTCGTTCACCAGAACAAATCAGCCCACACAGATTCAAACACGCACACGCCATTGTGGGCGGGCTTCACCGAGATGAACTCGATGATAGCCGTCAACCTAAAGAATTGCAATCCTAACAAGTTACAACGTACAGAAAACTACCGAGACAACCACTGGGCTTTTGGCGAACTAGAGTGAAGATCTGTGACTGTCTAGAAAGCGAAAGTACACAAAAGATTCGGGAAGCATTGACCTAACAGTTTGGGAAATTGGAAGACGGGGCTTCTGTCACCAGTGCAAATGGCGGGCGACAACGGGTCGCCCAGCCGGGACCTTACAGCAGCAGGTGATGCCCCGCCTGCTTCCCTACTGGCTTCCCTACTCGTGGGAGAAAAAACATTTCGAGAGAGAAAACGATAAAGGAAATAACACTGGTACACAACACAGGCGACGAAGAAGTGTAAAGACCGACAGCTACGCGACAACAGTACACCATCTGCACATAAGCGTTGTTAACGTGCAGTATCAGCGGCATATTAGCGGCCTCGCGTAGATCGTGCACAGGTGTTCGTGCACAATATCGTGCACAAGTGTTCGACATATGCGATTTTTCGCACGGCCGCACGTGTGCGGTGCGCGGCTTGCGGCGCTGGGCGGCTCGAGCGTAAATTGGCTTACCGTGCAACACCGAAGCCACCGCGGCGGGCTTCTGCAAAGGCGTTTTCCAGGTTGGAAAAAAGCGCGAAGGAAGGATATAAAAGCACTTAATGAATTATAGGTGATTGCAACGTACAGCTTCCTGAATCTAACGTCCACACGATTTGATTCAATATATCTGCAGCTGGCGTGCGCCGTATAGTGATGATTCCTGCGAGTCGCACACAGGAGCCGGCTCAGTCCACACATCAAGTGAGCATAGGATCAAAATATCTTGATTTCTCAGCATTCGTTGCTTACCCACTCCAACACATTCGCGCATACAAATATCGCTGGCGCTGCAGGCAGCGCAGGCAGCAGCGAACCAGCTTATTATAATATCACGGTATTCTGACCCACGATGTAGTATATAGCTGTGAGCGCATGTCTGTTCTCTAAAACGGAACAATAAATCGCCGAAAAAAATATACATATACTATTACATCTATATATGTAATTTGGTTTCAAGTATCTTCGAAGCACACACACACCTGTTTCTATAAGACCGCATGGTGTACTCAATGGTTTCATTGTAGAAGTGTAACACCAAAGCTGGTGCAACACCTTAGCCGTTAAATACCATAGAAATTGTACTAAAATATTAGCCTGACAAAACGGGCGAAGAGAGAGAGAGAGAGAGAGAGAGAAATATAAGAGAGAAAGGCAGGGAGGTTAACCCGACGCACGTCCGGTTTGCTACCCTGCACTGGGGAAAGGGGGTATAGGAATGAAAAGAGAGAGAAAGAAATAGAGAGAGCACAGTTTCGCGCACAAGGAACTTCGCACGAAGTCTACAGACGGTCGCCAAGACCTGTCGACTTGAGGTAGTGCAACAAGGCTTTCGTGGCTTTCTGTGCCATCGACGCATACGGCCATGGTCCAAGGATCTTCATTTCAGAAAATGGTCGAGAGTCCAGCCGGTTCAATGCTGTCCGGAGAGCTTCACGCTCGACGTCGAACTGGGGACAGAGACATAAGACATGTTCAATTGTTTCTGTAGTTCCACAAGAGTCGCACATGGGCGTATCCCCAATTCCAATGCGGAATGAGCAGGCCTTTGTAAATGCCACCCCGAGCCAGAGGCGGCACAAGACTTTCGCCTCAGAGCGGGAAATGTTTGATGGTACTTGTAGCTTCAAAGATGGGTCAATTTTGTGGAGATGACACTTCGGGAGGTTAAGAGAAGACCAATATTTGTATGTCATAGCTTTAGCCACGATATGAAGTTTTCCTGCAGCGTCGGTCCTGGATAAGGGGATTGGGACTGGTCGGCCTTCCAGAAAATTTGGTGTCGGCGTCTCACACTGACGTAGGCGCCCTGAGAGCGCAAAATATAACGGGCGAAGAGCATTCAAATAAGCACTTACGTACTTAAAACAGCATGACGACACGCGCAGGCGCACGCTTCCAACTAATCTTGTTTCCAGAAAATAGTAGATTATATAGCTATACAGCACATGCGCAGAGAGGCAAGAAAGAAGAGCATCTACAACGGTGCAATCAAAAGTGTTTTTCTAGCTGATTACTGTGCAGCATTCATTACAGTGTAGCACTTACACATGAATCACCTTGTTTCTCGATAAAATAGGGCTCGGGCAACTCGCGCGCAGCTGTATCACGACTTCGTTTTGTAATTCAAGTCGCCAAGAGCAAAGACTCACACATGTAACACACACAATGATGCATGTGGTAGACGCAAGCCAGTTCCATGAAAGCGCGTGTTTTTGTAAAAGCGATCATTTATGCATCGGCCAGTCTGGTAGGCGTACATGATGCCGCCGATGACTTCGACAGAGCACTCAACAAAGATAAGCGTACCGCATTTCTATTCACGACAGGGTTTTCTGTTTTGCTCTTTCTTTACACACTGGAAATCCTACATAATTTACGAGGCTCAGAAAAAAAAACAAGAAACAGGGACGATATACATTTTAGATTGTGAGTCACTGTGACTTTCCGCGGTGGCCTAGTGGCTATGGCGTTATCATGCTGAGCGCGAGGTCACGGGTTTCATTCCTTGCCTAAGAAACTTGGAAACTTTATGAGCCGCAACCATCCCGAATTCGAGAACATACTTTGAATCCGTAAGGAAAAATACTGATGAGCAGGCGATAAGATGACAATGAAAAAAAAAAGAAAAAAAGAAAAGGAAATGAACATCTTACGAAAAGCACAACAGCCATTTGCTCTTAGCGCTCCCCACCACAGGTGTCGATGGCTGATACACAAGCGTGCTGCCAACTCTTTACTTACACTTTCCTCTCTTTCAAGTATATAAATGTCTTCTAACAAAGTAATGTATCAATGTATCATCATAATAATAATAACTACGGAGTAAGGATTCCTTCCGGGCGGGGCTATGGGTAGGATTGCCAACCGTCTAGAATTTAACGGGACAGTCCCAACTTTTAAGTAAATGTCGTGAGTTCGAACATGACCCAGTCGGGACGGCCAAATGGCTCGACATTTACTTCTTTTTCTGCTGGATAAGAATAAAGACACCGCATTTTCTTTTTATATTGCCTGATAGCTCGTTCGCAAACTCTTTTCTTTTCACTTATGTTGCCTTAATAAAAGGGGTAAAAATAAACATTCGCGCAGTGTCACTTTGGTCGTGTTTCTAGTACTGTTGTAGGCCCTAACCATTCACAGTAGCTCTATTTGTATGTCTCGTTGTATTTAGCGACACGCTTACACGCTAGGGCTTTGTCGGTGACGGTCGACAGTGCCGTCATACGCTACGGCGACTGCTATTTACGGGGAGCGAACAGTCGGGGTCGCGGTTCATCTTCCTGCCCGCAGGAAAAATTAAGGAAGGAGTCAGCGACCGGCTTGGTCTGCCCGGGTGGCCGCCTGTCGCTCCCGTCCGCTGCTCGCCGGCGACTCTCCCGGACAATCACTCTTTTTTTTTTAAATTTTTTTTTTTGGGGGGGGGAGGAGGTTGAATGCCCGCGGCGCGCTAAAGAGGCCCCCCCCCCCCCCCCCCCCCCTTGCTCCGCGGGCCTGTCGGCTCTCTCTCCCCTGCAGAGCGCGGTGGTGCAGCTATGGTAGGGTGGCTAGCTATGGGGCGGCGTATGCCCCGTTCCTGGAAGACGGCGTTCTCTTTTGTGCTGCAGAAAACCATGTGGTTTCTCCGCTCGAACACTAGCACGTGTCCACGTTCGGCGCGTGAGAATCAGGAATTCTACGAGGTCAGCGCGCGGTGCCTCCATCGGCCCCCAGAGTCGGCTCATCAACCTCGCAGGACCAGTGTCGTAACGCGCTGTTCACTGCCCATGTAGATGCAGCAGCGCCCGGTGTCGGACTCTTTTGGGAGTCGGTGGAGTATCTTCGACACAATCGCTGCAACCTGCTTCGGTGTTTCCTGCGCTAAGGAATGGGTGGTAAGTGGCCAGTGCTGATTTTTCATAAAATTATGCGTCGGCACCAGCGATGCTGCCGATTGAAAAAAATTGCCGGCTCTCCCGTAATCGAGAGTAGATATAAGCATGAAATGGCTACTATATGGCGCCTTTTTCTGCCTGTCCTGCCACCGCCTTCAACCGCGTTTCTTCTTGCAACAGTCCAACGCGCTCAGCGTCTGTCGCCACTTTTTCTTCTTGTCGCATAGAAGTTGCAAATTTTCGGCCTTAGGTCCCCTGTATCTGCCTTTTGAACGCCGCTATTGGAAATGACAAAACTCCAGCGCACTAGAAGTTACAGTTTGAGTGATATTCTGAAGAAACATTAGGAAGAACTCGGAAGCATTGTGTTTTGTAACTTGCTTGGAGAGTAGCTAGCGTATGTAATGCGGTCCTCTACAAAGGGTCGGAGCCACAGACCGAATTGTCTTAAGTTTTCACTGGTTGACCGGATGACCTCATTTTGTTCTCGCAACTTGCCGGAATATTCTCGTATTGAGTGCCCGGATAACGGCTCTGGCTTCTGGCTCAAGGTCACTTGAAGGTCGCCGACAACGGGAGCTAAAAGCACTTCATGCTTAGAAAAATTTGGAGCATGCTTAAGTTTCGCCTTTAGGAGCGGAACGCGATAGCATGCAATATCCCGGACTGCTTTTTACGCTTTCCGGCAACTGCAGCTTGCGTAATGTTTACCGGGAAACGCTGGCGGCGAACGCTATGCACGAAGGCGAGCTTTCTGGTGGAAGCGCTGCCTCTTGCGTGGGCTGATATTCTGTTATTGTTTCGACCTTTTAATATTTCAGTCGGAGAAGACTTAACACAACAGGCATACGCTGTCGGTGTTTTGTTTCGTGATATTCATTTGCGGGGTGCAATTGTCAGAATTCTGAGGAATAACTTTGTAAAGAATGTAAGACAAAGTGTGAGCAACTTTAGTGACAGAAGAACTTCATTGCGGTATGGAATATTTTGCGCTCACAGGACACCTATGCCAGTGTGAGACGCCGACACCAAATTTTCTGCTGTGGGCTGTTAATGCTGTCGCGTTAAAATTTCACCTTGGCCACGCCATCTGTTCATCTCTATGTGGCCGCATGCCAAAGCATGCAATCTAAATAACGAGCGATATCCGCGTACCTGCTATTTGGCGGCTGGAAAAAAAAAGTGCTGGCTCTCCCGTAATCGAGAGTAGATGTGGTAGCATGAAAGGGCTACCATACGGCGTCTTTTGCTGCCTGTGGTGCCGCCGCCTTCAACCGCTTTTCTTCTTCCAACTGTGCAGAGCGCTCAGTGTCTGTCGCTACTTTTTCGTTTTGTCGCGGAACGCTCACGACTCACGGACCGCTGGCGTTCAAAAGACACACACACACTAATTAGAGAAATTAATCATTGTTGTGTCTATACCGTTGTGTATGTTTCCACTGAACATTAGGAGGAACTTGAGGCTGCGAATCTCCTTGTGGCAAAATTTTTTTCAGCTCCTCGGCACATGGTTAACCGTAGGACAAATAAAGTTTATTCCTATCCTATCCTCGAGAGTCGCATTTCAAGAAACCATCCACATTTTGTCGTCACAGAACTACCCGCTACGCCTAAAACAGAAGACACAGCGGTCTACTCACTCGTCGGTACAGCTTCTAAGTACACTGTATCGTCGGGCGAAGAGGAAAGGTGTCACAGCCGATGCATGGGGAGCCTTTCCTCCTCTCTAGCTTGTGCAAGCCAGCGCGTCCCTGGTTGACTGTGTTGATATCGCATGCTGTGCAACGATTCGAATACGTTTTAGCTCATTCTGCGAAAAATATACGTGATGTCAGTTCATACAAGGTCATCGGGGAACCATTGCGTATGGCCTTTTGGTGCAGAAAAACTATACAGTATGCGTAATTTCTGATGGCTGCGCAAACATGCGGCAATATTGCGTGTATTAGTGGGCTTCTTTCGCCCTCGGAAAAACGCTTTTATGTAGCACGCATTGAGCAACAGAAAGCTGTATCGGGAGTTTTTCACATTGCTCTACAATTTTCTCATTGACACTTGTCATCTAATTATAAAAATTCTGAAGTTCATTAATTAATTAGGACTAATTAACTAACAAGGTGAAATGTAAAAAATAATCTCAGTATCTCCAAGCGAAGGCAAACAGCATTACCTTGGTTCTGTCCAGCTACGTGGTATTTGCATATTTTAAAATCTTGGTGCATGATAGTTGGGACGCAGTTGATATTCGTCTCCATGTCGGTGAGGGAAACTTGAAGGTGTTGTGGATATCGCTCAGTCACATTACAGTAGGCAAGGCTGTGACGCTGATTGCAATGGGTTAACTGTTTATCAAGATGAATTAGGAAAGCGTTAGAAGGAAACTATTTACACAGACATCAAAATACTATGAGCCAAGAGTTACAGTGGTCCTACAATCTATAGGCTTCTTTCTCTTAGCCTAATTCACCTCCAACGGCCCTGCACGTACCTAAAAGCATCCCCAACATCTCCCTCGCCCCATTGTTCGTCCAATCACACTGCGGCGCGCGCAGTGTGCACACAACGGGGCTCCAGGGTGACACTATCCGGAGTTTCAATATGTCAGGCTGTTGCCTCAAATCCTTTGCAGTGCAATGAGTCTCTTGTCTCACAACCTCGCAAGACGCAGTCCCCCAAAGAAAACACTTCCACGCACGCTGGGGCATCTGGTCCGTTCGCGGAATGTCTCGGCATGGGTGTGGCCGACGAGGGGTTGGACTTCAAAGCCACGGCACTGCTTCCGCGAACCGAACGCCGGAATCCCCGACTCACAGTCAACCCGCTTACACGCTCTCCACTAACCGCGGCTCCCCACCACCCCCAATGGCTATAACTCTTACTCTGCGCCGCCGCCTTGGTGTTGAACCGTGCGTGCCTACGTAGTTGATATGTACAAGCTTAAACCCTCTCAAGCTGTTCACATGAAGTTAGAGCCAATGTTGATTCTGTCCAGCCAAGGTTACCCACGGGGCCGTCGAGTTCGCGCTACTGCTACCGGAGGACCTGAACTGAAAAGTGGGCAAATTAGGACGAAGCAGACTGCTTGTATAGTTCAGTTCTGGCCATAGTGACTTGAAGTCAACTACTCATCACTTCGCACCGCGCGTGCACAATACGCGGCAAGCGGCGACACAGTGCTGTGCCAAGATCTGTACGTTGGCACAGCGCAAATAAGTGCAGAGGGGAATGAAAAAGGTGGATTGCCAATCAGAGTTAAAAGTTTGGCCGGCCTCAACCCAAATGGATAGGCTTACTCTTAAAGCTAAATGTATGGGAAAACAAAACTGTTTTCCTGCTTTCTACAACTATATTTCTCTTTCTTATTCCCACGTAGTCAATGACCGCCTCAGCGAAAAACGCACAATTTATTGCCAGGCCACCTCAAACCTCGGTGGCGTCTCTAGCCAGCAAAGGACACGGGAGCCGGTGCCACAACGCCGGGTACCGCAGTCCCACTCAAGGTTTGTCTGCGTGGAAAAATTATGACCGTCGGCGACATCTGAACTCGGTGCTTACAAGACCGCGTTCTCCGAATACGTTTGTGTGCGTGTGTGTGTTTGTGTGTTTCTAAATACACAAACACACACACAACCAAACGGTCGCCACCTGATTGCGTAGGGGAGTGGACCCCTTCCTGTGCACATATAACAAGTGGGCAACTCGCGGCACCACGAAAGTATACAAAACAACCATGCGGCCTTACAGGAGCCTCATCACACGATTCGTGCGGGGTGGCCGTGTAGTTGGCCGACACAAAGATAGTAATAATTCTGTTCTCCAGAAGTTTTCCAAGCAGCTATCGAGTTCCTGTTGCAGATAATCGCAAGTAAGTTATGGAAAAGAACAGTGATGAATGAGAACCCCCCCATTTCGTTAGTCGACGCAGGACTATATATAGCAGACCTGCTTTATGTGAACACTGCATCCCAACTGGGCGACAATGGGGCGCGGTCCACTGTGTCAATTAAATATAGCTGTAATATTCTTTTTTTATTCAAGCTGTGTCTTTAGATGATTATTGCTATTCTACTCATTTTACAAAATAGGCAATACGTTGTTCAACTCGCCGGCAGTTATAAGCATGACACGTTTTGCGGCAACTTCTGCGCAGTCAGAAGTGTGCGAGTAAAGGAATTTGTACGCCTTCATTTGCTGTAGCGAAACATAACTGGTTGACAAGGCAAAATTATTTTCGATGTCCGCATGTGTGACAGCCGGCAGTCGGCTCGCACTATATATCTGCGGCTTCCGCAGCAAATGGGAGTTGACACGGATTGACGCCGGCACCCGAACAATTCTCCTTCGCCATGACGTTGACGCGCAACCACAAGGCACAACGAGCAGAGGTTATAAGCAGTGTACATAAAAACAGGCTGATAATGATGATGATGATGATACGATCCGCCGCACGGCCGTAAGCAGAGCGCTGGCGCCGCACTCCCTCTCCACGTATGTGCGCGGTAACGGCGGACGCATGACTGAAAAACAGGAAGTGACGTCACTTGCAACCTACGTATAGAACGAACAGATCTGTAACCGAGCCGCTCCCACTGCTTCGGACGCCAGTGCAATCTGTAGCCGGCTGCTCGACCACTTGAAAAGTGTGATCACACTGTATGGTACGCTGTTATGACTAACCAAAACTATTTTATTTCTGGGCGAAAACCGCGTCCAAATAATGAGATAGTCGCGCAGTGTACACTCAGATAATCTGACCACTTTTCAATGTAACCGGCAGAACTTATTTCATAAGAGAACGTTACCCACGCTGGGTATACGATCGTCGTGTATGTTTCTTAAGCACCCATTGCTGTCAGAATACAGCTTATAACTACAGGTAGAATGTTACAAAAGGGGCACATTCGGGCAACGAATTTTTAGAAATACAGAACTGACCTCCGACGCTGATTGTATACGTATCATCACGCGCGCACACGTCGCGCGGGGGATCCTTCCGCCTCACCGACAGCAGCAACTCCCGCCATGCCGAGTAAAATGCCTTCAGTACGTTTTACAGAGCCGTTTCCAACGCAGAAGACACCACGCAATACTAAGCAGACCGCGCGAGCCCTCAAACACTACCAGCAACTGCCGCCGACATGGGGCGCTTGCCCGAGCCAGCATGGCGGCGAAAGCAGACATCTCTTAGATGACGCCACTCCATGCTTACGCAATATGGTGGCGTCCATGAATATAATAGATACAAAGAAAGAAAGGTCTATAGCTTTACATTGGGGTACACCAATGCTTTTTATCGATTCAATTTTTAAGTGCTGTGCACTATAAGGCCCTAATGTCTTTGTTCGCGCGTTTTGATTTTCCGCAGAATAGTGTTCTGACGACAAGCTGCTGCCCTGTTTCCTCTCTGGTATCTTTTCTAGAATACTGCTATGGATGTAGAACAAACAGCAAGAGATGCGTCCGCTGCCGTCCGCCTGCCCGCCAGCAAGTTTCGACGCAAACTGAAGGTATTTTCGAGGTAAGCTTGCCAGTGTGATTTCTGCACCATTACTAAACGAGACACAATAATGGAAAGCACTAAATCAAGCTGAAGTGACTGATTGGTGCTCCAATTAAAATGCCGAAAACGTCAAATTTAATGACAGTGAAGCTTTTCTAAAGTTGGCAAAGGGCGCTGACGTAAGGTACCATCGGCGTCGCCACTGCGAAAACAGTGGCACTAGACCTGATGGCAGTGACAGGCCTTGCTGTGTGTGTGGTGGGAAAGAGGATTTACATAGCGGTCAGCGCCACGATCAGAAGTATAGTTAAATCACAGTGCATGCAGACCTGAAATAAATAGTCAATTAATTTTCCTACAGATTCATTGCTTCTACATCTTTCATGCAGTATTCCCACCATACGTGTCAGTACGGCTGACACGTAAAATCCCAGAATTCCATTTTTTAATAAAGAAATTTCAGATAACCACAGCCTCATGGGCAGTGATAAGATCTCGTGACTCATTCATCAAACAACGCGCCGAGCGAGTAAACGAGAGTCTACGCAGCTTTTGAAATGAAGCACGATCACAGTCCTACTCATTCGCAAAATTTCGTCTGGTTTAGGTGGAATTGTAGTTGAATAAACATTTTAAAATTCGCTCACACTTCTAGTCAATTGGTGTTGCATATAAAAACTTTTTGTGACCAGAAAACTCACATTTTTTCAGTGACAAGCGGTTTATCTCGAACATTAGTTGCACCATGCTCTATCATGTTTCGCAATCGTCAAGCATGCTTTACACTATTTTCTTGCAAGTAAGCCCCATTAACATTTTATAATGCAAAAATATTGTTAATTTAGGTTAGCACAAGACTATTTCTGTGCAACGCACTTTCACACTACCAGGAGACCACTCGGAAGACATCACTTTATCAGCGTAGAAATAAAATTATTGTTATAAAGAAAAAGAAAACGCAAGAATGCCTGTAAACACTTTATTGCGCCTTTGTACCTTTACCCTCCCCCTTCACCCCCTTTTTTCCTAGTGTGTTTAGCCCTCGAGCGACTTATTCGGTCAAGTGCCTTCCAGCCTGAACTTTTCAGCTTTCTTGCTTTAGGTCTAAATACATATGAAGTAGTTACAGAACAAAGTATATTTAAAACAGTGATCTAAGCAAAGGTTGTCAGCTGTATTTATGGCGCTAATTCTCATCGCTGGACGAACCTCGCCCGGAAAATGTGCTCGCTACCCATGGCAGAAGCAAAGAAAGAGTTACGCTGAGCCATATTAACCTGCAGGGGCGAGCTGTGTCACGATGGAAGTAATTAAGTTTAATGAAACTTATCTTGCAAAGGTCAGCACAGCAGAACAAGACTGTGTAACTTTGTTTTGCCAACTAATTTTGTCCGCCATTCTATTGTTCGTTCGAAAGTGCTGTGACACTCGTTCGAAAGCTCTTTGTGGGTCAATGCTGCTAAAGCAGTGCACGCTGAACAGACAAATACCGTATTACAGTGCAGCTAGGCGCAGTAGCTGAAGGCCAAATGCTGCAGTTCCTCGTCGAAAAAAGGCCGACAAATCATTATGAGTGCGCCGCGACAACGGAACAGCAATGACGAGTAGCCAACGCCGTATACGCGCGTGTACAGACTGATGATTATAGCAGACGACGCCAGGAGCAATCCACACCAAGCGTGGTGACGACGGCGACTCCGCTTAATTTCACAAGAAGTAGTGTCCTGGAACATTCCGTATATACTGTTCTACTAATCTGCCGACTCGCATTTCAAAAACTCGAGCAGAGCAGGTCGACCGACAGCGCCAATTCACCTTCACGTAGCGAGCGCCCGTGCGGCGCGGCAACAGAGTCTCCCCTCTGACGTCACACGCGAGAGGGTGCCACTCAGAGATCTCGGGGCTAATACCCACACCGTTCGCAATGTTGACGTTATGGGCCTGCAAGAGACGTCACCGAAAGATGACTCGCGGATCCCGTGCGTCGGTCGGCAGCACGGTCTGAGGAGCAAAGTTCCCCTGCGAATAGATAACGTTCCTACTACTAGATCACTACACCGCGGGCTTTCATTACTCCTCTCGTCCTTTTTACAGCGAAGCTGTCTATGGCTAGGGTTCAGTGCAGTCCGTCAACAACTCTGCGTGTGCAAAAACTCTGCGTGTGCAAAACCTCAGCTTCCGAATTTGATGCAAAATCGCTTCATTCTATGTAAAAGCTTGTACGTCTCATCACTTGGATATGTGTTATCAATAAGCACCGTTTTCGGGATCATTGAACTTTCAGGTACATAATAAGGGTTTCTCCAAGATTTGCACTCGGCCACCCGCGTCGGCCATGTGTGCGCTCTCTTTGTCGTCGTTTCAAGCGCTCGCGTGCCTGGTTTCCTTCCGCTCTCCCGGCGTGGCGGTCCCGTCGCGTGTGTATAGTTTCCTCCGGCTCCCCGAGGTAGCGGTAGTCTTCCACGCGAATGTATGCCGCCAATCAAGACCGCCGACCAAAATAAAAGTGTGTGTGCGTGTGTTTTTTATCGGGATGACTGCCGTCGCCGCTCAAGAGAAATAAAATTTGCTTATACCTT
The DNA here is from genome assembly GCF_013339745.2 of Dermacentor silvarum. Lineage (NCBI taxonomy): Eukaryota > Metazoa > Arthropoda > Arachnida > Ixodida > Ixodidae > Dermacentor > Dermacentor silvarum. The sequence continues at coordinate 68,014,277 of NC_051158.1, read as the reverse complement.
TGATCTAAATTCTGTGTCACTTCTACGTGGTGTGCTAAACGGCTTCGCTGCTAATCCACTTTCACAGCAGTGGAATAGCGCGTGATTTTCTTTTTTTTTTCTTTTGCAGTTTTCATTATCCAAGTCTCTCGAATCCGGTGACCTTGCCGATGTGGAGATATTGGTCGATTCCTGCCACTTCCCAGGCCAGCGTGCCACCTTCAAGGCGCATAAGATGATTCTGGCTTTACAAAATGACGTGTTCAAGGCTATGTTTTATGGCGATTTCGCCAAGGAGGACAGTATACTCATCACGGACTTGCACCCGGAGGGCGTCCGTGGCCTCTTGCGGTAGAGTTCCTTTCTTGTCATTGTACTCTAATAACATTGTCACCCGCCGCGAGCGCCCAGTCGCTATGGCATTCTGCTGGCGAACGCAAGGTCGTGGGTTCGGCTCCTCACCGCGGCGGTCACATTTGAATATATGAGCGCATTTATTTTAAAAAAAGTTGTATAATTAGGTTTGGCTGCACATTAAAGGATCCCAAGTGGTCGAGATCAATTCGGAGTCCTTCACCACAGCATTTCTCATAACCTGCGCATTGCTTTGGGACGTTAAACGCTATAAATCAAACACCAACATTGGTTGTTACGTATGTTGTTTTTACTTGAAATGTGCCTGAAGCAAAAGGTGCAACTGAATGAACAAACGATCGAACGAACTATCGGCCCATTTTCTATCCAAGAACAGTAGAACCCTATAAAATGGTTATTCACACATCCTCATTGGTTGTCCTCTGTATATTTGGTTATACTCAGCTTTAAACAACACGTTTAGCTGCAAGAAGCACGACAAACGGTTTATTCATGAGAAGTGTTTCTGACCACCAACACTGACAATGTATTGCAGTTATGCAAATGCTAACGTAGCGAGCTAATCTATTATCCCAAATCGTGAAGAGTCTTTGTTCTATTTGGCCTCAACATTAAAACAGTATAATTCGACGTAATTTACTAACGCACGCTTTCAGTCCCTGAATACTAATTTACAGCTTCGTCCTGCGCCCGACCTATCACGACTTGACTCGACCTTTCTGTACCATGCGTATTTCAGTAGCATATAAGAATTCGTACGGTTTCGCATAGGAATGGCAGACAACACAAATCGTGACTTGACTTGCAGCGAAATAATCTCACACTTTCTTTGTGAGCGCACTCGTCTCAACGAAGAAAGAGCAGCGTTTGTCTCTCCCCCCCCCCCCCCTTTCCTTAGTCCACCAGAAAAGCTGGACTATATTGTGTACTCTCAGAAGACATGATTCTTGGACGGTGGTCTCTAGTAACATCAGTTCGAGCGGCTTTAAGGAAAGGGCCGACTTGCGCTCAAACCGCACGCCGCGTCGCTCACCGGCCGCGTGTGTGCGCTAGAGCGATAAACTGCTCATGTCATACACAGGTGCAGATTGTTTGGTTTTTACTGCTTGTGTGGACCCAGTGTAAACCGAAATTTGTACACCTGTGAGCGAAATCTGCAGCTTTTCGCCCGACCGCACGCGTGCGGCAGACATGCGGTGCGTGGTGCGGTTTGAGCGTAAGTGGGCCCTTGAGAGACCAGTTCAATTAGTGGACTGTCCATTTCGGCTGTCGCTGATTGGCTGCTGCTTCACGTGCAGGAAGTCGCCAGCCAGTCTCCTTCTTGCACGTGAAGCAGCAGCCAATCAGCGACAGCCGAAAGGGACAGTCCACTAATTGGACACTCTTACAGAATAACGCCCCAGACTGTGCGGCAGACCGTGTCTCTGTATATATCTATGTGTCGCACTGACACCGTATGTGACTTTGACAGACTGCATGAATGTAGCTCTTTTTTATACGTTCTTTTTTCTTTAATCTTTCCCGCCCACTTTTTTCCGCGCCCAATACAAGCTAGCCAACCGCAAGTGCCCTGTGGCTGACATGCCTGTCTTTGCTTTTATCTGTCTCTATGTGAACAAAGTTTTTCATTGTTCCGCAATGCAGGTACTTCTACAGTGGCCGCCTGGATGTCGGAAACGTGCACCAAGCCGCCTGCACCCGCACCGCAGCCGCTAAGTACCTGATCCCCAAACTGGAAGAGAGATGCCTCGCCTTCGTGAACGGCTGCATGAAGCTCGATGACGTATGCCCTTTCCTGGACTATGTTCTGACCATGGGCGAAGAAGGCGCGCGCGCCCCCGCCCGAGCCCTGATCCGCAAGAACAGTTTCGGCGTGATTTCCTCTGCGAGGTTCAAGTCCTCCACCTTACATACCGTGAGGTACGTCCTTCGTCACGCGACCAATGTGTCCGAGTCATCGGTGCTACAAGCTGTGCACTCGTGGGCACTGCAGCAGTGGCTGACGCCATCCTCGGAAGGCGATGAACTGGCCGATGTTCGGGTCAATGTTCGGGCAATCATGCTGCCACTGTTCTCCGAACTGCGGTTCCTCGCGCTGACCGCGACAGAGTTCGTCGAAGGGCCCAACACGTGGGGGATCTTGACTGACTCGGAAGCGCGGGCCATCCTGAGCAACATCGTCAAAGAACGCTCGATGACCATGCCAGATGGATTCTGCAAGATCCGGACTGCCCGTACTTAGTCTTGGAGACAATCCCGAACTTTATAGATTTATCGACTCACAAGAGGACGGTACTGTCGGTGTCGACACGTTGTGCGGCTTTAAATGATAGATAAATGTTTTGCTGCACTCAAATGTGAATAAAAACTTATTTTTATTGATGTATCACAGCCGATGCTCGTGCTCGGGAAGTAGGGAAGAAAATCGCACATTACATTACGATTTCTACGTTGCAGCCTAATACGACAGCCTCCGCAGAACACTGCCACTGCCTGTGTTGTTTCCTGTTTGCCTCTAGATTTTTTACGCTAATGCGTATATACCATGCTAAGTTTCTACTCTGAGCAGCAGTGCGTATTCCTTCTCAGTACATTTTATTGATTCCCAGGGTACCTCGACTGTTCTGCGCTTTTCAGTGCATGGCTATCCTGTCGCGGCATAACGTAAGATTTGCCGCAACATTTCAGCTATGGTTTGGTAGCGTCCGCTTTTCTCAGCTCTCCTGAGCATTTGTACTTTCACAGAGGCCAACCTTTTTTTTTTTGTCGTCAGGTAAAAGCTCTCACCTGGATAAAACTGCACATGTTTTCTTCCTGTTGTTATCGGCAGGTAACATATGTCGAACGTTTCCCCTCTAAGCAGAAGCACAACGCAAATTGCACCTGCATTTTTAATACATCATGAAGTCTATTTCAAATCTTTGATACAGAGCCAAAGATGGTGTAGAATATGACGTATATACTGACGTAGATACCGTTTACTTCTGCCTAGTGAATAAGTGCGTTTAAGTTCTTGGAGGCAGTGCCAAATTGGGACGCTTAAAGAAATAAATGAAGTTGATGGCCATTGTGTCTAAGTGCATAGGCATTTACAGAAAACATTCGATGATACGAATTTCTGGGGATCCGAAGTACTCGTGTCAACCGAGATTCGTATAATTAAGAAACCACAATGATATCACTGAAATGAATGTAAGACATTCTTAACAAGAACGGATTAGTGGGCAGGTTGGAATGTATTCATGATGTAAACTCGCTAGCAAAAGCTTGGAGAGCACGGAATCGACAAAAATTATTATTATTACTATTATTATTATTTTCCTACACCGTTCTCCTACACCATTCCGTAACTTGTACACAACAATCTGTCTTCCTGAACTCGAATACGCGTCGGTCGTCTGGAACGGAATTTCTAGATCCAACAGTGACATTATAGATCGGGTCCAGAAAAAGTTTCTAAGCATATATCATCACCGCTTTGCTAACACGGACTCTGGGCCCTGCTCTAGCACTGTTGGATTATTGTCATTGCCCTTACTTCGCTGCCGACGTAATCGCGCTGACCTGCTTTTCCTTTTCAAACACCTTCACGGTATCCTCATGTGCCCCGAACTCCTCAGTTGTATGAAGTTTCGTATTCCGCGCAAGATCACCAGAGAACACAGACCTTTCCATGTTGCTGCCTGTCAACACCAGCACTCAACCGTCCACAGAATACACAGTCTTTATAACGCCCACTTTCATGACCTTGATATTTTTCACAACTCTGTCTTTGTTCTGCTCTGAGCTTTCCGTTGTTGTGTCTTAATTAGTTTCACATATTCTTCAACTTCCCTTCTCCCCCTTTTTCTTTTGTATGCATCTTGCGCATTGTTGTAAGTACACTCTTCTTTTCAATATTCTTATTTTTTATTCATTGTTTTTTTATTTATTTTTTACTGATATTCCCCTGCTGTATTTTTTTCTTGTTGCTCTATAAGTGTGCGTGCGCCAGCACTTAGACCTCATGGTTGTTCCTGGGCACGATAAATAAATAATTGATTATTATTATTATTATTATTATTATTATTATTATTATTATTATTATTATTATTATTATTATTATTATTATTATTATTATTATTTGAAACATTTGAAGTTAACCAGGTAGCCTGTGGGCTTTTTTTAGATATATCTAAGGCTTTCGAATCGATAAGCCACAGTATTCTATGCGCTAAATCACAATATTACGGGTTTCGGGGACATTTCCATGTATTTATACAAAACTACCTGGTAAATCGGTCTCAGATTGTATGCATTGGCGACCAAAAGAGTTCTTTGCGGTTTCGTAACGCAGGGGTTCCACAGGGTTCCGTTTTGTCTCCGCTTCTTTTAATTTGTGCGTTTATGACTTGGGCCAGGTAACTACTTCATGTACGACTTTCCCGTGTGCCGATGATACGTTGCTTGTTTCTAAGCACATGCAGTACGAAGCAGCTGTCTCTACTTCAAAGCGACATCAAATTGTGAAGAACTGGTTTCGAAAAAAACCGTATAAAAGTCAGTGCTCGGAAAACTCGATTAGTATGTTTCAGGAATCCGTTAAAGGCTCTTGTAACAAGTCAACATGTCTTCCTTCACGGTTCTGATTGCTTAGACTATGTTTGTGCCCCAGTACAATATGCGGATAGTGTCAAGTATCTTGGAGTCTACTTTGATACTGACTTATCTTGGAATATTCAAATGGCTCGAATTTGTCCGCGATTACGTAATGTTGCATGTGTCCTTACCGTATAAAGGGTTATGCACCTACCAAGATTTTAAAAAATGATAGTGCATGCTTTAGGTTACTCGCATATAAGGTACGGCATTTATTTTTTTTAATTGCAGCGGATTTTGGAAACATAAAATTGACAGCCTATTAAAAAGCATACGAAAAGTGTTGCATACTACCAAACCACGGATAACTTATTTCGAAATTTAGAAATGCCTGATTTTGAGTGTTTGCTTCATTCGACAATTGTGATGCGTTATTTCTGGATCAATGATTTCCGTGAACCTGTCCTTAATAGTGTTGCTTTGCGCAGACATCCCAGATATGTAGTTCCTCGGACAAGAACTCGTTGTGGAAAAGGACAAAGAAAGTACTATATCCCCCAGCTGTTTAATAACCTTACCAGTGCAGTACTGGATCAGCCAAATTTGTCGGGATTAAAGAAGGCCTTCAGGGCAATGACAGAATAGGAGTTTTCACGTGTATAAAGTCTATTTTGTTGTAGTGTGATCTTTGCCAAAATTAATGTAGGACTGTTATCCACACTGTTCTCACTTTTTTTGTTGTTCTCGATAGGCTGTAACTTTGTTTTGTAACTTTGTTTACATCTTGTGCCATGTTTACTCAATTTTAATGGTTGTGTGCTATCTGTTTTTATTTGAACATTAAGTGTTGTTTAATAGGCATGTTTACCTGAGGAATCTGTGATGAGTTTTTTTCTTACTTTTTTTAGTTTGACATTTAGTTGGTCTGTAATAAGGTTACATAATGCATTGCTCTGACCGCCGGGTTCCTGCCATACAAGCCCACGGAAGGCTTCGGCAGACCTAGAAAATTACATGTACAACGTGAATATTTGTAGCAAAGATTATTACGATAATTATTATTATTATTATGTTCTAGCACAGCCTTACAACGTGGAACTGTCTGAATGCACTGCATTTATCGATCAGACGCAAGTGGGCTACACAACTTGATTTAGAGTTGCATGATTAAGCTGCAAAGAAAAAGGTTACAGGCCTGCGCGGCACACGCAGCACAGTCACAGCGTAAGCTGGTTGAGCGGCGCAAGAGTAGCTCCAATTTCGGCACCACGCACAACAAGGCGTTCGCGGCAAAGTGTCTTCGCCTAGATTTTGACGAGAACGATCTGAACTGTCCGCCCGGCGACGGCGAGCTGCGGCTTGTAATGCTCTCTGCACAGCAGTCTGCTGAACCCGATGATGCTGGTTGTAGCCGCGCACGTTGCTCTACGATTCGCTTCTTTAGCAGCGGTTCATACCTTGCGAGGAGACGCTATAACGTGTGCCGAAGAGGTACCCAGAATACATGGCGCACATCTAACATCGGGATAGCGTTGATTGCGCGCCTCGTCTGAATCGCATCGCGTCTGAATCGCATCTCGTCGCACGCGGTGGTTGCAGGCACGTTAACTAGATGGCGCCACCACATTGGTGGAGGCTCGGGTCGTCTGCGCCTGCGCGCCGGCCTATAGGGCCCGTATAAAGGGAATTTTTCTGCCTGACAGCAAGCGCTTGCGTGGCTCAGTGGTAAAGTGTCCGACTCCCACGCAGCGGGCCGGGGTTCCATCCCGGTGAAGAGCGGGTACTATTTTTTGCATTTCCCGCGATAGCGGCTACGGGACGGCGGCGGCGGCATCATCGCGACCAGGAACAGCTATTGGAATGAGCCCATAACAGCTTATGCTGTAAAAAACATTGCGGCATCTGGGGTCTCGTAACTTTGTTCGCAATTTTACAGCGCAAGCAAGACGAAAACAAGTAAAATTGTCATTCGTACTTTTCCTCATCTGCGCCTTTTCTCTTTTCTTTGGCGATTACTTTCGGACGACGAACGTATTGCTTTCCCGACGATTCTTGCCTCAATGTCATCCAGTAATGTGCAAAGCTTCTCGCTCGTTCCTGATCATTAATGTTGATAGCGCTGGTCCGTCCCGAATCGGCCGGGCGCATTCTTTGATTGTTTCCCATCGGGGCAGGCCCTTTCATCAGCGTCGCCCAAACGGCGACAGTGCCCGACACCGACGAGACGGGCAAACAAGCGCCCCAACTCGGCAGTGCGCATTCTTTGGGTGCTTCCCCCGATGCCACCCCCTTCATCAGCGGCCGCCTATCTGGCGACGCGGCCCGACAGCGGCAGTGACGTTCGGACAAAGAAGCTTACCTATAGAAGCGACCGACCACAACCGCCACCCTTCGTTAGAAACGGGGATTAGCGTGAAGGCCATTCTCCCGACCCTGGCAAGATGACCGTTGGAGGGCCAGAAACTAAGTCACCGACTTTCGTGGAAGGAGTGTCAACCCCCTGTTTCCGGATTGCCTCATCCTTGCTTCGAAGGTGCAACATTAGAGGCGGAGTTCAGTGAACAATACGACCCCTCTGATTGGCCGCATCAAGGTCATCTAATTGCCTAGTCTGGTCAACTAGGGAAGACGAATGTTTTATAAGGAGATACCTTGAGTGCAGTGGTGTGTCCTGACGTGTTCTTAGATGTGTTCAGACATGTAGTGAGCTGAGACTTTCAAAGTGCTTTCCCATGTAGTGGGCTTCCATATTTGGAGCCACTGTGAATATGTAAAATAAACCCTTTTACTCTCGCTCTTACTCCCGGACGTACTCATCCCTTTGGCTGAAGGATCACCGGCCTAAACGCTACCCGAGTCTCAACAAACTGGATGGCAGCGTTGAGATGAATCCTAACCCCGAGCCGCGAGCAACTGGATGACCACGGTGAGATCGACCTTTCAGCCTACGCCAGTCGCCGGCATCTCGTTCGCGACCAACTGGATGGCCATGGTGAGATGGACCCTGCAGCCAACGCCAGTCACCAGCAACTGATTCACGAGCGACTGGATGACAGCGGCAAGATGGAACCTGCAGCCAACGCCAATCGCCAACTGGCTCGCGAGCGGCTGGATGAACGCAGCGCATCATGACTGCATGGTACAGGGTGAGTGCCTGGCTTTGCGCTTGAGACATCGGATCTTTTAGCCTATACTTTCTAAAAACTGAGGGAGCGTGTACAACTGCCCGTTTGATACTGTGGTTGTTGCGCATCCAAGCAGAAAGCAGCTTTCAGCATAGATCTGAACCAGCTACTAAAGCCAGACCTCATACTTTTGTGGGAGTAATTGGGACGTAGAGACCTACCGGAATTGTAATCAGTTAAAGGCGACCCAGGATTTACGTCTTCTTGCAATTGATTCGATGCGGTGGAGGAGAACTTGGAGACTTGGCACTACTTCTGTGTATGGGCGTTTGGTTTCTGCTATATTTTCCAGGTTTCAATTTCTCTTGGGAAAACAGAATTGACCACCGGTAGTTTTTTACTTGCATTGCATTTTTGCGGGTTTCGCAGCAAGTATTGTGAATAGCTGAGCCAAAGCCTAAAGTAGTGACTATGGACCTCATGAGTTTGACGAGAGCTAACCTGTTGCAGTTGTGTGAAGAGCTCGACGTAGAGGATGACATGTCAGAAGCCGAAATTAGAGCCATTTTAGAAGGCAACCGTGATCAGAAATACTTTGAATACTCCGGCAACTTAATTCTGAAAGAACAAGAAAAGGAAGAGCATGAAGAGCGAGAAAGGCAGGAGTATGAACGAATTCACCAGGAACGAAACAAAATTGCAGAGGAACAAAGTAGGCAGGTAAGGAAAGAGATAGATGCATATCTCTCAATCAAGAGATTGAAAGATTAGAGCAGGGTTTTAAAGGGAGCAGCAGGTATGTCAGGCACCCGTAGAAGTAACGCAGGGAAGGTGCGAAGTATTAGCACGCACGGTTCTACCGATGGTAGAAAGAGAGACTGATCTTTGTGTGCCTAAACGTACGTTCACAGGTGATGCCAGATCCGTAAACCATGGCGTAGCTGTGGAACCGGATTGAGCGCGACGAGATACTGAGCCAATGGAATACTAGAGAAGCAGCTAGGCCAGCTGTGGACAATTTGGCACAGTTATCCGGGGAGTACGTCGCGAAGGTGGCTTTTGGAGAAGTCCGAAGTGACACAGTTTCGTTAAACAAGAGCACCAGTGTAGAGTCCAATCCGTCAGAAAAGTGCTCAAAAGCACAATGTAGGCAGGGCAGTGCAGTTGTGGACAGCGCCCAGGTATACGAGCTACGTTGCGCAAAGGAAAATAGCTGCATTATCCCTGAGTGTTTGAAGCTCTCCGCCAGTCGAGATAGCATTGAGAGGATTGATTTACCCGCAAATCAGTCAGACTGTGCGGTTGAGATAGAAATAGTGACCGATGAAATAAGTGCCGGACAGCCCGAGATTCAAGCGGAAGGCTTGAAAATGAGCACTAATAAGCGTGCCAGGATGAAGCGGCGTCGCAAAGTCGGTAATGCGGCAGACAGGGCAACGCGGCCGAATAAAGGCGCTAAACCCAGTGGGGAGCGCAGTCAAAGAGTTCCAATGGCGCGTTTGTTCCTTGGAATGTTTCCAGACAGGGCTCGTCCGAACCGCCGGGCGAGAAAGAAAAGAAAGGGCTGATCGGCGCGAAGGTGCACAAAAGCGAAGGTGGCGCGAAGGGGGCAATTATGTTCCCCCCGTTCGGTTCTTTTCAAGGTGTGTTAGGCATGACGCTGGAGGGCGAGCCGGGAAGGCGACGCGAATCGGTCACGCGCGGCAGCGAAGTCGTCGCACGGCGCCCAGAAGGCATGAGGCCTGTTTGTACAGTGTCGGGGTGGGCAGCGAGGAGAATAACCTACTTGCCCATTGTATTCCCTCGTTAACAAGACAAGTTTTCAGACCGCGCCCCCTTCGAGTACGGCTTAAAGATATGACGCAACCATAGGCTACTCGGAATGAAAAGCGACGCAGGTTTTGTGGAAACATAATTTTGTTTGTTTGTTTCTTTATTTTAGTGCTTGGTTATACGTTTTAACATCTCCGGAATACAAAAGGCAAGTTTTGAGCTTTGTTTATTTTAAAAACTCAGCGAAATACCGAAAGAGATAGTTCGCGCGCGCCTAAATGTTCGTGAAACTTTTTTTCAACGTGTCTTTCCTTTTTAGGCAAATAGGTTTCTTTTTTGTAAGAAATACACTTGCAGTGTCAGGTCCAGGCTATTTGGTTGAAGCCTGTAGTGGCACGCTTGATTATCACTTTACGTTTTAGAAATGTTCGCGAGTCTTGTAGTGTTAGCGTGTAATTTACGCAAGATTTGTTTTTGTTGTTTCTTTAGTGTGTGTCCTATATGGACAAGAGGAAGAGATTGTTAGTGCGTGATTCGCACGTATTACATGTGAGTTTGTCCGCAAAGTTAAACCGACTCTGACAGTACATCCATAATGCAAATGTGGCTCTCAATGGCACTATAGTACGTGTGATACTAGCGGATGTAAAACTGTTGATCGCGTTTGTGCTGCGTATGATATTTCATTTATCATTTATTTAGAGCATTTTCATGTATTCTACCTTTGCTCTCTGCAGCACGACGATCTGGTATTAGTAAACTCTGAGGTTCATGAGACTTTGGCGGCACAAAATTTTGGGTCCAAATTATTGGGTCAAGCGAAGCCTAGTGGATTCAACGGATTTCGGGCGCTTGAGCGCTATGTGGTGCTTTGTCACTAACAATGCTCTTCTCTATCGGAGGTTTCGAGAAAGTTGTGAAGCCTGGTCTAATCTCAAAATTGTGGGCTTCAGTGAAGGTTAATTTAGTGATTTGATGACTGATTTGGTGCTATTATTAGATAAGGGCAGGTGCGTTGATTTGTTCGCTAGACCCGATGGCTCTCGGTGCGAGCAAGGCGCTTTCCTGTGCCCTGTGGTTCGTGTGTGTGCTTGTGTATTCCCAGGGAGACCTGGGACCTCATACTCGAGTGCTGGGACCTCATACTCGAGTGTGTCATCGGCCATCATTTCAAGAAGAAACCCTGAGTTCACGACTGACCACCGACGCTTCGGGCAAACTGACAGCTGGTCACCCTCAGGTCGAATCTTCCAGCGGGAGAGGTGTTTGTTGCGTCCCGAATCGGCCGGGCGCATTCTTTGATTGTTTCCCATCGAGGCAGGCCCTTTCATCAGCGTCGCCCAAACGGCGACAGTTCCCGACACCGACGAGACGGGAGCGACTAAATCCCCACCAGAATACACCAGTGTTGCCAGATGTCGTCTTGTGCGGTTCCCTAGACTTGCGAGGCGGAGATGTCCCTAGTGAAGTCACGCGACTACGTGTCATGCTCGCCTTCTTATCTCCTCCCCCTCCTCGTACGTGCGTGCACCAGATTTCAACGTGTGCACGTAGGAGATGAACGTGGGCGCAAGGTTTAGACTTGCAGCTTATTCTGAAGGGAAAGTGAATAAATAAATGAAACTATGTTTCATTTATTTATGAGAAATCTAAGTTGCACGCGTTACGACGGGGTAGGTGAGCCTCAGCTAGGCGGCTGGCCACAGCCGTCTGGTGTTGAGCGATCGGGCAGTGACGAGACGCTCTCTCGACTCGTTCTTTATGCGACTCGTTTTATGCTCATTATGCGCCGACTGGTTCTTGACGCCTTTTATGCCCCCCCCCCCCCCCCCCATTCTTAAAATTATTTGCGGTTACGTTACTCACTGTCGCACTCTTCAACGTTTACCTGATTTTTGAACGGCGTGGCGGCGCCTAGCATTCCTAAATTTGTTTCTGCGTGGACTTCGAGGCCATTCACCTACCTGCCCTCCCACCTGTTTGTTGTGGCGGTTTCTTAGCTTACCTGGCCCAGCAGACCCGTCCTTGACATATCTTGCCGTGCGCAAATCAGCGTTCTGTAGGTCGTTCGATCTTGTCGATGCTCAACACATTTAGCAACTGCAATGCTATCTATTCCGCAAGGCAGTTGCTAAACTTATGGGGGTGCAGTTTATTTTGCAATCAGCATGTCATCAGCACTGCATGGTTCCAGCTAGCAAGCTGACCTGAACCGATTATTGTAAAAATTTTGCACGTCTGAGAAAACTCGATCTCGGTTCCGTTTCTGCCTTTGCATATTCTGCATCTCATAGCAGCACACACTGCGTGGCTTATCTATCCACAAGTTCAAATAAAGTCAGCCTAGAACCTGCGTTGAGAAACGCGCTGACGATCTACAGGTGCATTGCAACAGTCGCCTTACTTATTCGACCGGCCACGCGGACTTCCCGTATCTCTAACCGGCAACAGCTCACTGGTTCAAGAAAACGGAAAGATCATGTTTCTAACGTGACTTTTTGGAATCATGAGGTTAGTGGGCGCACAGATGTGAACAGATTGCGCAATTTGAGAACACAGAAAAAGCCTGAAGCTTTACCGCGGAGCGAACTAAACTTCTTGTCAAAGAAACACACACACAGGTTAATGCGAATAACCGATTCCTTATCGCGCACAATCGACCACTTACATATACAAAAAGGGCCAACAATCGTCGCCACCAAGAAGATTCATCCAAATGATCGCACATGCCCCACAGGCACCGCCGAAGATGAAGTTGTTGACAGTCCTAACAATTCCCCGTGAATTCATGTGAGCGCTCGCAAGATAAAGCAATCCTGGATAAAACGAACAAACAAACACAGAAAATATTATAAACAGAACAATGCGCATAGGCGGGTCCATCATTAATCATATGGGCAGCAGCGAAAAAATATGCACAGCGAGTTTCACTTCGCCTGTTCAACTAGTCGACTTGACTAGGGAATTTCGGCCTCCATCCTGGGTACATGAAAGAGCTAGTTTTGGTGAGCAGCCCAGAGTTGCCAGCATGATGTTTTCTTTACCGCTAACCTTGGGCGATGTTGCGGTCGTGAAGGCCATTCTCCCGACCCTGGCAAGATGATCGTTGGAGGGCAAGAAACTAAGTCACCGACTTTCGTGGAAGGATTGCCTCGTCCTTGCTTCGAAGGTGCAACATTAGAGGCGGAGTTCAGTGAACAATACGACCCATCTGATTGGCCGCTTCAAGGTCATCTGATTGCCTAGTCGGGTCAACTAGGGAAGACGAATGTTTTATAAGGAGATACCTTGAGTGCAGTGGTGTGTCCTGACATGTTCTGAAATGTGCTCAGACATGTAGTGAGCTGAGACTTTCAAAGTGCTTTCCCATGGAGTGGGCTTCCATATTTGGAGCCACTGTAAATATGTAAAATAAACCCTTTTTTCTCTCGCTCTTACTCCCGGACGTACTCATCCCTTTGGCTGAAGGATCACCGGCCTAAACGCTACCCGAGTCTCAACAGCGCTCACGCCACACCGCAGTGAGCTCTCTTTAAGTGCCTAGGTCTCGTTAAGGACATAAAATACCAGTACTTCATACATTCCGGTTTCGAAAATGCGTTCCGCGGCCTTACTCGTCTTACTCTGAGAAAACTCGTACAGGCCGATGTAATTATTTCATCGTGACCTGGTAGAGCGTTCGCGATTCATCCCGAAACAGCAAGTGAGCGCTTCAACATTAGCTCAAAGCTATCTCTGATTTCTCTATTCAAATACATGTAAAACGCAGACATACTCTCAGACACTCAGTTGGAAGATTCAAATTAACTTTGTTGCATTTGTGAGACAAAGTTTAAGTTCCCCCCCCCCCCCCCCCTAAGAAGTACAACGCCCAATGTGCACCTGCATAGATCATGAAGTCTCCATGTAGCAACTGCAGGAAGCAGAGTTTTGATTTAGTGCCTTAGATTTTTTTTACAAATATATTGCCGCAAACTGATTAATGAAACAAAATAGCACGAAGTTTCCAAATCCCTAACTCTATACTAAAGACTTATATCGCACTTCTGTCAACTGCATCTCATAGCACCTCAAGCGGTCAAATCTGACAGCTTAAATGAGTTAGTTAGGTAGTTTACCAGGATTTTGTGAATCGCCTATTCATAAATTAGTGGCGCAGTTCAGAGCGTTTTATGCACATTAATTTTGGCCGCTTTATATGTACTATAGGGCATATTCAAAATGCATAGTTATCTAGCAACACTGACTGTGTCCGCAATCTTTCAGGAGACGTAGTTGCGAAGCGCGTGCATGGACTGCATGTAGCGCGGATCGGTGACCATCGCCGTGTGGCTATTCAGAACTCTGGAATGCAACAGTCGCCTTTATGGTCCAGCGATTAATGAAGAGCGAACTTCACTGTGCCTCCACGGATCAACGAAACCATGCCTGCTGGTTCTTGCAACCCTGGATATCCGCCTGAACCAGTCCGGACGGCTATTCTAAAGGAACGCGTACTGCTTGGAAACCAAAACCTTCGCCAAGCCGCTTTTTTCTGGTTGGGACATTATAGCCTCAGTTGCTCTTGCGCCATTACACACTACACAACTAACTTGCCTCTAACAAACCTGAGCTAAATAGACTAACGATTGCTGACACACTCTCGTATTTCCGACTAAAGCCTCTAAAACAACCATGCATTGCACTGCAACCACCCTGATTCGTTTCTTCCGCAAGAAAACGCACCTAGTGTGAAAAAACGAACCCCCGTTTGAAGTTGTGTTCGTCAAAGGGATGGAGCTACATGCACGAAGCTAATGTGATTGTTCCGCTCGCTTTGTGTTCCGGTCTGAGCTGTATATAGTTGTGCGCACAGGCATGGTCCCGTAAAAACGGAGGACAAACGTGATCCGCAAGTTTAGGGTGATGAGTCAATATTGTCACGTAGTAGTGACGATGAAGAAACAGCAGCAATACTGTGAATGACGACTGTGAATACTGTGATCGTGGTCACCCGAGAAAGATAAACAAGTACACGTGTCAATATGTTCCGTGCGCTGTTTTCGGCCGTTCGCCATCGCAAGATACCAAGCTTTCATACGAGCTGCCTGGAGGTGTCATCAGAAAGGTGCTCTGTGGCCGCTTTCACGCGCAAAACAATAAGACCGTATGTTGTCAAAATTAATGGACAGCCAATCATCTACGAGAAGACGCACCGTTTTCTAGGAGTGATAATCGATCGAGACCTCTCCTGGAGTCCTCATATCTCCTACCTAAAAAAGAAGCTGGCCATGGTAACCCATGTTCTGAGATTTCTCGCGGGAAAGTCATGGGGTGCATCTGTGAGGGCGATGCTCCAACTCTATAATGCACTCTTCCTGGGTCTCCTACGCTATAGCTTACCTGTACTGAGTGGGACCGGTAAGACCAACCTCCGTGCCCTCCAGTCTGTGCAAGCTCAAGCTCTGCGAATATGTCTTGGCCTTCCCAGGTGTGCATCCACGGCAGCAATAGCCATCGCGCATGACCACCCCATCAATACGTACATTCAAGTCGACGCTTTAAGGATGCACATCAGGCACTTCGCCCGACTTCCATCGCATCATCTCGCCTCCCTTCCTGCCACTCGAGCTCATTCAGCGTTTAGCAGGATTCTTGCCGCCAACCATGGAACTTTGACGTCTAACTTCAAGCCTGCAGCATGACCATCTCTACCACTGTGGTGCCTGCATCCAATCCAAGTCCTTCATGTAATTCCCGGTATCAAAAAGAAAACGGAGATGTCATTCGCCCTCAAAAAAGCCGTGCTTTCATTCATGCATCAAAAGCACAGAGAATGCACCCACGTTTACACGGACGGTTCTGTCTCGTCCAAAAGTTCAGCTGGAGCAGTGGTAATTCCCGTGAAATCTGTCACCATCCAATTCAAGACGTCTCACATTACATCATCGACGGCTGCAGAACTCACAGCTATCCGTGCTGCTCTGAAATTTATGGGTCCCAAATCATCACAATCGTGGTCCATCTTTTGTGACTCGAAGGCAGCTCTCCAGTACCTGCTGTTCGCTTTCAACCACGGACCTAACGCACAATCAGTCGCAGACATCCGACTACTTCACCGTGGCGCAACCGACAAGGGGCACAGCATCATCTACCAGTGGATACCGGGTCACTGCGGAATTTCGGGAAATCACAGTGTGGATGACGCTGCCCGATCGGCCCACGATGGTGCCCCTATTGTATCAATACCACTGTCGAGAACAGACGCAGCCACAAAACTTTGTTCCCTCGCACGCGATCTTACGCAGACTCTGTGGAACACCAGTGATTTCAGCAACACACGCCTCCACAGATTGGATCCACGTCTGCAAATCCGTCTTCCACCAGGGTTACCACGAGCGGAAGCAACACTTCTGTGCCGCCTGTGACTCGGCGTGGCATTCACGAACGCCTATTCCTTCCGCACTGGAATGGCTGACAGCCCTGCTTGCGACAACTGTGGCTGCGAGGAGACAATCAAGCACCTCCTCTGCGACTGTCCCCGCTACAATGTGGCTTAGTTTGTCCCCCGCAGAAAAAAAAATGAAAAAGAAAGTGGGGGAAAGCCCGCACCACCGAAAGGTATAACGGGCATTAAACCAATCAGAAATGTAAAAAAAAGGAGGGGTCGTCAAGGCTGACAACCCAAAGACAAATTCCGAGAAAAAACCAATCTTAAAGAAAAAAAAATGTATCGGAGGCAAATGCAGCGAGTGGAAGCGGAAGCAGCGATAAACAATAAGGCAGGTAGTCCCAGTAGAACAACCGAAAAACCCAGTAATGCGCTCCGGGGGGAAAGAGGGAGAGTATGGGGTCGTCTTCGGCAGTGATCCACAGCGATTCTGCATGTTTATTGCATGAGAGAAAATGAAAAGCACGGCAAAGGCTTGAGCAGCTGGCAGGTGTAGGTGGCAGGGCCGACTCGTGGGACCAGGAAGGTATCACCACTCGAAAGCAGGAAGACCGAGTCCAGCCGGGACCTGCGCAAGGCTAAGTGCTACAAGAAACTGGGAAAGGGAAAGAGGAAGGGGGATGGGAAAGCAAGGAAAGAGATAGGCAAGGCAAGCGATATGAGGATGATGCATGCAGTTAAAGCCAGATGACACGGGGCGAACCCCACCATGGTTGGCGTAAACTGTGCAACTGGCATGAAACCGAGCATGCAAGAGTAACATGAGGGATATGTAAGCGGATATGAGGCGAAAAGGGGATGAAAAAAGGGCAGGTAAAAGAGGAGTAAAAGTTAAGAAGCGTCAGGTAGAGCAGACAGACGGGGAACAGCCGGCACGAGGGAAGTAATGGTGTGAGTCAGGCGTAAGAGTAACGCCCGCGATCGCTTACTATGAAGCAACCGCGGGAAAACGTCAGGCGTGATAATGTCACGGATATTGCACTCTGTCCGCAACTGAGCGGCAATGTCCGCAGTGCGCGGGCACACAGTAAAGTAGTGGAGCACGCCGTCACACTCCTCCCCACACACGCACAGACTCGAGGAACTCAGATTAAACCGATGCAGATAATGAGGGAAATGCCCATGTTCCGTCATGAGTCGTGCGAGATGGCGGTTCGGGGGGAACCAAGGAGGGACGGCGTGCACACTACGCACCCAGCGATAAAGGGACGTATCGACCCCCTCTCGAGACCAATAGGCATGCCACTGGTTTTTGGCAATAGTGAAAAAACGGTGGCGGATAGTTCGATAGGAAGCGGCACAAGGCCGAACCATCCCTGTCGAACGAGCAGACGACGCAGCCAAGTCTGCAAGCTCATTACCCGCCACTCCCCGGTGCCCCGGGACATGAAACAGAAGAATGCGGCGACCACCGGCGTGCAAGGCATGCAGCGCACGCTTCATGTGTCGCACGCGCGCGTCTGTAGCATGGAGACCGGAGAGCGAGGCGAGGAGGGACAAGCAGTCGGTGTACAGGTACACCGGAGCCCTGCCACGCACAGACGCCGCGTATGCGAGCGCCTCCGACATGGCACACACCTCAGCGGCATACGCACTAGAGGCCCCCAATAAGCAGAACTTCCGAACCGCAGTCAGGCGACCGGTTGGCTCAAACGCAACAAAAGCGGCGCCGGCCGCATTGTTGCAGAAGGAGCCATCCGTAAAAACGTGATACGCCCGCGCACGAGTCAGCTGCGCCGCCTGAGGAGGTGTTAACCGCGTGAACGGAAAGCGGTACCTCTCACGCGGGTGATCGGTCCATTGAGGACAAGGATATTCCACCTGGGCCGGGTAGATGGTTGTGGGGCCGTAATGCGTAACTTGCCGCAGGGTGAAAATGGAGAACTCCGCAGCGAGGCGGTCTAACTCCACGGTAAGAGGGGGACAGTTAGCCAGGATGTGAAGGGCCGACGTACGGGTGGTGTGATAGGCACCAGTGATCGCGACCAGGATCGATCGTTGCACGGAATTCACCCGAGCAACGAGGTGGACCGACGGAAAAGGGGGCCACCAGACGGGCGACGCATATGCAACTGCAGGCAGCAGAACCTGGCGATACAACCGCCGAATAGTAGCGGGAGCAAGGGAGTAGTGCAGACGGAAGAAATTTAGCAATCGGGATACCAATAGCTCGGCTTTAGTTTTAATGTACTCAACATGGGCAAAGAAGTTAAGCCGATCGTCAAAGACCACGCCGAGCAGTTTAATGTGATCCTTGTGTTGAAGAAAGACACCGTCCAAACGAATAGACGGACGTCGTTTCGACGTTCCAATGTGCCCATTATTGAAGAAAACAAAAATGATTTTTGAGAACTAATTTTGACCTTGTTCTGTGCGGCCCAATTACAGATCAAGGTGAGAACAGATTCTGCTAATGCCTGCAGCTGCAGACGCGAAGTGCCAGATAGTAAAATAATTGTGTCGTCGGCGTACGCCTGAACATGAACGCCAGGAGGGAAGTCGAGGTCCAGGAGGGAGTGGATGATAATGTTCCACAGGAGAGGACTAATAGGCGAACCCTGTGGGCTGCCTATGGAAGGGCATGCCGAAACCTCGCCTGCACTGGACCGATAAACCACCCTCCGGCCCGACAGAAAGGAACGAAGCAAATGGTAGAGGTTGGCGGGGCAGTGGTGCTTACGCAAAAAGAACAACACCGCGGCATGCCAAACGCTGTCGAAAGCGCCGGTGAAGCCCAGCGAAATCAACACCGCCGGGGTCTTCGCTGTTTTAAGCGAAAACAGGCGTTGCCGCAAGGCATACAGGGCTAGAGGGGCGCTCCGCGCATGAGTGAAGCCAAATTGGCGGGGATGAATGAGATTGCGGGAGCAGAGAAAGTAGTAGAGCCGGGAATTGAGGAGACGTTCAAGAATTTTGCCAAAGAGGGAGTTCATCACAATGGGGCGGTAGGCCGAAGGTTGGTCGAGGGGACGGCCAGGTTTTGTAATGAAGATGATCCTGCCCGCCTTCCAACAGGAGGGAAAATGCCCCAAAGCGAGTGCAGCATTAAAAATACGAAGAAAAAATTGGGGTTTAAGGCGGAACAGGTTCCTAATGAATGCGGCGGTAAGCCCGTCCAGCCCCGGCGCCGCGCGAGGGTTGCCCAAAGAAACAGCGTGCTCCACCTCCGTGAGCGAGAAGGGAAAATCGTCAGCAGTGCGAGGATAAGGAGCGTCGACGACACATCGCACGCGACGATGAAATTCGGTGTCCTCAGCAGGATCATCGGCACCAACATGCACTCGTAAGAGCAATGCGGCAGAGCTGAGAACCGAAGAGGTCATATTGCCATCCGTCTGAAAAAGCGGAGGCAGATGCGTCGGTGGCGACAGCTTGGCAAACGCCAGCTTAAAAGGGTCACCGAAAAGGTGGCGAGTCGTAAGCTCCTGGCACAGGGACCTGTCAAACGTGTCTTTGGCGTGCCGAATATTTCTTTTATAAGAGGCAAAGGTGCGAGCGTATTGTGCCCTGAACACAGTGCGCAGGGCAGGATCACGCGTCCGTTGGAGCCTTCGTCGCATAGCGCGCACCCTCGACCGCTCAGCGGCCAGTTGTGGCGTCCACCAGGCATTGCCTGAAGTAGCACGCGGCTTGACCGCGCGTAGGTTGCGTGTGTGAAGGGCATCGTAAAGACGATAAAATTGCGCCAAGACGAGGTCAAGGGCCATGCACGAAGAAAACCGACACCCAACGACGCGGTCAAACCACACGGAGCGGTCTAACGAGTCCAGGATCTGGGCACGCGCGAAGTTAGTTAAACGTTTCGTCCTCACACCGGGCATGCCCGAGAAGGAGAATTCGAGGTACCTGTGGTCGGATAGCGTGTCGGAATCAGACACTGACCAGGCAAACCCCGCACGCGTCAATGAAAGAGACGCCAACGACACGTCGATCCAGGAGCTCGCGTAGGGTGTATCAAAAGTCGGAGGAGAGTCGGGACTATTAAGAACTCGCAATTCGTTAGCGCAGGCAAACTGCACAAGCTGAACCCCACGTGCATCACTGGGAGCAGGACCCCAAAGTGGATGCTTCGCGTTAAAATCACCGGCAAGAATGAAAGCTCGCGACGGGAAACGCGAGAAGCACTGGGCTAGTTCATCGAGAATCGGGTCCAGCGGGCGATGGGGTGGAGCGTACGTCGCTACAAGTATGAAAGATTGCCCCGGGCCCTCGCAACTGACGGCAACCACCAGCTGCGAGAGGTACAGGGGAAAGAAATCAAACCCGGGAGCGCGAGCCAGCAACATCACCCGTGGGCGCGCCGGTGCATGGAAGATGGTAATAGTGGGAGGCACGTTCGGGATCCTGTCAGCGCACGTGTAGGGGTCAGACACGAAGGCGAAGGCAAAGCCTCCGCGTGTCATATGCTCCACAAGGAGTTTCGTCGCGTCACGAGTGTGGTCCATATTGGCCTGTAAAATTTGATCCCTGTAACATTAGCCATGGCGGAATGCCATCCGGCGAGGCCAGAAAAGAATGCCTAAAGCAGGGACCCACTCTCGTGACCGCACGCTCGTAGTACTGCATATACCCACACCTCGAAAAGGAGGGGGCATCGATAAGGAGACCCAGAAGTAGGCAGAACGTGTGAAGCAAGGAGAAAATGAAAGGCGAACTAGGAAACGCGGCACGCCACAGTGAAGGGATAAGCGCGGCGGTCCCGAGTGCGTGCTCGACCACGGCGAGAGAGCGCGCCAGTCCGCGCAACCGCGAACCGCGCTCCCCGCCCCAAACGCACCGAGACCGCCGCGCGTCGCCCCCGTTGAAAAGCTCGGAGCGTCAGCCATAGTCGGTTCGCGCTCGCAGACGAGCAAATCTGCCGACCAGGATAGGGCAGGAGTTGTCGCCCGTGGGGTGCGCGCCGTGAGTGCCCGCATTGCGGCATTCATTGCAGCACACAGCCGCGCCACCCACACGGACCGTACATTGAGTTGCGAGGTGGTCACCCGCGCAGCGCGTGCACACGGCCCTGTCCGCCTGCAGTCGCACAGGGCAAGCGCTGCGGGGATGACCATATGTCGCACAGAAGGTGCACGTAGGGACATGAACATCCTCCACCACGGCAGCTGACGTCCACCCCACGGCGACGCGACCGCGGGCCATGAGTGACCGGAACGTCGGCGGGTCAACCTCGAGCACGTGAGTGAAATTGCCAGACCGCTCCTTGAAAGACGTACGCACAGAACACGTTGAAGGGTCGACAGTTAAAGTGGGGTTTCTGGCGTTCAGCTGCGCGATGAGGTTGACCGCGGGTACGTCGGGATCGACGCCAGTTAACTTAACATGAAGCCTCATGATAAAAAGTCACGAAAAGTGCTCGCGACTGCGCTTGAAAAACTGGACAATCGCCCCCTCACAGAGGAAAAGGATTTAGGACACTGGTCTAGACGGGCTTCGGCACTCAAGGCCTTAAGGGCTCTGCTGAAGTTATTAAGGGCTTGTGAATTGTGCGACCGGCTTTGAACGTTGTAGCGCGTAGGGTCGCGTTATTGCGCGAATTTTCTTACTTCAATTTTTTTATTTGTTTCTTCTATTACCTTTTATTCCCTTTACCCCCTTCCCCAGTACAGGGTAGCAAGCCGGTATTTACACTGGCTAACCTCCTTGTCTTTCTTTCCCTTTCTTTCTCTCTCTCTTCATACGATAAGGTGTTGCGCGTGTTCGCGCCTCCTTGCCCTGATTAATTCCCGCCCTGCCTAATTCACGCACTGCTTTTGTGCTTCATGCGCTAATAATTTATTGACTTCGGTGTTTACAGATGCTCCGCCTTCAAGCACAGCGCTATAACATGAGAAACCATGCAAACACGCGAATAGCTGTGCTATATATGTATATAGTGGGTCGTCTGAATACCAGAGCCGAAAACGATGGGACACACGGTAATTAAATGCCAAATTCATGTACGGAAAACGAACGCACACGCGAAGAGGAGGAGGGGTGTTGATTGCTGCAGAGACTAACAACACCAGGTTCCAAAAAACAAGTTTACTCGGAGGCTAATACTTTTCACGTTGTCCGAACCACGACGACCCATACCGCTCATGCACCATTCACTTCCCAACCCTGTATGACGGAGAAACTTTAGAAGAAGCCGAAGCGCCTTCCTCCTAAATATCCAATGTTCTCGCGCGGGAACAAACTCTCACTTGCATTTGAGTGTGGTGCCGTCTTGCGCTTGAGTCCGTGTATGAATTCCTTACGTTCGGCTTCAAGTTCAGGACACTTTAGTTCATAATGTTCAATGTCCCCAAGAGCATGACAATTCTCACATGACGATTATGGGCCAAGTCCAGTCTTGCACCGCCAAGCTTGAGTTTGCGTTGACCCTGTGCGGATGCAGTAAAGAAGAGCGGCATCGGTTCTGTCAAGTTCTTTAATCACACAATGTTGATGTGGAGTATACCACAACGAAAGGAAGATGCTTATATGAGATGGTCTTCTGCGTGTATCTGTTTGTGCCCTGGGAGCTTCTTCGCGGTCTTGAATTGCAGCGCAATATGGGAAGGTAGCCACTGGAAAACGATGGTAAACAAGGCTTTCTGTAATTCTTTAACAGCGTGCAATGCACGTTACCATTACCATTACCGTTACTATTACCAGTGCAGTAATAGTTTCAGCGCTGCCTTCACGTTGTCCGAGAACTCCCCACAAGCTTATTAATAAGCCCTTGCTATCGCACCTACTTCAGGTTCAGCAAGGAACCGCCAAGCTAAAAACGCTTCTTAGCGCGATTTGACGGCCATAAATTTCAGGCGTTCACGAGTTTATTATTAACATCTTTGCCTCCCGATGGCGACACGTTGAAAATCGTACTATATATATAGTAGCGGTGTAACTTCCAAAATCATGGGAAGCTCGTGTGTGTTTGCAAATGAAGTAGCACTGTCGATCCACAGGTACAGGCAATGCTATGGGGTTTATTGACAATTAGCGGGAAGCCGTAAGCAGAGTCACGTCGGGTCGAGCGCAGAGCAACCGAGCAGTCCCAGCCAAGAGCAAGCGCGACCTGCAGCGCCGAGGCGTCCGACCTCTTGCTTTTCAGCAGACAAGCGGCAGGAGAGATGCTCGTGATCTCCTATTCATTACACACGGCTGAAAATTTCCAGAGAAGGCGGCCCACATGAACCGAAAGCCGTTATCTTTTCTTTGCGGTTTCGCTCCGGATTGAGAAAATTTTATAATATTCCAGTTCAATTCCGGCTCGCGCAGAAATAGCGTTTTCCGCGGTTTTCGGTTCAGTTACGGTTTGATACCCTGACTTAGATACGGAGTCTCAGAGTCCTACAAGTCTAGCTGTGCATGCATTATAATTTGACAACACGCATTACAGCAATGAAGTTGTGAGCAGCACAAATAATATGAAGTCACAAGTTAACCAGTTCAACGACGCTCTTTCTCCCATATCACAATGTTCATCATTGCAATTGAGGTATTTTTCCACATATTTCTTTTTTTACAAATTATTACACTCAATTATGACAGAAATGTTCGATCCCACCCCACCGCCAAACAACAACACTACCGCTAGCTTCATGTAGTAGGAGTCCTCCTCCACACATCCAAAAAAAAAAAAAGAATAGAAAAAAAATAGATGGTCTGCAGTATGGGAGAATGCTATAGACCGCTGCATAACTGATTTCACGGGCGAAGGAATAGCTCAAATCAACTAATCGTCTTACTTTTTTTTTTGCGCGTGCACTTGAGTACTAGCTGCGTTTCTTTTACTCCACAGTCACAAAAGATTTATAAAAGAGTAAACGCTGCCCTTGTGAAGTATAGTGCGGCAGTTACCCCACCATAACTCCCTCATTTTAAGAGTGTTAGCGCCGCTGTACTCCGCCTGAAACGGATGTCGCGTGCGTCCGCCCGTTCATTTATTGTCGTTCTCGAAATATTTTACGAGAATGACGGCCCCACATTGGACTCGGCACTCGCGAACATAGCGCGTCAAAGGTCATGAACAAGCTCCCCGCCAACTATACGCAGGTGTTTCGTACAACGAAATAGGCTGCCGCCGCACTGCCCTTATCGCCGCCGTTTTTGCAGATATCGGCCACTCGTTGCTACGCACGATAAAGAAGAACGAACAGATACGACCGTACGTGAACCCTTGCACTGTAGTATGAAGAGCCGTGGATAGGCGTCAAATACGGGAAAGAACCGCAAGTATATATGCGCCGTCTGCTAGCACAGCAGTCCCGATTTTTCGAGTTCGCCCTCGTCGAGACCCTGTTCACCGAGTGCCTTAGAGTAACTGTACCATTACCGGAAACAATAAGACGCATTGAAATTCTTATATCTTATGACCAAAGGGCATCCGTAGAACGCGCACCGCAGCGGCTGCGCCCGACGTTTACTGAGGGAGCTGCGCTTGGAGACGTTTGGAAAGCGCTGCAGTGTCTCTGACACAATCACTGCGACCTCCTTCGGTGTTCGTTTCCTCCGCTAAGGAATGAGTTGTAAGTGGCCAGTGATGCTTTTTATTATCTTTTGCGCCGGTATACCAACTGTGTTGCCGAATGAAAAGTTGCGGTGCCTCAGGCTTCAGCCCTTCTCGATATGGCCGCATGCCCAAGCATGCAATCTCCAAACGGGGCCCTGTCGTCCGGGTCCCTGTCACATTGTAGCGATGACAGGGAACTCTAATTAGTAAAGCGATGCTTTGGCCTATTATGGATTGTTGAGCATACAGAAATAGAGAAAGAAATCAGTGATAGGGCACTCGTGTCCTATAAAGGCAAGCTGCACGCACGCAGACACACACACACACACGCATGCGCGCGTTGTAGGGAAGTTATTGGTCAATGTCAGCAAATGCCATTGAAAATGCATTCTTCTTCTTTCTGGGGTTTTACGTGCCAAAACCAGTTCTGATTATGAGGCACGCCGTAGTGGAGGGCTCCGGATTAATTTTGACCACCTGGGGTTCTTTAACGTGCACTACAGCGCAAGCACACGGGCGTTCTTGCATTTCGCCTCCATCGAAATGCGGCCGCCGTGGCTGGGATTCGATCCCGCGATCTCGTGCTCAGCAGCACAACGCCTTAGCTGACTGAGCCACCCCGGCAGGTCATTGAAAATGCATTAAAAAAATTTCGTTCAAACAACACTGAGATTGTTTAACTTGAGAACACTTTGATTGATTGGTGAAGGCGTCCGGAATGTCAGAATTGAAAGCCCAATGCAATATATATATATATATATATATATATATATATATATATGAAGCAATCTTGAACGTCTGTTTAAGTTCTGTTGAGGCTACGCTGAAGGTCAATATTGAAAGAATATTATAAGTCCATTTGAAATATGTTCTCAATTCATTGGGCACTGTTGAACTTGCGCTAACCTTTTCATTGAAACATTTTTCAGCTATAGATAGTTCGTGTAGATGAACTATTGATGTCTGACTGATATGGCCAAAGGCAAATTTAATTGAAGGCGCTTTTGTACTGCAGGCCTTGGTCAGGTCATGCAGCATGTCCGGGTATATTTTTGTACAGAGTGTATTCATTATCAGCTGAAAAACATCATCTTATGACAGTCTGTATTAAACCAAATTGTAAAGCTGGTAGCAGAAGTGTTAGAATGGTTTTTTATTTACCTTAATAAAGCAAAGCCGATGTTCTTTCTCGAAATGAACAGCGCAATATCGACGCGGACAAACACCTAACGCTAGGACGGGCCCTTACTTCATTTTGACCCAGTTGGAAAGAGGCCGCTGCAGCTGGGCTAGAACCTGCGAATATATTAAGTTTGTGCTTACTAAGACGCTATCATAGTAAACTATGTGATAAAATATCCTTTATAAATGTTTTAGCCAGGCCCTTCAGTTGGTTCTCGCATTGGCTTAAAAAGTGGTGCGAAATATCACTACACTTCTTTTTTTTTCTATTGGAGACACAAATTCGCAAACGTTCTGTCTTCTGCCTTTTTATTGCGATAGCAATTATATGGACACTTGAACCGGATTTCTGCCGTCGGCGTCGTCGTCGCCGTCGTCGTCGCCGTGACGTTCCCTATAGATAAAATCTTCGCCGCGCGCCGTATGCCCGAGAGGAAGCGTGCGGAGACGCGCGCTATCACGGAGAGCGAACGCACTCAATCTCCCACGCGCAAGCAAGGAAGCAGGAAGCCAGCGCCGGAGGGAGCAAGGGGGGGGGGGGGGGGGGGGGCGCACTTCTCTGCCAACAACCGCGCTCGTCGCTCGCTCGCACCGTCTCTTATCTCCACACGGCTCTGACATTTAAGTGCATTCGCCGCTCAGTTTCCGTTGAAGCGATCGACCGCACGTACCTTCGCCCGCTGCGGCGTATGCTTGCTGCCAGCGTTTTGACAGTCGTTGTCTGCTGTCATTCAGTGTGATCTCTTCGTGTTTGTGCGCGCTCACACCACGCTTGTTCATTCAGTTCGTAATAGTCGGGCCACATTTTCCAACGCACGCTACACACGCAATGCTGCCCGGATCGGCAGTGCAGCGCTACAGGTGTGTCCCTTCGCACGCGCTGCCCACGGGAAGCGCTTCTCATCAACACCACCGTTTCACACGCGCCTTCTCGTGGTCATCGAGTCTCTCTTCATGTCGGTCTACTTACGCCGCAGCACACCTGCTTACTTAATCAGCTCATGTTTACTACAATTCATATTGCTACCAAAGCCGCTCACCTTACTTCGTATGACATTGCTGTGTTGCTATCGCATTCATTGCTTCGCCCTTAGGGCGAAACTGTGACATTTTTTTTATAATCTCTAAAAACCTGTTTGTCATTTCCCATCCACCTCCGCTGCCACAGAGAATGAGAAACAATAAGAAACGGTTCGTTTAGAAAGGTTACAAAGGGCAGTACTGGAACCGAATATAAGTGGCATACACTTATAGTGCATTTATCGGTCCACCCGTGCTGTTCCTGCGTAGAGCTAACTGACTCTTCAGGCTATGGTCCCTAGCATAGTTGTGCTAGTCAGCCGTCTCCGCGCGCCGCATCGTCTCCAACGTGATGCTTGCGGTGGTGGCGCTGCGAGCGATCGGAGCGCCCGTCGCGGCCACCGTGAAGAGCTGGAATGCGAGGCTAGTTCGGCCCGTTCGGCCGCGGTAAATTACACAATGTAGGGCTTTCCGCGCGAGATAGCCTTAGGAAAACCGTTATAGCCTCCTTAGAAAAACCGTTATAACCGAATACTGAATGTGCAAGGGCAGTGAAACGAAAATACGAGTTTGCGTATTTACTAATTTTCTGCACATTTGGGCAGCCAATTAAACAACAAATAAGCGTTCGTGATACACTTTTCTTATGTTAATAAACTCTTTCACAAACAGGAATGACCATGAAAAATCCTGTTAGACCGATATATTATGCGGAAGTGTGGAATAATACTAACAATACCGAAGAAAATGTTCCCATATACCATAACTATTGCACCTTTTTTATGTTACGCCTTTGAGGTGTACTTGTAGAACAGGCGGACGCTACTTGCGTGACAAATCGCAATGTCAAGGTAGTTTATTAAAATGACTTACTTTGTTAACTTTTCAGTATTAACTTGACGGTACATAATACTATAAATACGAAGCTTAAGCCGTGTAGGTCTAGCACGTACCGCTTTAGAGATATCCGACCTTAAAGTGTCTTACGAACTACATGGGCTTTCCAGCTATTTTCCGCAAAACATTCTCCGTACAGGTCAGGGCGATGTTAGCTGTAACGCTAATGCATATTTAGCAGCTTTTGGATGTGGATATACTGAGCGTAGACGGTCAATTGTCTTAAAATTTCTAATAAAGTGACTCGAATTCACTGTACTGCTCGACTTTTATTTCGCAACAGGAATATATGCGCCCTAACTAAAAAAGGAAAACGCCCCAAAAAAGAATGCGCCCTAAAAAAAGAAACGTATACAAAAAAAAAACACGAAAAAGAAACCTTTTAATTTACGCTCAGCATCACGTTATAAAAATTATTGTAACATTCTGAATAATTTACTGAAGAAGTATAAACGACTGTATCATGAAAATTAATTTGCAAAACACAAGAACAACCCCAAAAAACAAGGGCAACTTCTTAATGCGTTCATGAATTTGCCTAAGTCCAGTAATAGTGCTTATAAAATAAATTAGAACAATAAAACCCTTACTGATTCTTCTAGAATTGCAAATTCGTTCAGTGACTACTTCTATAACATATACGGCAGTCGCCAGATGACCTCTACTTATCCTTTTTTCAATCAATCCTTTTTTCTCTTCCCCGTAACTGCTGATGAGGTATGCTCAGTGGTATTAGCTTTGACGAATACTAGCACTGCCTTAGATAGCATTTCTATATTTCATCTAAAACTTTTCGCACCACTTATTTCTCATGTACTTTGTATCATAATTATTAATATTTTTAAATGTGGTACTTTTCCAAGTACGCTTAAAAGGGCTACGATTATTCCTGTACATAAGAAAGGTGATGAAACGGAGATGTTCTAACTATCGTCCTATTTCTATTCTCTCGTCATTAGTAAAGTTGTTGAGAAGTTATTTTGTAAACGCCTAAATATTTACCTTAAAAATTTAATCTGTTGCAATCTTCTCAATTTGGTTTTCGCGCTGGCAGCTTAGCTGACTTAACTAACTTAGCTTTCATATCCATAACCGACTACATTCGTCACTCGTAGATACTGGTAACTTCGTTGGTTAGGTATTTTTGGACTTCACTAAAGCTTCTGATACGATTAATTATAAAATTCATTTTACTAAGCTAGAAGCCCTAGGAATTACCGGTCCAGTACTAAAACTTTAAAAAAAATTATTTGCATGATCTCAGAGAACAAACAGTTTTTTCAGGAGGTGCTTACTCTGACACTAAAGTTATCAATCGAAGTGTACCACAGGGCTCCATACTAGGCCCCTTCCTATTCTCCATTTATACTAATGATTTAACCACGTGTCTTAAATATGCACATTCCGTACTCTATGCACACGATACTACCATCTCCTTGTGTGACAAATCTTTAGCAACCTCAATCTTTAAACTAAACAATGAGCTTGAACAGATCGTTGCATGGTGTTCTTCCAATCTTTTAATTATTAATCCTGCGAAAACTCAATTCATGATTTTCAGATCAAGCTAAAGAATACTACCTGGCATACCTGAAATACCTCTAGATGGTCATCACATTCCCGCCTCAGACTGTGCATCATTTTTGGGCATCAAATTAGATTCTAACCTGAAATTTTCTCAACACATTGCCTTCATTAAGTAAAAGTGTACCTTCGGCATCGGAGCATTAATCAAGTCAAGAGCATAATTTTCTAAACACCCGTTATTAGCATTATACTTTGCCTTCATTCACAGTCACATTAATTACGGCATTGTTACCTGGGGAAATACATATTACTGACATATCTCGTCTATTCAGCACTTACAGAATCAAGCAATACGCATTATCACTAACAGCGGGTTTTTTTTTTTTTTTTCGCGAGTGCTAATCTGCTACTTCGTGAGTACAACATTCTTCTTGTGACGAGCTTGTTCAAATATCTTCTTACAAGTATGTTCTATAAATAATTAATAAACAACTTTCATATGAATTCATTGATTCCAGTGATCTCATTAACAATAACAATACCAGGTTTGCACGTAACTACAATTTTCTATTACCTATGGTTCACTCTAATTATGGAAAATGACATCGTCATTCATGACCATGAAACTATGGAATGCTTTGCCCAACACCATGAAATCTTCATCCTTTCATGCATTCTATCATGCCCTTAAGCTTTCTTACTTGTATTACTAAGATTACATCAGTAATCGCGCTATCATTGCCATTTTTATGTATAGACAGCATTTTTGTGCTCTATAGGATTGTATACTACCAATTGTTCTGTTTAATTTTTCTATGTTGTATTTTACGCGATTGTGTTTTGTTTGGTTTGCGTAACTGCTTAATTTTCCTACGTTTTTCTTTTTTCAATGTTATTAATAACCGAGGGTCCCATTGCAGTGTTTGACTTTGGGACCCTCGTCTGTATATTATCTGTAACCCATTCACTGTATTTATAGAATAATAAACTGAAACTGAAACTAATTTGATAAAATAAAAAGTTATTTTGTTGATGTTTTTGATTAGCTACCGGTGCATTGCGAATTGTCGCGGAAGTAACATCCGCATAATGCAGAGATAATCCAGCGCAAGATGCCGAATCGCGTTACATATATACATGTGTGCTTTAGGTGGGCATTTTTTTAAAGCATACGCATTGAATACCAAAGGTTGCACAGAAAAGGCAAACTTGCAGAAATCTAAATGCAAACTGGCTATAGGCATACCGTCGGCGCCTACGTGAAAATTACGATGCAAATTTTATTTAGTGCCTGACACTGACGTCGGCCTAGCTTCGTCTAAGCCCCCCCCCCCCCCCCCCCACTTCTCTCCTCCCCTGCCGACCACGGTTCATGTGTCAGCAGACTACACCAGACGGTTAGTGCAGTCCGTAGCAATGCTTCGTTCCCTTCCTTTTCCTTTACTTATCTAGTTATTTAAAGAAACAGTCAACTAATACTACAACTGATTACATAGGTTGCGCTATTTCATCTTCCGAGTAACATGATTCGATGTACTTTGGAGCCTTATGGCAGTTTGTTCACACCGCGCGTCGTTTAATTGTGAATTAGGGCACATCGAGTGAAATTTAACGTTATTTAATAACTGTCTTAAAATCTATTTCGTCGAAACACGCTTCGAAGCGTTGATTGTAGTCTACGCTGTAATCATGCACTCCTTGAGGGCTATAACGTAAAGCTATTCCAAATGATTTATATTTCATTTCTGCAATCAGCCCTCCATGACTGGCCAAAAATTGCTTGGACTCCGTTCGCCTCACCTGTCTGCCATGTGACGTCACAAAACCGCGATAACTCTCCATCTGATTATGACGTGTGCGCACTTATTATGCATGATTAGACGGAACAAAACGAAAATAATTGTTTCTTACTCCACACCTCTTTCGCCATTAGCCATCCGCTATTTGTCAAACGTTTTCGGGCTGCGCCCACTTAGGCTTTCTGTCATGCGACGTCAAAAATCCGCGAGAACTCTCCACATCAAAGTAACGTGTACGCATTAAACATGCATTAACATGCCAAGCAATGCAAACTGATTGTGTGTGGTGTGTGGTGCGTGTGTGTGTGTGTGTGTGTGGTGTGTGTGTGTGTGTGTGTGTGTGTGTGTGTGTGTGTGTGTGTGTGTGTGTGTGGTGTGTGTGTGTGTGTGTGTGTGTGTGTGTGTGTGTGTGTGTGTGTGTGTGTGTGTGTGTGTGTGTGTGTGTGTGTGTGTGTGTGTGTGTGTGTGTGTGTGTGTGTGTGTGTGTGTGTGTGTGTGTGTGTGTCGTCTGCCTACCGATCGCTCTGGCACTGGCAACTCGGAGCTGCCGGGGAGAACGGTATTATTTGCCTATAATAAATGTTCTTACGTGGCAGTATACCGTTGTCGACCGCTTTCCGCACGTATACGACATAGCTCTGCCAATTATCCTTTGCTGAGGATACGTTTCAGCGGCCTTTTTAATCTTCCGTTGCACGCCGCCGCGATTTTCGTCTAGCCACCACTAGCTAAGCAAGGGAAGCGGGCCAATTCCAGACGCCTGCACCACCCTACTGATCCGGTCACCTACTTTCACTGCACTAGCTAGGCTCCGCCGAAACCCTCTCCATTGCTGCGTGCTCCACGCCTCTTGTCACTCAATTCGATTGAAAAAGCAGGCAATGTTATTGCTTTGAAATGAAACAAAAGGGACTTCCTATAAACGAGCAAAGAGTTTGATTGGGCGGTTGAACGCTGCTGGGGTGCTATGCAGGATGCGCCGAGTTTCTCGTTCGCACGAGTTTTACCCGAGTTTGCTCGACGGCAGTCACTGAACGGAGATAGCAAGGAAAGCGCAAAAACAATGGACCATAAGAAATGTCGAGATAAAGCCGCGTATGAGCATACATGAGCGCACCCTGCGCGGCGTTTCAAGCATAGAAGACTGAGCAACGAAACTGCGCCAGCGCCGCGTATTGTTATCAACGTATTATCGCAATTTAGCAATACCGTCACTGTCCGGCTGTCTATCTGCACACTTGTTGTGAACCGCTTGCCGCGCCTTTCTCGGGCGCGTCAAGGGCATGCCTCCTCTTTCGGGCATTATCTTTCTATCCTCCGTCGAATGCGATCAGGGCACATGCGGTGCATTCTTGCACCTACACTTTCCCTCAATCGAATACATTGAAATACAACAAATACAATAACGAACATTTTATTTCATAAAGTATCGGTTTTTCATTTTGAATGTTATAAATTTGTGATGACAAACGGAGATCGAGCGAATTATAAAATTTTGCACTTTTTTGCTGTGAGTGGCGACAGTGAGGAGAAAGCTCACAAGCGGATACATTCTAGAGGGTCGCACGCATGAGGGAGTTCATATGGTGAGCAGTCGCCTAGGGCGCTGCAGTGCTATTCTCGATTAAGTCAGTCATGACAATTATCTGAACATTCCCTTTCTATTAGGGGAAGGGCAACGCATCGCTGCGGCATGGCTGTTCACCGCAGGCGCTTCAATGAGGCTATTAAGGCCGCCGCTTCACCAACGAAAAACGAGACTCTAGTCATAGAGAGGGCAGCAACGGCTGTCGCTGCAAAATGGCTGTCCGGTACCAGTTTATTTCTGTAGCGCGAAGCCTCCGTGATGCATTGTGAAGAAGAGCGTGCTGCCCAGCGTCACAATTAATTGCTTTTCATCGCTTGCCCAGTGAAGGTGCCTCCGTGCGCATATACGCAATATTTTGAGTCTGTTGTGCACTCCAAGGTGCTTGTCGATTGTTTCTGCTGGAGCTGACAGCGATCACAGATGGATATCGTAACGGACACCGCAACAATCGCATTTTGGCAGGTGAGGGCTCTAGTGTGCAGTTATGAAATGAGACTTCGAACTCAGGAAGGTGTTGCAACTGTTTAGTGTGCAGTGCTTGTGATGAAATGTCATCGTAATGGGTCTAGAAAAGCGAGCGATGCCCGACGCTGACCGTGTTAGCGGCACTGCTGCTCCGATAAATAGCCGAGGACAGAGCAGTCATCTAAAATGACAGCTGCGATACGTTGTCGTTGGAAAACACTACGCACTCCTCAGCATCTTCGTCCACCACGGCGCATCGACACCTTGCAAGTAGCTACAGTGACGTGCCAACAATTATTTGCTGTGCGCTACGTCACCATAATGCAGACAATGAAACCATGTTGTGGGGTCATCGTGGCCCGAGAAGATATATGTATAAGCCAGCGATAATCGGCGCTCAGTACATCGCCGATGACAGTGCGTTGTGCGTGTTTTATCTCGGCGGTCAAGATTGTTGATGCCTCTCTGCTCAGCACCGCGTCGCTGTTGCCGAACAGTAAGTTGGGCGTGGCTCAATTGTGGTGGGTGCGCGCACAAGAGTTACATGCCTCGCGCGGGGCGTGACCTAGGGTTTTGATTGACAGGCGAACTCGTGCCAAACTCGTACATCTCAAAGCCCCCCTCGAGGTGAACTCGGGAACATGGCGGCGGCAACAGCAGCCTGTGTCGTCATATCCAGCGACAGCAAGCGTCAACAGACCGTCTGGACCCGTTCACCTACATAACCGACATAGAGTTCCAACGTTATTTGCGCCTTTCCATTACGTCAGTGCGCTGGCTGTGTAGCGATTTAGCCGAAGGCTCTTGTCTGCGGAGACAGCATGGCGGGCGGATTATGCTTTCGGAGCACAGAGCGATGTGATTAGGTTGCAGAGGAAGAGATCGTGCGATCGCTTTGGCTCTCTCCGGCTTGTCCCAGCGCCAGGCCAGGTCCGGCGGCGTCATCGGTGTACTGGGGCACCTGCAAGCACATAGGGTTCCAACCAGATTGGTCCCATTGTAGTGGTCACATGGTACAGGAAAACTCAGAATGGACGCCAGGCTGCCTTCCGGTGAAACAGGTGCCGAAAGCAGTTGTTGCAGATACATGGTACCGCTGCACTCTACAGGCAGAGAGGCGAAGGAAGTTACTTCGCCAACACGGACCGCCTCGGCCGACCGAACGTCCACCTCTTTAGCCGGCAAGTGATTTGGCTCACGTACTGCGTGAGCAATAGTGTAGACGTGTGGCTGTTGAAGGAGATGACCAGTGACTTGTTTCGTTTATCGAAGCACGCCATCGCCGACTGGAAGAACTACGCCCGTGAGGTCATGATGGAAGAGCTGCTGGCGCGACCTCCACTCGTGGGCCCCGGGAAAGTAGTGCAAATTAACGTGTGCCTTCTTCGCGGTAAGCGAAAGTAAAATCGAGGCGACCTGATGAAGGGCGACAACGTTCCACCAAGCTGCAAAAATTACGGCGATGTTAAAAGATCGTGCACCATGGGACTTCGGCATGGTCTGCGCTACCCCAGGAGTGCTGCGACTTTTCAAGGTGGACCGACGAGACGCATCCATTATTGCAGCCATTGTTCAACCGGGGGCCATTATTCGCAGTGACGAATTGGTCGCATAGAACTGTATTCCAAATTTAGTGAATGCTAATGAGGTGAGCTTTAATATACACTGGGAGACAGTAAACCACAGCGTGAAGTTTGTGGGCCCCATCACGGGCGTTAAAGAAAGAAGAAAATAGATTTTTATTGTCATAGAGTAAATCACCACCTCGTCAGCGGTGGTTACAGGGTAACTGCACCGCTGCTGGAGTCTTTCCTGGAATATATGTGGTGGTAGTCAATCAATGGCCACATACGCTGCAAAGACCATTTCTTGCGTTTGTTAGAAGCCACGGATTGCTCGGGCTACCCAGTACAAAGACTCTTTCATGCGGTTGTTAGAAGCCATCTCTCGGCGCTAGCCAGTATGAAGGTTCATCACAAAGTAAAAGAAAATAAAGCGTAGTTTTCTTACCCTTGTATGAGTGCTTTCCGGCATTCGTGAGTGCTTACACGGTAAGCACGTGGCAAACGACTTCTGCGCTAGCCGACGTTCATTCGTCTCACAGACTTATAGCGTCCTCGATCACCTTGCCCCGGGGTTGCCCCGAAACCAGAATGGTGCGCTGTGCACCGCGGTGGTGGCGCACTGCGGAGTGTCAACATCGAGGACAAAACTGCACCCCGTGCAGATGCTTGCATGCAGCGCCACTTTGCCCCTGGCGCGCAAAACGTGCGCAAAACGCGCGCGCGCACGTTTTATTGTTTGCAGGTGCAGAGCATGCACGGAAAGCACTCGAACCTTGTCAAACTGCGTGCTCCGACATACCTGGTTACAAGCACACACCAATGGATTTTATAATTAATGGCAAGCGACATAATGTGGCGATGAAATGAACGATTTTATGGAGCGTTTTTAGCAACGTACGCGCGGGCAGTCGAGCGTATTGTCAGCAAAACAGCGCGGTGCGCTTCCGCGTCCCCCTCCCAGCAATTTCTAGCAGCACAAAGATGGGGAGCCAAATAATCTCCTTACTCCGGTGTCGTCGAGGCGCCTGACGAGCCGTTCAACGAACCTGTCCACTTTCGGCCGCTCTTTCACCACATTGTTTTTGGACGAAGTCGATCAGCATGTCGCCTTCGCTGTCAGACGAACTGAAAAAAGCTCAACTATTGCGGCAACTAGCAGCGCTTCCTTTCTCATTGCCGACATCTCGACTAGTTAACTCCGTCAACTCCGTGCAACCAGAGCGTAGGCGAGCAACGAGCGATCTGTAGAAAGCCTAGTGCGAAAACCAAGCGCACACGAATCTGTGCTCGAAAATGCTAGCGCAAGGGCGTAGCGAGCCGCGCCAATCCAATCCATAGGAAGAAAGAGAAGGGCGAGCGTCCCCTCGTGGTTTAACGCGAAACGTATTAAACGGCAAATTAGTCTAATACACATTCAGTGTACATGTTGTAAACTTTAAAATGCTTATAACCCACATTAATGTTACTAATATTATCGTACTAAATACATTTATTTTATAATTTGCTTGTGCCTGCAATGCACTCGGTGGAACGACAAACAAGTGAAAGATGCACGACCATGCACCGACCGTATGATCACGTGAGGCCCAGTTTCTCGACTGCCCATATGGCAACGCCCAAGAGATGATATAGCCACCCAGAGTGAATCTAGATAAAGCAATGAAACTGGAGGCGCGCCGACGGAGAAACTTTGTCTTGTTACCATTAGTTCTTTCATCTTGGGGCGTCGCCAGAGCTCGTGAAGATTCCAAGTTTCGCCAAACTCGGCACATCCTGCATAGCACCCCTGGTCACTGTCTGATGCTTACGTCCGGGGTCACGTAAATTCGAAAAAAAATATGGGGTTTTACGTGCCAAAACCAGTTCTGATTATGAGGCACGCCGTAGTCGGGGACTCCGGAAATTTGGACCACTTGGGGTTCTTTAACTTGCACCTAAATCTAAGTACACGGGTTTTTTCGCATTTCGCCCCCATCGAGATGCGGCCGCCGTGGCCGGGATTCGATCCCGCGACCTCGATGTCAGGTGAATGAATAAAAACAGGTTGAATAGTTTCACGTTTCACCCTTCTCACCGCGTATGGTATTGGCCATACCCACTGCTGCAGCTTTTCCTTATCGAGTGTGTCCGAAAAGGAGAATAATTTCCTTGTGCAAGATCTGAATTCTCTTGTTTTCGCGAGAACATATGACTCTAATGTCGACGTTTGCTGGTCCACGTATATAATTAGGACACCTAAACATTCCCGTCTAATCCCGCAGACGATAGCGCAAACGACACTAACGGGGACGTGGAAACAGGCCAAAGAACAATACAAGCACCGATTGACAATGCAAAGTTAGTTTCCTAAAGTGCAGGGTACCAGAACCAGGAGACAAAGCAAACGTACAAAAGCTAGGGAAATTAAAGCGTACACAAAATAACAATTAAGTACGCACGCACTGTTCTCTCCATCTTCAAGCATCGTGGAGCTCAGGCAATGTGCCGGAGAAATAGAAAACGAGCCGTATTGTAGCGCTTCTGAAGCCAGGCAAAATACATCATGCCATATCTTCCTACAGACCCCTTGCCCTGGCAAGCGGCGTGGGCAAGGTCATGGAGAGAATGGTGCTGACAGTGGCTAGAGTGGTTTCTCGAAAAGTGCAACCTTAACCACACAGACATGATGACGGATTTTCGCAAGGGAAGATCCGCATGAAGTGGAGCCCGTCAGAGAGATCATCGCTCCATCTGTATGAATCACTTTTCGTAGGATACCTACAATACAAGGGCCAAAATTCAAAAAGCTTTTCATTCGTAAGTGCTGCTTGCCAGCCGCCTTCGCTAATGGTATGTCCAACACCACGATTGGCTGACACCTGCTTCGGCGAACATTTTTAACGTAAGAATGTTTTTGTGAATTCCGCCCCAGTTTACCGATTATTACAAACATTTGCCCCTCTCGCCTACGTACACTGAAGAGCTTACAAGCTCAAGCACTGAGAGCATGTCTTGGTATGCCGCGCTGCACTTCGACAACGGGCGTGATTGCGGAAGCACTTGTACCTCCTATAGACGCTTATCTCTCATGTGCATCTTTATTAACCCGCCATGAACGTCACCCTCTAACAGCGATTCGTATTCTAAATCCAGACAGCACTTTCTCGGAATCTCTTTCGCGTCATGTGAGCATGATTCCCTCAAGTTTTACTATGGCAGAAGCAGCGGCTTTACCAGTGTGGACTTAGTCAAAATCTGTGTTGAACCTATCCATTACCGGAGTCAGGAAAAAATCACGTATACCCTCATGTGGACTTAAACAACTTACTTTATCCAATATACCAGAAGAATATGCCGCTTCCACACATATATTTACTGACGGGTTGGTGTCAACAACCACTTCAACCTCGACATTTGTAATACCGAATATGAAGATCAGTAAGCGCTTCCATCTCGACCACCAGACTACATCAACGGCCGCAGAGCTTGTTGCTATTCAGGAGGCAATTCGTTACATATAGATGGAGCCGCATTAGACTTGGACTATATTTTGCGATTCCAAGGCGGCACTTCAAGCGATCGAGTCTGCACTTAGACGAGGATCTTACTATGTCCTTGCTCAAGACGTGATCGAACCACACGATGTTGCCCTAAGACCTGGCCATTGCATAAGGTTTCAGTGGATTCCTGGACACTGTGGCTTACATGAAAATGAGCTCGCCGATGCGGAGGCAAAGATGGCCTATATTAATGCCACAAAAGTGTCCATCCCCTTTTCGCGACCAGATAGTATTGCCCGAGTGCATAGACTTCTGTGCGCTAATACTGCAGTATATTGGGCTTCGCCAGGTCATCGTCATCGCCGCCTTCACGAACTCGACCCAGTGATGACAATACCTATACCACCTACCATGAAAAGGTGCAATACAAGCTTACTGCACAGATTACGGTTTAGGCGTGGCAATCACCCGGCGCTAGCTGCATCTTTTCGGCCAGGCGGACAATCCGAACTGTGAGGAATGCGGTATTCCTGAGACGGCAGAACACCTCTTGTGCATCTGCTCGCGATTTGATGCACAGAGAAAATCACTGCTGTAAAGACATCTTGTCGGAATTTGTCGTTGCACCATTGACTGAAAATGTTCTATTGGGACCTTCGTCTGATCCTCGTCATCAGTCTGCTAATCTGAAGGCTCCCAACAAATTTTTGCATGAGAGTGGACTGGACAAGAGACTTTGAAGAGACTTGGACCGTGCACGTTTTTCACCACCATTGTAATCCTCACAATCAACGTCTTCTTTACTCTTTCTTTCTACACCCATTCCCCTTCCCCCAACGCCGAGTAGCCGGTTAGAACATTGATTCACGCCGACCTCTCAGCTTTTCTCTCATAATAAATCTCTGTCTCTCTCTCTCGCTGTACGAATTGCTGACTTCCACGTTGCCGCTTTTGACATGCGACTGTCGGCGTCGTGCTGTAAAGGAGACACTCTGGAAGATAACTTGTAGAGGGACAATTCATAGTATGACGTATAAAAAGCATAATGAAATGCATAAGGGATGGGGAGAGCAGGTATGCCCCATCGTTTAAGAGGGACCAAGCTCTGCAGCTATTCCTTTCCTAATGCGCTGTGATTCACCTACTTCACGGTATGGGCTACTGCAGCCCATCTATGCTGCCAAGTTTTTTTCCCCCGCTAGATGCACTAAGAAAATGTGTGCCATAAATGGCTTAATATTCCTAGCAAGGGCAGGAATAGTTCTGACTGTAAACTATAAAGGTGTGGAAACCATTGAGAAATAAGCTTCATTGATAACTCAAATCATATATTTACAAAATAATGCAAACTACTCTGGCATCCAATAGTGAATGCTGGTTCACACCCGAACAGTGGTATGCATTCATCTATTAAAACATTTAATTACTTCCTATTCTTTTATTGCGATAGCAATTATATGGACACTTCCACCGGATTTCTGCCGTCGGCGTCGCCGTCGCCGTCGTCGTCGCCGTCGCCATGAGGTTCCGTATAGATAAAATCTTCGCCGCGCGCCGTATGCCCGAGCGGAAGCGTGCGGGGACGCACGCTATCACGGAGAGCGAACGCACTCAATCTCCCACGCGCAAGCAAGGAAGCGGGAAGCCAGCGCCGGAGGGAGCGGAGGGGGGGGGGGGGGGCGCACTTCCACTCTGCCAACAACCGCGCTCGTCGCTCGCTCGCACCGTCGCTTATCTCCACACGGCTCTGACCTTTATGCGCCGTGCATTCGCCGCTCCGTTTCTGTTGAAGCGATAGACCGCACGTACTATCGGCCAAGAAAGTAAACGGACCACGCGACCGGTGGCCGGAGCGGCTGCCTGGCCACAACGGGGCGCTGCTGCCTTGCTCCATGCGCTTGGGTCGAGAGTGCCGTGGGTGACGTTAAGCTTCTTCCTCGCTCTCGCGCGGCGTCTTGTCACGCTTGATAAAATGTATAGTGCGTCGTACGGTTGCTCTGCTGCTGGCGGTTGCGATGAAGGGGACCGCGCATAGCCGGTATTCAACCCATGGCGCTGTCGCGCAGTAGCCGACGGCCGCACGGAGGTGTTCAAAGTGCACGGCAAGGTTTGCCGGTGCGCAAAACACGTGACACCATCTAACCTCGCTAACTCGCTGCACGAAGGTGGGAAGGCAAGATTTTGAGCGCATCTCTCATCGTCAGCACTTCCCTTCTGCTGGTTTTAAATTCCGTGTCCTTGTATTCTGGCTTAGTCTTGCCGCAGAAATCCCTGTAATCGCGTACAGTTTTCAGTAATCTCCCTATTGGAATCTCCCTAACGATGTAGCGAGCGCGCACGGAGAAAGCCACGGAGCGAAAAGGGGACGGCGCCGTCGCCGCGGGAGTCAAGCCGGGGGCAAGCCGACGCAGCCACGGCCACCATTACTGCGTCGCTGATTGGTCACGTCGGCGTGCGGCAGCCGGAGAACATCGCAAAAATGGATCTTGGATCCATTCTCTGCACGGCAAGGAAACCTTGACTGGCGCGAGCACAACCGACCGCGCACGTCAGCCTGAGAACGTCAAACGGTGCACGGCAAGTCACCGTGCCGCTAACGCGAACGTGCCTTTATCTCGCAGGCGTGAAAGAGCGCGTGTCAGCCGCCGCTGCGGCGCCTTACGCAACGTTGCCTAAACTCGAGAAACTAGGGACGTAGGCGACAAACACTAGTATGAAAGGTAAGGTCAATATAGGCAAAAACAAAACAAAGAAAAACAAAGCAGGTTTTCGTTTTTTCACAGTGCCGGGGTTCGATTCCCTGCGGCCGTCAGCTACTGCGCGTCAGCGCCATGGGTTGAATACCGCAGCGCAACTGGACGACGCACTAGACATTTTGTCAAGCATGACAAGACACAGCGCGAGAGTGAGGGAGAAGCTTAACGTCACCCACGGCACTCTCGACCCAAGCGGGCGGAGCGAGACAGCAGCGCCCCGTTGTGGCCAGGCAGCCGCTCCGGCCGCCGGAGCCGTGGTCCGTTTACTTTCTTGGCCGATAGTACCTTCGCCCGTTGGTGCGGCGTATGCGCTTGCTGCCAGCGTTTTGACAGTCGTTGTCTGCAGTCATTCAGTGTGATCTATTCATGTTTGTTTGTGCGCGCTCACACCACGCTTGTTCAATCAGTTAGTAATACTCGGGCCACATTTTCCAACGCACGCTACACATGCAATGCTGCCCGGGTCGGCAGTGCAGCGCTACAGGTGTGTCCCTTCGCACGCGCTGCCCACGGGAAGCGCTTCTTATCAACACCACCGTTTCACACGCGCCTTCTCGTGGTCATCGAGTCTCTCTTCATGTCTGTCTACTTACGCCGCAGCGCACCTGCTTACTTAATCAGCTCATGTTTACTACAATTCATATTGCTACCAAAGCCGCTCATCTTACTTCGTATGACATTGCTGTGTTGCTACCGCATTCATTGCTTCCCCCTTAGGGCGAAACTGTGACATTTTTTCTTTATGCATATTACATGATATTGAGTCTAGTCTGCAACTTCTGAGGTCTCTTAAGCTCTAAAAAACTATTCACCTACGATTACGATACTCCCAAATACGAAATTTGAGCGCAGCTCTGTACGTGTTTTCATTTTGCGATATATTGCCTGGCGCGGACAATCTGTCTCGTGCGGCTCGTTGCAAAC
Source organism: Dermacentor silvarum (assembly GCF_013339745.2). Taxonomy (NCBI): domain Eukaryota; kingdom Metazoa; phylum Arthropoda; class Arachnida; order Ixodida; family Ixodidae; genus Dermacentor; species Dermacentor silvarum. The sequence goes on along the minus strand of NC_051158.1, from coordinate 67,972,333 downwards.
GGAGCAAATTGTGGCGCTACTCCATCGATAATCGGGAGATCACGAGAAGCAGCACGTGGGTGACGCGTGGGTGCGATTCACAGCAGCCACCGTAAACAGGACTACGCTAATGCAGGGCTTTGTTTCCATATATGGTATTGGAGGTTTAATCGGTGAACAGACGACGCGCGCTACTCTAGCGTCATCTCACGGCCATCGCCGCCGCAGAGCCAGTCTTGTACGTCATCATGCTTTTCTTTTAACGCTTTCTCCATACCCTCCTCCTCCACTTTCCGCCTCATGGTTCCGCTGCACCCTCCTTCTCCACTCCTCGCGCTCTCTTCGCTATGTACAGTAAGCAACACAGCAAGACTATTTAGAGCCCCAAGTGCAAAGATCAGACACATGCATGCACTGCCCTATATCCTCATGGCCACTGAATGGTCCCTATAGTTTCCTATAGCAATTCTTGACGTCAACGATATCCACAGTGGACTTCTCTCTTCTTCTCCTAATATTTCCCTCCCCTTCTTCCTCCCCTAGTGTAGGGTAGCAAGACGGGCTCAGTCTTGGTTAACCTCCCTGCCTTTCATTCACAATTTTCTCTCTCTCTCTCTCTCTCATGTTGGAAACTATGGCTGCACTAGGGAGGGCATGTAGTTATTTTTGAACACCTGGGTTTCTTTAATGCGGACCCAAATCGTAGTGCCATGAGTGTTTTCACACTCAATCTCACAGCAGCGCGGCTGCCGCGGCCAGCATCACACATCTAACCTCATACTGACCTTATGATTATAAACTCAAGGACGCCACCCACCTGGGACGATTTTACGGTCTGCTCATTTCTGTAAATAAAGTTTATTCCTACTCCTGAAGTAGTTCACTTTTTTGCAACAGACGCTCCCCATCTGCAAAGAAAAGAAACGAATACATGTTTATCAAGCACATAAAACACACCACATGTAGCTGTTGCATCCTCTTTCTGAATGATGACTGGGTGGTACTGTAACCTTTCTGTTTGAACACACGAAAAATGAACAGATAGGTGGATTGTACGCAACCATCCCTGAATTCGTCTGAATAAAATTATTTTGAAGTAAAAAATGAAATTAGGCTAGGTATCTCAAAATTTAAAAAAGACATTCAAATATTTTAATACTTTGAAAATATGCAGATTAAGAAAAACCTGGACCCTCACGTTTACACCTTCATAACTAAAGAAACCGTGGCTTTGTATTTCTTTTTTATTTATTTCAAGAAACCCCTAAAGACCCTCACAGCGAGGGTATTACATCATCATCATTATCAGCCTATAATTATGTCCACTGCAGGACGAAGGCCTCTCCCTGTGATCTCCAATTACCCCTGTCTTGCGCTAGCTGATTCGAACTTGCACCTGCAAATTTCCTAACTTCATCACCCCCACCTAGTTTTCTGCCATCCTCGGCTGCGCTTCCCTTCTCTTGGTATCCGTTCTGTAACTTTAATGGTCCACCGGTTATCAATCCTACGCATTACATGGCCTGCCCAGCTCCATTTCTTCCGCATCGGCTATCCCCGTTTGTTCTCTGATCCACACCGCTCTCTTCCTGTCTCTTTAACGTTAGGCCTAACATTTTTCGTTCCATCGCTCTTTGTGCGGTCCTTAACTTGTTCTCGAATTTCTTTGTTTACCTCCAAGTTTCTGCCCCATGTGTTAGCACCGATAGAATACAATGATTGTACACTTTTCTTTTCAACGACAGTGGTAAGCTCCCAGTCAGGATTTGACAATGCCTACCGTATGCACTCCAATCCAATTTTATTCTTCTGCAAATTTCTTTCTCATCATCAGGGTCCGCTGTGAGTAATTGACCTAGAAAAACGTATTCCTTTACACACTCTAGAGGCTGGCTGGCGATCCTGAATTCTTGTTCCCTTGCCAGGCTATTGAACAGTATGTCCGTCGTCTGCATATTAATCGTCACCCACTTTTACACTTTCTCGCTTAAGGTCCTCAATCATTTGATGTAATTCGTCCCCATTGTTCCTGAATAGGACAATGTAATCTGCAAACCGAAGGTTGCTGAGGTATTCGCCGTTGATCCTCACTCCTAAGCCTTCCCAGTCTGTCACAAAAGAGCGCGTAATCTAAGCGCGCGCCGCGTGTCACGCAAGCCAGTGAAAGAACAGGCCGGCCCCGCGGCAACTTCAACAGAGGGGGAGAGCGCATACGCCTCAAACAGCAACGCGAACAACGGCGCCAAGACATCTAGATGAGCATCGACGAAGCGACGTTAACCGGAGAGAGAGAGAGAGAGAGAGAGCACACGCGCGCACCGAGACACCTTCTCACCCGGCGAGTCGAAAGAGATAACTACAGCGTGAGCGTACGCCAACGGGATGAGTCATCCCCCCCCCCCCCCTCCCTCGACAACGCTTCGACGGCGGCGGTCGAAGGTACGAGAAAAGAATAGAAGCTTCCCAGGCTTTGGCCATGCTACCGGACCACGACTCGGATAGGAATGTTCGAGAACGCCTGTGGAAGCTATATAGCCGCCGTGCGAGAATCGTTCAGTGGAGTTCAGTTCGCACCGGTGAAGTGATGTAACGTGAAGACCGAGCGTCTGCGGAAGAAGGGGATTCCCCGGCAAGATAGTCGACGAGTTCATCGAGCGTCTGCATTTCCGGAAGAAGTTCCTTCTTCGAGATTTGCCCCGAGTTGCGCCGAGATGGTCCGACTCCAGGACCAGCACGGTGAATACGATTGGACACTTAGTGTTCCTATTCATTTTGTACTTTACGTGTTGGACTCCTAGTGCTTGTCGTGAATTATTTTACTGTGTTTTGTGAATACCCATCTGATTTGTATTGTGTTGTGTCTAGCCTAAGTCTGCAAGTATGTGTGTAACTGCCTTGTGTGAAGAATATATTTTGTTGTGTTTCGACAACTCTGGACTCTGACTCGGTCTTTGGACAGAAACCGGCGTTCGCTGGCGCGCCAGAGGGCCCATTCTTAATTGTCCTTGCTTTCGTGAAATTGTTTTCGGAAGCTGATAAGTCGGCTTTGGAATTTGGTCCGGTGTTTGCGCCTCGTTCACGGGATCTGTGCCAATATTTCTGGCGTCCGCGACAGGACCTTTCTGGTGCAAATTGTGTGTCCATAGTAGGGAGAAGGAGCCTATAGGTCGTCTACATTGCCATCGTAAACGATTTTGAGTATTGCACCACATTTTGCTAACTTGTGTGCAGAGAGCAGTTCGCTAGTTGAAATGTAGGCAGATATTTTTGCACGCGGCTAGATTTTGAAGGGCATCATGGATCTCGAGAAATTAGTTGCCCTTGGTGAGAATATGGGTCTCTCCGGAGCTGAACTACGGAAGTGGGTTAGTCAGAAGGAAAAAGAAGCTGTAGAAAAAGAGCAGCTAGCGGCCGAACGGGCCAAAGAAGAAAGGGAAGCTGAAATAGCTGAGAGAGAAAAACAAAGACAGCACGAGTTAGAACTCGAACGACTTCGTTTGCAGCAGCGCACAGACGCTCCCGCTCAGGCAAGTGTCGATAGCACTGAAAGGGAAGAAACTAGCTTCTGTCTGAACCCAAGCAAGCTGCTTGTGGCATTCGATGAAAGAAAAGGTGACCTGGATGCTTATTTGCATAGATTTGAGACAGTTGCTAAAAGCCAGAATTGGCCAGAGGATCAATGGGCCACTGCGTCAAGCACATGTTTGAGTGGAGAAGCACTTAGTGTGTACGGTAGGCTGACGCCAACCGATGCCTCTAATTATGGAAGGGTGAAAGTCGCTCCACTAACGAGATTTAGGTTCACCGTAGAAGGCTTCCGAGATGAGTTTAGGACCGGAAAGCCTGCCGATGGCGAGACTGCCACGCAATTCGTCGAGCGGCTCAGCCACTATTTTGATAGGTGGATCGAACTTTCAGAGAGTGCACAGGAGTACGGTGCGCTTAGAGAGCTTCTGATCAAGGAGCAATTCCTCATCAGTTGCCACCCGAGCCTGTCACTCTATTTGAAAGAAAGCAAAGCTAAATCGCTTCAAGATATGTCGGAATTGGCAGGTCAATTTTTGGAAGCACAGGGAGGCACCAATCTCTCTAAGATCAAAAAAGAGGAGCCAGGGGACGCAAAGAAACCGACATCCGATGAAAGGAGAAACCCTCAGAAGCCTGTTCCGAGGTGTTATCTCTGTAACCGACTGGGCCACCATGCTAGCAATTGTCGGAGCAACTTTACCCGCCCCAATGATGTCAAATGTTTTAAATGTGGGCGAACTGGGTACAAAGCCGATACACGTCGTAACGGAGTGAAGGAAGCTCCCCAAGCATCCTGCGTGTATGCCCGGCCAAAAAATCAAGAAGAAGACGTAAACGACAACTTTGTAGAACTCCGAGACGGAAAAAGAATTCCGGTCGTTAATGCGGCGATGACACAACGCCCAGAATTTCCTGTAAAAGGAATGCCTGTACTTGCCGGAAGAATGGCAGGCAAACAAATCATGGTGTTACGAGATACCGGCACCAGCACAGTGATCGTGCGAAGGGACTTCATCAAAGACAATGAGCTCACGGGCGAAAACCGTTTAGTTTACCTGATCGATGGTACGACTAGCAAGCTTGCTGAAGTGAAGATTGATGTCGAGACCCCCTATTACGGTGCGAATGTCACTGCGCTTTGCATGGACAGCCCATTGTATGACTTAATCATAGGAAACATCGAGGAAGTTCGGGCCCAAGACGATCCGAAACCTTTGGAAGAAGCTCGCGGAAAACCATCAACATCTCACAAAAACACCGCGGCAGCTGTCACCCGAGCTCGAGCGAAGACTCCGGCAGGGCCTTTCCACTCCCTTCTACGCCCGATTCCGAAAATAAACCGACCGAGACTCATAACCACAATTCGAAACCTTACCATCGAAAAACCAAGGACAGGAAATTCAAATTTAAGAACCATTGACGATTATCTGTGGTGCAAAGCATTTTGATTGAGTGCACCGAGTGTTTATTTATGCATCATGGACATAGTGTTTGTGTTTTGTAAACTACCCTGTCATAGTTTTGTATACTTGTTCCACATGTTCTATTTCCTAAGTTTGCCTTGTCACGCGAGATATGTGTTTTTGTGTAGTGCAAGTGTAATTGTTACGCGAGGGATGTGTTATTGTGTGGTACGAGTGTAATTGTGTTACTTGTGTTTGTCTCAACGTATCGCGAGTGAAGTGACGTGTGAATTGTGGTGGACTGATTTATGGAGTTACGGACTCGTGCGTAGTGGACTTTTTATGCGAGCTTCTTTTCTGTTTTCTTGAATATTACTGCATAATATTCTTAAAGAGGGGGGGGGGCAGTGTCACAAAAGAGCGCGTAATCCAAGCGCGCGCCGCGTGTCACGCAAGCCAGCGAAACAACACGCCGGCCCCGCGGCAACTTCAACAGAGGTGGAGAGCGCATACGCCTCAAACAGCAACGCGAACAACGGCGCCTAGACGTCTAGAAGAGCATCGACAAAGCGACGTTAACCGCAGAGAGAGAGAGAGAGAGAGCACACGCGCGCACCGAGACACCTTCTCACCCGGCGAGTCGAAAGAGCTAACTACAGCGTGAGTGTACGCCAACGGGATGAGTCATAACCCCCCCCCCCCCTCCCTCGACAACGCTTCGACGGCGGCGGTCGAAGGTACGAGAAAAGAATAGAAGCTTCCCAGGCTTTGGCCATGCTACTGGACCACGACTCGAATAGGAATGTTCGAGAACGCCTGTGGAAGCTATATAGCCGCCGTGCGAGAATCGTTCAGTGGAGTTCAGTTCGCACCGGTGAAGTGATGTAACGTGAAGACCGAGCGTCTGCGTAAGAAGGGGATTCCCCGGCAAGCTAGTCGACGAGTTCATCGAGCGTCTGCATTTCCGGAAGAAGTTCCTTCTTCGAGATTTGCCCCGAGTTGCGCCGAGATCGTCCGACTCCAGGACCAGCACGGTGAATACGATTGGACACTTAGTGTTCCTATTCATTTTGTACTTTACGTGTTGGACTCCTAGTGCTTGTCGTGAATTATTTTCCTGTGTTTTGTGAATACCCATCTGATTTGTATTGTGTTGTGTCTAGCCTAAGTCTCGCCTCTTTTTTTAGATCTTGCAAGCCACTCAGTCCTCAATGGACGAAAGCCCAATGAATAATATACACGTCTATGTTAAGTGGAATTGGAATAAAAAAACTCATTGCTCAGTTTTTCATCAGTAAACTGTGGTAGTGATGCTCTAATTCAAGATAGACGCCTGCCTTCGTCCCCGCCTAATAATTCCCTTTAAAGAGTTTTTGCATAGCTGATGCGCATTCTCATCTTAATTCAGCCACTTTGCTCTAGTGCATTGCATATCGGAAGCTGCGCCGTTTCATTTCTTATTTATATCACGGCCACATTGAATTCGCGCAACGATGATTGAACGGTTTTCTGATTTGAATGGAGCAGCGATAAGCATGAAATACATTTTCTGGTGCAGTCACTATTTTCTTCTGATCGAGTGGTAGCACGTGGGCTAACACTTTCATTTTTTATGCTTGATGAACGGCTAGACCGGACGAAACAAATTGCGCGCGCGAGGGTAACTTCAGTGGCTTTAAGTGCTGCCCGATTGATCCGTGTTCACGTCATCCACGCCCTGCACAAGGAACCTCATGTTAGCGATACACTTATCACTTTAATGTGAATGAACGATTTTTTTTCGCGCTTTGTGATTTACTCACTCCACTATGAACGAAAAATTTAGCGGAGCCGAGGATGCCAAGCCGCCGGCGCCGTTTAAGCTGGGAACGCTGGCCGCGGCGCCCTCTATCTGCTCGCAGCAGAGCTACTCGGTGCGCCGCGCTCGGCTGAACATAATACTGGACGCTCGCCTCGCGCGCATGTCAACACCTAATATTCTTCCACCGTGAGAGGGACCAAGCTCTGCAGTATTCCTTTCCTAATGCGCTTAGATTCACCTTCTTCAGGGTATGGCTACTGCAGCCCATCTGTGCTGCCGAGTTTTTTTTTTTCCCGCTAGATGCACTAAGAAATGTGTGCCATAAATGGCTTAATATTCCTAGCAAGGGCACGATAGTTTTGCCTGTTTAAAGTGTGGAAACCATTGAGAAATAAGCTTCAGAAATATGATAACTCAAATCTATATTTACAAATAATGCAAACTACTCTGGCATCAAAAGAATGCTGTGCACACCCTGAACAGTGGTATGCATTATATTCCTCTATTAAAACATTTATTACTTCCTATTCTGTTTTCTTTTATGCATATTACATGACATAGAGTCTACTCAGCAACTTCTGAGGTCTCTAATTCTAAAAAACCATTCACCTCCGATTACGATACTCCCAAATACGAAATTGGAGCGCAGCTCTGTCCGTGTTTTCATTTCGCGTTATATTGCCTGGCGCGGACAATCTGTCTCGTGCGGCTCGTTGCAAAAGAGCAAAGTGTGGCGCGACTCCATCGATAATCGGAGATCACGAGAAGCAGCACGTGGGTGACACGTGGGTGCGATTCACAGCAGCCACCGCAAACAGCCTCCGCTATTGCAGTGCTTTGTTTCCATATATGGTATTGGAGGTGTAATCGGTGAACAGACCGCGCGCTACTCTGGCGTCATCTCGCGGCCATCGTCGCCGCAGAGTCAGTCTTGCACGTCATCATGCTTTTCTTTTCACGCTTTCTCTATACCTCCCTCCTCCGCTTCCTCCCCTCATGATTCCGCTGCACCCTCCTTCTCCACTCCTCGCGCTCTCTTCGCTATGTACAGTAAGCAACACGGCAAGACTATTTAGAGCCCCAAGTGCAAAGATCAGACACATGCATTCACTGCCCTATATATCCTCATGGCCACTGAATGGTCCCTATAGTTCCCTATAGCAATTCTTCACGTCAACGATATCCACAGTGGACTTCTCTCTTCTTCTTCTAATCTTTCCCTCCCCTTTTCCCTCCCCTAGTGTAGGTAGCAAGACGGGCTCAGTCTGGTTAACCTCCCTGCCTTTCATTCACAATTTTCTCTTGTCTCTCTCTCGTTTTGGAAACTATGGCTGCACTAAGGAGGGCATGTAGTTATTTTTGAACACCTGGGTTTCTTTAATGCGGACCCAAATCATAGTGCCATGAGTGTTTTCACACTCAATCTCACCGCAGCGCGGCTGCCGCGACCAGCATCACACATCTAACCTCATACTGACCTATATTATAAACTCAAGGACGCCACCCACCTCGGACGATTTTACCGTCTGCTCATTTCTGTAAATAAAGTTTATTCCTCCTCCTCAAGTAGTTCACTTTTTGCAACAGACGCTCCCATCTGCAAAGAAAAGAAACGAATATGTTTATCAAGCGCATAAAACACCACATGTAGCTGTTGCATCCTTTTTCTGAATGATGACTGGGTGATACTGTAACCCTTTCTGTTGAACACACGAAAAATGAACACATAGGTGGATTGTACGCAACCATCCCTGAATTAATCTGAATAAAACTATTTGAAGTAAAAAATAGGCTAGGTATCTCAAAATTAAAAAAAGAGACATTAAAATATTTAATACTTTGAAAGTATGCAGATTAAGAAAAATCTGGACCGTCACGTTTACACCTTCATAACTAAAGAAACCAGGGCTTTGTATTCTTTTTTTTTATTTCAAGAAACCCCTAAAGACCCTCACAGCGAGGGTATATTACATCATCATTAACACCTATATTTATGTCCACTGCAGGACGAAGGCCCTCCCTGTGATCTCCAATTGCCCCTGTCTTGCGCTAGCTGATTCGAACTTGCACCTGCAAATTTCCTAACTTCATCACCCCACCTAGTTTTCTGCCATCCTCGGCTGCGCTTCCCTTCTCTTGGTATCCGTTCTGTAACTTTAATGGTCCACCGGTTATCAATCCTACACATTCATGGCCTGCCCAGCTCCATTCTTCCGCATCGGCTATCCCCGTTTGTTCTCTGATCCACACCACACCGCTCTCTTCCTGTCTCTTAACGTCAGACCTAACATTTTTCGTTCCATCGATCTTTGTGCGGTCCTTAACTTGTTCTCGAGCTTCTTGGTTAACCTAAAAGTTTCTACCCCATATGTTAGCACCGGTAGAATGCAACGATTGTACACTTTTCTTTTTAACGAGAATGGTATAAGCTCCCAGTCAGGATTTGGTAGTGCCTGCCGTATGTACTCCAACCCAATATTATTCTTCTGTAAATTTCTTTCTCATGATCAGGGTCCGCTGTGAGTAATTGACCTAGATAAACGACCTTTACACACTCTAGAGGCTGACTGGCGATCCTGAATTCTTGTTCCCTTGCCAGGCTATTGAACGGTATGTCCGTCGTCTGCATATTAATCGTCACCCACTTTTACACTTTCTCGCTCAAGGTCCTCAATCATTTGATGTAATTCGTCCTCATTGTTGCTGAATAGGACAATGCATCTGCAAACCGAAGTTTGCTGAGGTATTCGCCGTTGATCCTCACTCCTAAGCCTTCCCAGTATGTCACAAAAAAGCGCGTAATCCAAGCGCGCGCCGCGTGTCACGCAAGCCAGTGAAAGAACAGGCCGGCCCCGCGGCAACTTCAACAGAGGGGAGAGCGCATACGCCTCAAACAGCAACGCGAACAACGGCGCCTAGACGTCTAAAAGAGCATCGACGAAGCGACGTTAACCGGAGAGAGAGAGCACACGCGCGCACCGAGACATCTTCTCACCCGGCGAATCGAAAGAGATAATACAGCGTGAGCGTACGCCAACGGGATGAGTCGCCCTCCCCCCTCCCCTCGACAACGCTTCGACGGCGGCGGTCGAAGGTACGAGAAAAGAATAGAAGTTTCCCAGGCTTTGGCCATGCTACCGATCAGGACTCCGATAGGAATGTTCGAGAACGCCTGTGGAAGCTATATAACCGCCATGCGAGAATCGTTCAGTGGAGTTCAGTTCGCACCGGTGAAGTGATGTAACGTGAAGACCGAGCGTCTGCGGACGAAGGGGATTCCCCCAAGCTAGTCGACGAGTTCATCGAGCGTCTGCATTTCCGTAAGAAGTTCCTTCTTCGAGATTTGCCCCGAGTTGCGCCGAGATCGTCCGACTCCAGGACCAGCACGGTGAATACGATTGGACACTTAGTGTTCCTATTCATCTTGTACTTTACGTGTTGGACTCTTAGTGCTTGTCGTGAATTATTCTCCTGTGGTGCAAGTGTGTGTGTAACTGTCTTGTGTGAAGAATGTATTTGTTGTGTTTCGACAACTCTAGGCTCTGACTCGGTCTTTCGACAGCAACCGGCGTTCGCTGGCGCACCAGAGGGCCCATTCTTAATTGTCCTTGCTGTCGTGGGATTATTTTCGGAAGCTGATAAGTCGGCTTTGGAATTTGGTTCGGTGTTTGCGCCTCGTTCACGGGGTCTGTGACACAGTCTAAGAGCTTGAATACTTCTTCTAAGCATGCAGTGAATAGCATTGGAGAGGTTGTGTCTCCTTGCTTGACCTCTTTCTTGATAGGTATTATTCTACTTTCTTGTGGAGACCAAGGTTGCTGTGCAATCCTTGTAGATATTTGCCAAGATATTCACGTATGCCTCCTGTATTCCTTGATTACGCAGTGCCTCTATGACTGCTGGTATCTCTACTGAATCAAATGCCTTTTCATAATCTATGAAAGCCATGTAGAGAGGTTGATTGTACTCCGCAGATTTCTCGATTACCTGATTTATGACGTGGATATGATCCATCGTAGAATATCTCTTGCTGAAGCCAGCCTGTTCTCTTGGTTGGCTGAAGTGAAGTGTTGCCCTGATTCTATTGGAAATTATCTTGGTGAATATTTTATACAATACTGAAAACAAGCTAATGGGTCTATAATTCTTCAATTCTTTAACGTATGCACACGGCCGTGCAACGCTTAAAACAGCGAAGCTGGTTGATCATAGCCCAACATTTTCCGGAAGTGCACGCGAACTTTTCATCTTATTACTCATGATGTGATATTTCTTTTCGCTTGTCCTCGAACTTACGGCCGTCACTGCGCGTTGTATATCGCAGCTTGCAACACCGACACCACCGTTCCACCACGTTGCAGTAACGACAAACGCGTTCCAGCAGATCGGCTCCGTGAATGCGTCTCTCTGTCCTCTCGCTCTCATTTTCTTAATCTCTCGCAAGCAAAGCGCGCAAAACCTTTCTTCACCTCACAGAGCATGAGCGTGCGAACGCACCAACTGTGGATGAAGACGACGACGCTCGAACGCAATAATATTGTTCGCATAAATGCATTTTTGCTTGCTTCTTCTGCAAGCGTGGCTATATAGCCTTTTTTTTTTCCTAGTGGTTACGACGCTCACATTGGAAACGTGGGTAGTGGGCTCGAATGCTGCCGCGGCAAGAAAGTTTATTTCTTTTTATTTCTTGATAGTTTCTTGATGCGAACCACGAACCACAAAAGCGGCGTCTTAAACAGCTTTGCAGTTAAAATTCCAAGGACAATCTAGAGAAACGCATTAAATGAATAGGCAACAAGAATGAATGAATGAATAAGCCTTTATTTAAGGAAGGGGACGGCTCTAGGCCGCTGTTGGGGATTAGGTGGGAAAGGATGTGGGTTCCCGGATTGTTGGCTGAGGCACATCTTCATCTCACTCTTTGATCTCCAACTTTATGCAGACTTTATGGTGCATGTTCAGTTCCGCCGCTCTCGCATGGACTGGTCGACCCCTTCTACACTACTCGAAACAAGCCACTTTGTCTGCCATAGAATAAAAATGTGACGGAACAAGACCACTTAATGAAACATAATGAGAAAATGCAACATAATAAACAGAACGAAAAAAATAAAAAAACATTCGTAAACGGAGCAGAACTAGCAGAAAAGCTGCGCATTCACATTAATTTTTTAGAGCTTTATGAACATTTTATATATTCATTTCAGTTGCGATTGTAGGAGGCATCCGGTTCCACTCGATAATGGTTTTGGGTATACAATTTCACAAAAATATAAAGCGTGGCATATGATGCGTTTGATCTTGAAAGGATGGTCATGGCGTGGACAGACGGCTGAGGGCGATTGAAAAAAAATCGTCCATGAAGCAATGGGTTGATGGTAAATTTTGCGAAAGAGAGTTAAGCGAGCAAATTTGTGACGATGGGTAAGGTAGCAGACCGCGCGAGCTTTTAACGCCGGGACGCTAGTGAAAGGCGAGTAATCTGAAAAAATGAAACGAGCAGCACGGTTCTGCAGGCATTCGATACTACCTATGATGTAGGCTTGATCCGGGTCCCATATGGCTGAAGCTACTCCATTTTAGGTCGGATAAGGTGATATAAGCAAGTATACGCACCCGCGCAGGAGCATGTCGAAGGTCACTTTTTAAGAGGCCAAGAGAACGGTTAGCAGCTGCTAGAATCAAATCAATGTGATAGTTCCAGCTTAACTGGGACTGAAGGTGAACTACTAAATATTTGTAAGTAGAAGCTGTCTCAACTGTTATGTCATTAATAGTGTATGTGGTTGGGATAAGTGAGTGAGTGAAGCAACTTTATTGAGAACCAGCGGATTGAGGCCTGGGCCTAGGCCCTCGCCAGGGCGGTAGATAGACCCTGTCTCCCGGCCAGCCTCTCGAGCCGTTGGATGGCCCATAGTTGATCTTGCAGCTCTGAGCTGATCAGCGCGGCTTTCCAGCGCGGCCCAAAGCTGTTCTGGGGAGCACTGCATTTTTGTCGTACATGGGATGCAGGCAAGAATTTCTTGTAAAGGGAGATGAGCTTTGTCATTGGGCGCGTGACACCATGCTTGTTAATTTAGTTAGCAAGCGAATGTTTTAAACTTCATATGAACGATAAAACTACTATCCTTACTTCGTATAGTTGTCTTAATTTGCTATAGCAATCAATGCTTCGCAACTGCGACATTTATTGCTTGCGCTTTCGCGCGTCCGCGCGTTCCAAGCTCTCTTTGTTCACTGACTGCCGTCGAGCAAACTCGGGCGAGCGAGAAACTCGGAGCAACCAGCATAGCACCCCTGCACCGAACTATCTTTGCAGCTATGTGCGCTTCGAACCAGAGAAGGGCTCTGAAAAATAACTAATTTGCTCTCGAATTTTAGCCTCACGCCCTAAAACCTCTTTGCATTGCAAGAAAATGCCCCTCTTTTGTTGTACCCGCAAGAAAGAGCGTCGAATGAGAATAATCGAAGTTTCGGTATTGTGCACTATTCGTCGAAACTTATTATTAAAGCTCCCTGCGCGCAACTAATCAAAACCGTGGTTCTTTTGTTCGCGTAGTACACATTTGAGTCGAGTGTGCTAGCTAAAATTCTGCAGGTGAGGTCGCACAAGAATGTCCTGCCAAAACGGAGGACAAACGTGTTCGGTAATTTGAATGTCAGAACTTGGTTCCATGCGCTGCATTCTTCTGTTTGCCGGAGCACGTTCTAAGGTTTCGCACAATAGGTTGCGCGCGTTTCCTCTCGCTCTAGTTCTGTGCACTGCTTAATTCTCGCGCTGCTTTTCTGCGTGTAAGTTGAGCACTTCACTTTTCCCAGAGGCCCCGGCTGCAAGCACAGCGCAATAACGAGCAAACTTGCAAGCACTCGGCTAGGCGCACTAGCACGATGTCTCAATGCGAAGGCCTGAAACGAAATAGCAAAATGTCATTTTAAGCCACAGGAAAGTAGGAGAAACGAAACGTGCATACGATTCAAGAGCCCGCTGCGGGCTAAAGCAGCGACAGCTTGGTTATAGAGGGCGTGGACCTTAACTATCGCTACCGACGGATGGTGCCCTACTGTGAATATGTGCTATACGTGCCCCCGCCACCCCAGTAACCGCTCTTCCATGTTCCCGAATTTGAAAAACTTGCTTGAATTAATTTTGCGGAGCTGTCTGAAATTTCCAGTGAACAAGTGGCAATAATAAAATCCCTCTACAGCCTTGTACTTTTTATTACGAATTGAAACAACATTTTTGTGAACTTCGTGTTTTCTTCTGGCAAGTTTATCATTTGCACTCGGTCTGGAGAACATTTACTGCAAAATGTATGCTGAGGCATTCCGCGCGGTGATCTTCATTCACTTCGCATCAGGTATTTTAGCCGGAATGGTTTATAAGTGTGTTGTTATCACATAGCAGTGACTCCACACACAAAAAAAGAGTCGCGGTTGTGTGCTAAAAAGACCCTTTTAGGGGCGAAGCACCTTAGAGCCCGAGCCCTGTCCCTCGTTGTCCGTAGCTCTGGTTTGCATGGAGACCGCTAGGGGCGCTGCGGTGCACAAGGGCTATATAAGCGCTCTATATACTTTACACATGTACAGTATATATATACATATATATAATATATATATATATATATATATACGCATGTATGTAGTATATGTACGCCAAGCTCCGGCTTCCGGAGAACGCTTCCGGCGTTTTGCCCGAAAGATCCCCCGGTGCTTCGCCCATTCATCATCATTCACTTCGTGGATATGCGGTGTTTTCTAAACAATTTTTCGCAATGAAGCTACCGTCGGCCTTGAGCGCAAATTTACACAAATCTTAGGGGATTAAAATAATTACACAAATATTTTTTTTTTCTTTTCGAAAAGGGGAGGGATTGGTCGGGTACTGTGTTAGCAGTCGCAGTAAACGTCAACATACAAATATACGAGACGGAAGTTAAATGCAAATGTTACCTGCTAACAGCAGCACCCGGTCCGCAACGTCGTCCGCGTAAACGTACCGCTGTTTAGGATGCTGATTTGATTTTAAAAAATCTGGGGTTTTACGTGCCAAAACCACGATCTGATTATGAGGCACGCTGTAGTGGGGGACTCCGGAAATTTGGACGGCAACTCGTTAGATGGCGCTTGATATTGGGAATATCCCATAATCCCCTTGTGCTGTGATAACCCATGCTATCGCACACAAAGCTTTCTCGCTTCATCTGCTCTCGAATTAAGGGGGGGGGGGGGGGGGAGGCGTTAGCGACGGGGGTACGTCTTCTCCTCACTGTCCCTCCTGCTGTGAATGTTTTTTAATTCATCCCTCATCTCAAGTAATTTTTTCACAGCAAGAAGAAGAATAGAATTTATGTTCCTTTTACATTGGTGGCCCTTCCACCTGCTAAGGCCTACACAATTGCCATCGTATGTAGCTCCGGTGGAGCATAGTGAAACTCGCGGTGAGATCAGTCTTTTCAAACGCCGTGCAACAAGTGTCCGAGTGTCCAGTGTTTTTTTTTTTTGCGTGTTTTTTGTGACTATGGCGTCCTTAAAACAGAGTGTTGCCCTGATAAATTTGTTTCATTTCTAGACTACTGCACTTTTTGCGGATCCTACAGTAATCGGAGCCTTCAATGCCGTGGAAAGTCCTGCCGAGAAGTTTCAACGCAGACTGATGAAAGTAGTTTAGAGGTAACCCGCTTAATTTGACACAACGGCAAAGCGTTAAATTAAGCTGAATGTAACTGTAATTAAGTTAATGCGTCAAAATGCCAAAAGTACCACTCTTACCAACAACATTATCGCTGTAATATTTCGTGCGTATTATGGCTGTAAATGTTCTTTTGTGCCTTTAATTATGTTTATACTTCAGCTGTTGGCAAGCGCTGAAATAATTGTTAAAACCGAATTTTGGGGAGCGCAAAAATGGCATAAACGCAAGAGATTATTCCGCTACTATGAAAACATGGCAGGAGGTCCCATGATGGTAACATGCCCCTTATGGTATAGTGGCAAATTGTAATCAACCTAATGACAAGAAGAGGTTAATCACGATGCATTTCAATTTGAGAAAATGCAATTATGCCGATCATTGTTCTTTTTCTTTCTTTTTTATTGTGGGAGAATTTATTGGTTTTACCTGTTCATGTTTGCAAAAGTGGATTTACTATGTGCGTATATAGGAAACTTGCACCTCCGTGTTTAAACACTCTATAGCTGTATGTTGAGAAATGTTAAGATTTCTTTTAGCATATTCTGATTCCATCGACTGTCCATTAACAAAAGTTGTTAAGGATTGCTGCTTCTTTGTCGATTCCTGCTTTATGGCTTCCATGTACTGTCGACGGCGGCTCTTTTTTACGTAGTTATTAAATGAAATAGGATAAAGAATACCAAGGAAAGTTTTATCAATTCTTGTACTGATTATATAAATGACCAAACATCTCTTTTTTTGCGCTCTAGCTAATATTTTGCACTGAGAGAGTCGTCCTTGTACCATTGCTGCCGAATTGTGCTAGCTAATATTGTATAGTAAGATATTGAACTAAATCTAGCATCCTGAAAGATATCACTGCATCAAATGAAAAATCAAGCAATAGAAAACGTAGCGGAACTAAGCTAGATGTCTTCCGCGAAATGATAAACAACTTTAAGGCAGCAAGCGAATACGCTGCTCTTCAGCGAAGTTTCCCAGCCGACGTCACACGCGGGAGGGCACCAGACTTCTCGACGCTAATTGTTGCATCTGTCACTGCGAAATTAGGCGACGTTATCAGTCAACACTACGGGACAGGAAACAAACTTTAACTAAAAACACGTCTTCCTTACGCATATTTTTTTATTTTAGCAATGTATCACTGATAATGTAGAATGAACGCAGCAGACGAAAGCCGGACGTCGTCTTTACTCCTCCCGTTTATTGCAGTTCTCGTTATCGAAGTCTCTCGAGTCCGGCGACCTTGCTGATGTGGAGTTCTCTGTTGAGTGCTCGCATTTCCCAGGCCAGCGTGCAACCTTCAAGGCGCATAAGATGATCCTGGCTTTGCAGAGCGACGTGTTTAGGGCCATGTTTTATGGCGACTTCGCCAAGGAGGACCGCATAGTCATCACTGACCTGCACCCAGAGGGCGTCCGTGGCCTCTTGAGGTAATGTTCCAGCTTCTTTGCTGTGCTCCTTTGCTTGACGTCTCCAAACCCCTACCCGCGGACAGCCTCCGACTGGCCCACAACTTATCGCTGCTGTCATAATGGCGACCATCTCGTAGTGGCGCTTACGCGGCGAGGCGGCCGCATAGCATGGGTGCTGTAACTTAAAGCTATTCCAATCAGTTTCTATTGCATTTTCTTCGTACGTCTTCCCCGATTGATCAAACATTGCCGGGGCAACGCCCACGTCGCCAGTTTGTCACGAGACGTCACGAAAACCTCGAAAACTCCCCATCTCAGATAACGTGCATACGTCTGTTTATCATTTTCCCTGATTAGGCCGAACAAAAGAAAAATATTTCTTT
>NC_051158.1:67774053-67955032 GCF_013339745.2 Dermacentor silvarum | reverse complement strand
CACCGGTGAAGTGATGTAACGTGAAGACCGAGCGTCTGCGGACGAAGGGATTCCCCGCAAGCTAGTCGACGAGTTCATCGAGCGTCTGCATTTCCGTAAGAAGTTCCTTCTTCGAGATTTGCCCCGAGTTGCGCCGAGATCGTCCGACTCCAGGACCAGCACGGTGAATACGATTGGACACTTAGTGTTCCTATTCATCTTGTACTTTACGTGTTGGACTCTTAGTGCTTGTCGTGAATTATTCTCCTGTGGTGCAAGTGTGTGTGTAACTGTCTTGTGTGAAGAATGTATTTGTTGTGTTTCGACAACTCTAGGCTCTGACTCGGTCTTTCGACAGCAACGGCGTTCGCTGGCGCACCAGAGGGCCCATTCTTAATTGTCCTTGCTGTCGTGGGATTATTTTCGGAAGCTGATAAGTCGGCTTTGGAATTTGGTCGGTTGTTTGCGCCTCGTTCACGGGGTCTGTGACACAGTCTAAGAGCTTGAATACTTCTTCTAAGCATGCAGTGAATAGCATTGGAGAGGTTGTGTCTCCTTGCTTGACCTCTTTCTTGATAGGTATTATTCTACTTTTCTTGTGGAGAACCAGGTTGCTGGGCAATCCTTGTAGATATTTGCCAAGATATTCACGTATGCCTCCTGTATTCCTTGATTACGCAGTGCCTCTATGACTGCTGGTATCTCTACTGAATCAAATGCCTTTTCATAATCTATGAAAGCCATGTAGAGAGGTTGATTGTACTCCGCAGATTTCTCGATTACCTGATTTATGACGTGGATATGATCCATCGTAGAATATCTCTTGCTGAAGCCAGCCTGTTCTCTTGGTTGGCTGAAGTGAAGTGTTGCCCTGATTCTATTGGAAATTATCTTGGTGAATATTTTATACAATACTGAAAACAAGCTAATGGGTCTATAATTCTTCAATCTTTAACGTATGCACACGGCCGTGCAACGCTTAAAACAGCGAAGCTGGTTGATCATAGCCCAACATTTTCCGGAAGTGCACGCGAACTTTTCATCTTATTACTCATGATGATGATGATTTCTTTTCGCTTGTCTCGAACTTACGGCCGTCACTGCGCGTTGTATATCGCAGCTTGCAACACCGACACCACGTTCCACCACGTTGCAGTACCGACAACGCGTTTCCAGCAGATCGGCTCCGTGAATGCGTCTCTCTGTCTCTCGCTCTCATTTTCTTAATCTCTCGCAAGCAAAGCGCGCGCAACCTTCTTCACCTCACAGAGCCATGATGTGCGAACGCACCAACTGTGGATGAGACGACGACGCTCGAACGCCAATAATATTGTTCGCATAAATGCATGTTTGCTTGCTTGCTTCTGCAAGCGTGGCTATATAGCCTTTTTTTTTCCTAGTGGTTACGACGCTCACATTGGAACGTGGGTAAGTGGGCTCGAATGCTGCCGCGGCAAGAAAGTTTATTTTCTTTTATTTCTTGATAGTTTCTTGATGCGAACCACGAACCACAAAAGCGGCTGTCTTAAACAGCTTTGCAGTTAAAATTCCAAGACAATCTAGAGAAACGCATTAAATGAATAGGCAACAAGAATGAATGAATGAATAAAGCCTTTATTTTAAGGAAGGGGACGGCTCTAGGCCGCTGTTGGGGATTAGGTGGGAAAGGAATGTGGGTTCCCGGATTGTTGGCTGAGGCACATCTTCATCTCACTCTTTGATCTCCAACTTTATGCAGACTTTATGGTGCATGTTCAGTTCCGCCGCTCTCGCATGGACTGGTCGACCCCTTCTACACTACTCGAAACAAGCCACTTTGTCTGCCATAGAATAAAAATGTGACGGAACAAGACCACTTAATGAAACATAATGAGAAAATGCAACATAATAAACAGAACAGAAAAAAAATAAAAACATTCGTAAACGGAGCAGAACTAGCAGAAAAGCTGCGCATCACATTAATTTTTTAGAGCTTTATGAACATTTTATATATTCATTTCAGTTGCGATTGTAGGAGGCATCCGGTTCCACTCAATAATGGTTTTGGGTATGAACAATTTCACAAAATATAAGCGTGGCATATGATGCGTTTGATCTGAAAGGATGGTCATGGCGTGGACAGACGGCTGAGGGCGATTGAAAAAAAATCGTCATGAAGCAATGGTTGATGGTAAATTTTGCGAAAGAGAGTTAAGCGAGCAAATTTGTGACGATGGGTAAGGTTAGCAAGACCCGCGCGAGCTTTTAACGCCGGGACGCTAGTGAAAGGCGAGTAATCTGAAAAAATGAAACGAGCAGCACGGTTCTGCAGGCATTCGATACTACCTATGATGTAGGCTTGATCCGGGTCCCATATGGCTGAAGCTACTCCATTTTAGGTCGGATTAAGGTGATATAAGCAAGTATACGCACCCGCGCAGGAGCATGTCGAAGGTCACTTTTTAAGAGGCCAAGAGAACGGTTAGCAGCTGCTAGAATCAAATCAATGTGATAGTTCCAGCTTAACTGGGACTGAAGGTGAACTACTAAATATTTGTAAGTAGAAGCTGTCTCAACTGTTATGTCATTAATAGTGTATGTGGTTGGGATAAGTGAGTGAGTGAAGCAACTTTATTGAGACCAGCGGATTGAGGCCTGGGCCTAGGCCTCGCCAGGGGCGGTAGAGAGACCCTGTCTCCCGGCCGCCTCTCGAGCTCGTTGGATGGCCCATAGTTGATCTTGCAGCTCTGAGCTGATCAGCGCGGCTTTCCAGCGCGGCCCAAGCTGTTCTGGGGAGACTGCATTTTTTTGTCGTACATGGGATGCGGCAAGAATTTCTTGTAAAGGAGATGAGCTTTGTCATTGGGCGCGTGACACCATGCTTGTTAATTTAGTTAGCAAGCGAATGTTTTAAACTTCATATGAACGATAAAACTACTATCCTTACTTCGTATAGTTGTCTTATAATTTGCTATAGCAATCAATGCTTCGCAACTGCGACATTTATTGTTTGCGCTTTCGCGCGTCCCGCACGTTCCGCCCTCTCTTTGTTTACTGACTGCCGTCGAGCAAACTCGGGCGAGCGAGAAACTCGGAGCAACCAGCATAGCACCCCTGCACCGAACTATCTTTGCAGCTATGTGCGCTTCGAACCAGAGAAGGGCTCTGAAAAATAACTAATTTGCTCTCGAATTTTAGCCTCACGCCTCTAAAACCTCTTTGCATTGCAAGAAAATGCCCCTCTTTTGTTGTACCCGCAAGAAAGAGCGTCGAATGAGAATAATCGAAGTTTCGGTATTGTGCACTATTCGTCGAAACTTATTATTAAAGCTCCCTGCGCGCAACTAATCAAAACCGTGGTTCTTTTGTTCGCGTAGTACACATTTGAGTCGAGTGTGCTAGCTAAAATTCTGCAGGTGAGGTCGCACAAGAATGTCCTGCCAAAACGGAGGACAAACGTGTTCGGTAATTTGAATGTCAGAACTTGGTTCCATGCGCTGCATTCTTCTGTTTGCCGGAGCACGTTCTAAGGTTTCGCACAATAGGTTGCGCGCGTTTCCTCTCGCTCTAGTTCTGTGCACTGCTTAATTCTCGCGCTGCTTTTCTGCGTGTAAGTTGAGCACTTCACTTTTCCCAGAGGCCCCGGCTGCAAGCACAGCGCAATAACGAGCAAACTTGCAAGCACTCGGCTAGGCGCACTAGCACGATGTCTCAATGCGAAGGCCTGAAACGAAATAGCAAAATGTCATTTTAAGCCACAGGAAAGTAGGAGAAACGAAACGTGCATACGATTCAAGAGCCCGCTGCGGGCTAAAGCAGCGACAGCTTGGTTATAGAGGGCGTGGACCTTAACTATCGCTACCGACGGATGGTGCCCTACTGTGAATATGTGCTATACGTGCCCCCGCCACCCCAGTAACCGCTCTTCCATGTTCCCGAATTTGAAAAACTTGCTTGAATTAATTTTGCGGAGCTGTCTGAAATTTCCAGTGAACAAGTGGCAATAATAAAATCCCTCTACAGCCTTGTACTTTTTATTACGAATTGAAACAACATTTTTGTGAACTTCGTGTTTTCTTCTGGCAAGTTTATCATTTGCACTCGGTCTGGAGAACATTTACTGCAAAATGTATGCTGAGGCATTCCGCGCGGTGATCTTCATTCACTTCGCATCAGGTATTTTAGCCGGAATGGTTTATAAGTGTGTTGTTATCACATAGCAGTGACTCCACACACAAAAAAAGAGTCGCGGTTGTGTGCTAAAAAGACCCTTTTAGGGGCGAAGCACCTTAGAGCCCGAGCCCTGTCCCTCGTTGTCCGTAGCTCTGGTTTGCATGGAGACCGCTAGGGGCGCTGCGGTGCACAAGGGCTATATAAGCGCTCTATATACTTTACACATGTACAGTATATATATACATATATGTACATACATACACACACATATATATATATATATATATATATATATATATATATATATATATATATATATATATATATATATACGCATGTATGTATAGTATATGTACGCCAAGCTCCGGCTTCCGGAGAACGCTTCCGGCGTTTTGCCCGAAAGATCCCCCGGTGCTTCGCCCATTCATCATCATTCACTTCGTGGATATGCGGTGTTTTCTAAACAATTTTTCGCAATGAAGCTACCGTCGGCCTTGAGCGCAAATTTACACAAATCTTAGGGGATTAAAATAATTACACAAATATTTTTTTTTCTTTTCGAAAAGGGGAGGGATTGGTCGGGTACTGTGTTAGCAGTCGCAGTAAACGTCAACATACAAATATACGAGACGGAAGTTAAATGCAAATGTTACCTGCTAACAGCAGCACCCGGTCCGCAACGTCGTCCGCGTAAACGTACCGCTGTTTAGGATGCTGATTTGATTTTTAAAAAATCTGGGGTTTTACGTGCCAAAACCACGATCTGATTATGAGGCACGCTGTAGTGGGGGACTCCGGAAATTTGGACGGCAACTCGTTAGATGGCGCTTGATATTGGGAATATCCCATAATCCCCTTGTGCTGTGATAACCCATGCTATCGCACACAAAGCTTTCTCGCTTCATCTGCTCTCGAATTAAGGGGGGGGGGGGGGGGGGGAGGCGTTAGCGACGGGGGTACGTCTTCTCCTCACTGTCCCTCCTGCTGTGAATGTTTTTTAATTCATCCCTCATCTCAAGTAATTTTTTCACAGCAAGAAGAAGAATAGAATTTATGTTCCTTTTACATTGGTGGCCCTTCCACCTGCTAAGGCCTACAACAATTGCCATCGTATGTAGCTCCGGTGGAGCATAGTGAAACTCGCGGTGAGATCAGTCTTTTCAAACGCCGTGCAACAAGTGTCCGAGTGTCCAGTGTTTTTTTTTGCGTGTTTTTTGTGACTATGGCGTCCTTAAAACAGAGTGTTGCCCTGATAAATTTGTTTCATTTCTAGACTACTGCACTTTTTGCGGATCCTACAGTAATCGGAGCCTTCAATGCCGTGGAAAGTCCTGCCGAGAAGTTTCAACGCAGACTGATGAAAGTAGTTCAGAGGTAACCCGCTTAATTTGACACAACGGCAACGCGCTAAATTAAGCTGAATGTAACTGTAATTAAGTTAATGCGTCAAAATGCCAAAAGTACCACTCTTACCAACAACATTATCGCTGTAATATTTCGTGCGTATTATGGCTGTAAATGTTTTGTGCCTTTAATTATGTTTATACTTCAGCTGTTGGCAAGCGCTGAAATAATTGTTAAAACCGAATTTTGGGGAGCGCAAAAATGGCATAAACGCAAGAGATTATTCCGCTACTATGAAAACATGGCAGGAGGTCCCATGATGGTAACATGCCCCTTATGGTATAGTGGCAAATTGTAATCAACCTAATGACAAGAAGAGGTTAATCACGATGCATTTCAATTTGAGAAAAATGCAATTATGCCGATCATTGTTCTTTTTCTTTCTTTTTTATTGTGGGAGAATTTATTGGTTTTATCTGTTCATGTTTGCAAAAGTGGATTTACTATGTGCGTATATAGGAAACTTGCACCTCCGTGTTTAAACACTCTATAGCTGTATGTTGAAAAATGTTAAGATTTCTTTAGCATATTCTGATTCCATCGACTGTCCATTAACAAAAGTTGTTAAGGATTGCTGCTTCTTTGTCGATTCCTGCTTTATGGCTTCCATGTACTGTCGACGGCGGCTCTTTTTTACGTAGTTATTAAATGAAATAGGATAAAGATAACCAAGGAAAGTTTTATCAATTCTTGTACTGATTATATAAATGACCAAACATCTTTTTTTTTGCGCTCTAGCTAATATTTTGCACTGAGAGAGTCGTCCTTGTGCCATTGCTGCCGAATTGTGCTAGCTAATATTGTATAGTAAGATATTGAACTAAATCTAGCATCCTGAAAGATATCACTGCATCAAATGAAAAATCAAGCAATAGAAAACGTAGCGGAACTAAGCTAGATGTCTTCCGCGAAATGATAAACAACTTTAAGGCAGCAAGCGAATACGCTGCTCTTCAGCGAAGTTTCCCAGCCGACGTCACACGCGGGAGGGCACCAGACTTCTCGACGCTAATTGTTGCATCTGTCACTGCGAAATTAGGCGACGTTATCAGTCAACACTACGGGACAGGAAACAAACTTTAACTAAAAACACGTCTTCCTTACGCATATTTTTTTATTTTAGCAATGTATCACTGATAATGTAGAATGAACGCAGCAGACGAAAGCCGGACGTCGTCTTTACTCCTCCCGTTTATTGCAGTTCTCGTTATCGAAGTCTCTCGAGTCCGGCGACCTTGCTGATGTGGAGTTCTCTGTTGAGTGCTCGCATTTCCCAGGCCAGCGTGCAACCTTCAAGGCGCATAAGATGATCCTGGCTTTGCAGAGCGACGTGTTTAGGGCCATGTTTTATGGCGACTTCGCCAAGGAGGACCGCATAGTCATCACTGACCTGCACCCAGAGGGCGTCCGTGGCCTCTTGAGGTAATGTTCCAGCTTCTTTGCTGTGCTCCTTTGCTTGACGTCTCCAAACCCCTACCCGCGGACAGCCTCCGACTGGCCCACAACTTATCGCTGCTGTCATAATGGCGACCATCTCGTAGTGGCGCTTACTCGCGGCGAGGCGGCCGCATAGCATGGGTGCTGTAACTTAAAGCTATTCCAATCAGTTTCTATTGCATTTTCTTCGTACGTCTTCCCCGATTGATCAAACATTGCCGGGGCAACGCCCACGTCGCCAGTTTGTCACGAGACGTCACGAAAACCTCGAAAACTCCCCATCTCAGGATAACGTGCATACGTCTGTTTATCATTTTCCCTGATTAGGCCGAACAAAAGAAAAATATTTCTTTGCGATTCCACGCCATTGCGTTCACACGGCGCCTTCAGCGTTGGCGCCGTGTGTAAAGAAGCCTGTCGCATCCTCGACGGCAAAAGCATTGCCACCCACACTCTTACGTGGTTCCCCGCTCACATGGGATCCATCATGGGAGGCCCCACAAACCTCAACGAGCTGGCCCACTCCAAGGCGCGAGGTCTCGCTTTCCGCGACCGTGGAGAACTCCCCGGCCGGCCAGGAGTGGTGGAGAACAGAGATCAACCGACAACATACAATGAAATTACGCAGCACTTTTATCTCGGCAGGAGAGACTTTCCCCTTCCTCACAAGAAGTTAAATAGAGCGCAGGCATTGACCCTCAGATTATTGCAAACAGGCTCGTATCCCAGCCCGGCTTTATTACACAAGCTTTATCCCGACACTTATGCCAGCAGTTCTTGCAGGCACTGCAATGACTTCGCTAGCTTAGACCATATGCTCTGCCGTTGCCCCTCGTTACGAGGCACGGAACAAATAAATGAGGACAAGTGGCTCTCCGCTATCAAGACCCCGATGCCGGGGCGCAACTAAGGGCTGTCCAGAGGGCCCACGATGCGGCGGTCGGGCATGGCCTGACTGTTCCAACGTGGGAGCGGCCTGCTGCGCGCTGAGTCGCGTACCTCAGGACGTTCATTAAAGTTTTGCATCCATCCATCCATCTACGCCATTGCGACTATTAGCCTTCCGCGAGTGGTGTAAATGTTCTCGGGCCACAATTAGTTCGCTTGTCTGTCACGCGACATCAGAAAACCACGAATGGTCACCACGCGAAAGTGACGTGTACGCGATCATCATCATCATCATCAGCCTATATTTATGTCCACTGCAGGACGAAGGCCTCTCCCTGCGATCTCCAATTACCCCTGTCTTGCGCTAGCTGATTCCAACTTGCGCCGGCAAATTCGTAACTTCATCACCCCACTTAGTTTTCTGCCGTCCTCCACTGCGCTTCCCTGCTCTTGGTATCCATTCTGTAACTCTAATGGTCCACTTGTTATCCATCGTACGCATTACATGGCCTGCCCAGCTCCATTTCTTCTGCTTATGTCAACTAGAATATCGGCTATCCCCGTTTGTTCTCTGATCCACACCGCTCTCTTCCTGTCTCTTAACGTCAGACCTAACATTTTTCGTTCCATCGCTCTTTGTGCGGTCCTTAACTTGTTCTCGAGCTTCTTGGTTAACCTACAAGTTTCTACCCCATATGTTAGCACCGGTAGAATGCAACGATTGTACACTTTTCTTTTTAACGAGAATGGTATAAGCTCCCAGTCAGGATTTGGTAGTGCCTGCCGTATGTACTCCAACCTAATTTTATTCTTCTGTAAGTTTCTCTCTCATGATCAGGGGACCCTGTGAGTAACTGACCTAGATAAACGACCTTTACACACTCTAGAGGCTGACTGGCGATCCTAAATTCTTGTTCCCTTGCCAGGCTATTTAACTTTATCTTTGTCTTCTGCATATTAATCTTCAACCCCACTCTTACACTTTCTCGGTTAAGGTCCTCAGTGATTTGCTGTAATTCGTCCCCATTGTTGCTGAATAGGATAATGTACGCAATAAACATGCATTGTTACGCCGAACAAAACTTAACTTTTTCGTGGAATAGCCAGGCACTGCCCCGTTCCAAAAGGAATAGACGATGGCTGTTCAATGATGGCTTCGGCACTGTGTACTTGGAGTTGTTGGCATGAAAGCCGCGTGGCCACACTTACAGCTAAAACGCTCACTACAATACAACACACAGTAGACGGCAGTGACGTCGACCACAACCTAATTGAGATCCTACCGCTCCGAAGAGGCCGAAAGAGCCTTTTCATATTGAACATCTACAGCCCACCCAAGCAGAAGCAGGCCAAGTTCGACTACTTGATCACAAAATCGATTACCCTAGCCAAAAAAATTACAGCAGATCCACGAGGTGAATGATGATGAGATTGGGCGAAGCTCCTGGAAGTAATCATCGGTAAAACCGTGAAAGTTCTTCCGTTAATTCGCCCGATAAAATTGACGTGAAACGATTGATTAAATGTTTTATCAAACTTTTATTGCTGGTTTCCGTTGTCCTTTCATTATGACCGCTTTGTGGTCGGTGAAATGCAAGCTAATTAAGTGGTTCTTGCACTGGTTGCAGATGAAAGTTGGCAAACACGATGTCGATGCAGGTGCCTCTGATGGTGGTTGGGTTGGGGTTTTCAAAGGAGATGCATTTGAGTCCGTACTTTTCTGACGGTGACGGCAACGAGCATCGTCAACTACAAACCTCTGGCGTCTTTCGTTAAGCAGCTGGCGTCTTTTCGTTGTGTGTGTAGGACGCAAGGGCGCGTAAACCCCGCTCGTAGAATCTCCATGTACTGTGCGTCCGAGTTGACGTTAAATATGGCAAGGAACTCTTCGATCGAGAGAAAGGATCCCCTTTCCAAAGCGGCATGCATTTCTTCATAGCATTGCTTGAGGTTCTGACGATATGCCTTTTCTGCCGCGTCTTCGGTAGGTCGGTGTGTGCTCGTATGGATAAGGATCCTTATCCATACGAGCACACACCGACGGCAACGAGCATCGTCAACCACAAACCTCTGGCGTCTTTCGTTAAGCAGCTGGCGTCTTTTAGTTTTGCTTTAATACCAACATCTGGCGTCTTTTCGTTTTGCTTTAGAAAACATCTGGCGTGTTTCGTTGGTTTATTTCATCAATCAACGGCGTTTTGAACAATACGTTTAGTTTACACCGACATCTGGTACTAGCGTTAAGACTGGTTACACACTACGACGGTGACGAACGGGTGCCGCTATAAGGAGCTTCCCCCTAATACGCCGGAAGCGTTCTCCGGACGCCGGAAGCTGGCTTTCGTAAGCGGAACCGGAAGTGGAAACGGAAGCGGAAGTCGGCTTCCGGTTATACTATACATATACATATATATGTATATATGGGTATACATACATATAGGGACACACAACGCCATCTATTGAGCAATTCATAAAACTAGACGTGGCTACCTACTACGACGGGGACGAACGGGTGCCGCTATAAGGAGCTTCGCCCCTAAAACAACAGCCTACTTATAGTAGGCGACTTCAACGCGGCTCACCAGGCATGGGGCTACACGACAGCCACATCAAAAGGTACTGCACTCCAGTATATGATACAGCAGCACTGTCTCACCATCCTCACTGACCCCGCATACCCCACACGTCTAGGAAAAAGCGTCTCCAGAGATACGTGCCCTGACCTCACCCTCACTAAAGGGATACAACAAGCCACCTGGCACAACACGGAGAAAACCCTGGGCAGTGATCACTGCATCCTTGCCACCACATTGTACGTTACACATGCACGCCGCCCGAAAAAAAGGATAACACTCACAGATTGGACAGCTTTTCGCAAAGAGCGAGCGGATGACTCCTCGAGGACTATTGCGGATCTCGAACAGTGGGTACGAGAGCTCCAGCAAGATGTAGACAGACATTAAAAACAGATCACACTCACCACAGACATTACGGCAGTAGACCCGCACCTTCTTCACTTGTGGGAGGCCCGTCGAGGCCTTGTTGGGAGATGGAAGCGGCAAAAACATAACCGGAAACTGAGACTACGTATAGCGAAACTCACGGCAACCGCGGAATTTTATGCTGGGGAGCTCACCCGTCAGAATTGGCGACAACTATGCAATAAGTTGCAGGGCACTCTTAGCACGGCCAAAACATGGTCGCTGCTACGCCATCTTCTTGACCCCACGCAAAGCAAAGCAGTCAGCCAGCAAACAATTCAACGTCTCCTCCACAACCATCCGGGTTCTGATGACGACATCCTGGAAGAGTTGAGGGTGCGGTACATAGGAGATTTCAAACCCAGACAGGGACAACCTCCCACCTACAGCGGAGGCGACAACCACGACCTGGACAAGCCGATCACCATCTCTGAGGTGCAGCAAGCAATCCATGCACTCACACGAAACACCACCCCAGGCAGAGACAAAATAAATAACAAGCTCCTGCGCAATCTGGATGACGGCACCATTCAATCTCTTACTGACCTATTTAATCATCATTGGGAGGCGGGTACGCTACCAGCGGATTGGAAGCACGCTGACATCATCCTCATTCCAAAGCCAGGCAAACCCTCCAGCTTAGAAAATCTTAGACCAATCTCACTAACTTCATGCCTAGGTAAGCTTCTGGAGCACGTCATTCTGAACCGACTTCAACCTTACCTAGAATCCAACGACTTGCTGCCCGAAACGATGTTCGGATTCCGGCCCCACCTTTCTACCCACGACATTCTCCTTCAGCTGAAGGAACAAGTCCTTGAACACATTTCACCACACAACACCGGAGCGATCTTAGCACTAGACCTTAAAGGCGCTTTCGACAATGTGGCTCACAATACCATCCTTACAAACTTAAGTCTTACCAACTGTAGTCGTAATACTTACAACTACGTACGCGCCTTTCTAACCAACCGCACGGCCACAGTAGGCATTGGCTCACTCAGAACTCCGACGTTACCTACTCTCAACAAAGGAACCCCACAAGGTGCCGTTCTATCACCCACCCTTTTCAACATTGCTATGATGAAGCTACCTGATAAACTCAACACAATACCAGGAATCAGGCACGCAGTATACGCCGATGATATAACTATCTGGACCACCACTGGTTCTGAAAGAGAAAAGCAAGACGCACTCCAACAAGCGACCGACGTCGTCCAGCACTATGCAAGAAGCAGCGGTCGCCGATGCTCCCCCGAGAAGTCGGAACTATTACTCGTTCGACAGAAATCCCGTAGAAAACTCAATGAAATACCCCACATTACACTCACCCTCGACGGCAAAGAAATACCCACAGTAAATCGCGTCCGCATCCTCGGCCTCCATATACAACAGGACGGCGGAGGCGCATACACCATCCAACGTCTCAAGCACACAACTTTCCAAGTCATGCGAATGGTCAGCCGCCTCACCACCAAACAACACGGCCTGAAAGAAGACGACGTGACCCAGTTCGTACAGGCCCTGATAATCAGCCGAATCGCCTACGCTGCCCCGTACCTTCCCCTCACTCCCAAAGAGAAAGATCAGCTAGACATACTTCTGCGGAAAGCATACAAGCAAGCGCTCGGCCTACCACCGGGAACAGCCACACTCAAGCTCGAAGCCCTAGGAGTCCATAACACAGTCAGAGAAATCATAGACGCCCACCTCACAAGCCAACGAGAACGCCTAGCCCTCACACCAACAGGCAAGAAGCTCCTAGCGCGCCTAGGCTACCCAACACAGGGCCGAGGCCACGAAAAATCAATATCTGGCCCCCAACATCCGGGAGCATATCAAGGTCGCCGCCATCCCCAGAAGCATTCACCCGGAACATCATGCCGGCCGTCGCAAAGCTCGCGCAAATACTCTTCAAACAAGATACGGTAACCTCCCCACCATACTATACACAGATGCCGCGCAGTACCCCAGAAAAGCAGCCATGGCAGTCAGCGTTGTCGACCATAACCTTCAAGAGGTGGTCTCGATGACGGTCCGCACAGCCAACGCCCTCGAAGCGGAGGAGACAGCCATCGCCTTAGCCATCACCTCTAGTCAAACCAAAGAACACGTTACAATTATTACCGACTCCCAATCAGCTTGCCGTAGCTATGCCAGAGGCAGAATATCTTCCATCGCCGCCCGACTCCTCAAACAAGCCTCTAAATTACCCGACGTTGAAATAGTATGGACTCCAGGACACGAGTCCCTCCGTGGAAATCAGCGTGCGCACGCTGTAGCCCGAGCTCATGCCACCCGGGCGCCACAGGAGAGGGATACGATCGCATCTATTCAGCCTTTACCTTCACAATACCACGCCATATTAGAACACCACAGATTGAACAGACGTCAATACCCACCCCCGCACAAGACCCTCTCACGCGAAGACGCAGTAGCATGGCGACAATTACAAACCAACACATACCCCCATTTAAGCAGATTGCACGCAATACACCCTGCACTGTACTCGTACAAATGCCCCCTTTGCAACGACTACGCTTCCCTATATCACACCACATGGGCATGCCCCAAAATACAGGTAGTCCCGCATATACCCAACCCCACACCCGAGCAGTGGGAGGCCGTGCTGACTAGCTCGGACCTTCGTGACCAGCAACAACTGGTGCGGCGATCCCGGGAGACCGCAAGAGCCGCAGGAGCCGTGGACTGAGGGCACCTCCCAACACAAGCAGGAAGACGCCTGCTTGTTTTTTTTTTTTTCTTAATAAATGTTTTTCCTCCTCCTCCTGTCCTGTTGGCATGAATTAGTTTCTTTGGGCGTAACAAAAGAATTTGCGTTGCAGTATAACGTTGCCGAGTTAGGAAATTTGCCGGCGCAAGTTGGAATCAGCTAGCGCAAGACAGGGGTAATTGGAGATCACAGGAGAGTCTTTCGTCCTGCAGTGGACATAAATATAGGCTGATGATGATAACGTTGCCGAGCCTTTTCGGCATGTATATAACATCACTCTACGAAATGTACTTACCTGAGCATCCGTTTTGGCGGCATTTCTTACGCCACCGCATTTTTCGACGAGCCACCGCAAGCTATACAAGGGTGAGTGGACCAATCGGATGGCCATCCACTTCCCACACCAGGTTATCTACTTTCACTGCGCTAGCTTGGCCAGCTTCGCCCTACCGAAACCCTCTCATCTTCTGCATGCTTCAAACCAGACGGGAAGGTTTGGTTTGCTACCCTACGCTGAGGAGAGAGTGGAGGGGGAGGTAAAATGACAGGAAAGTAGAGATAGAGAAAGAAAGGGAGCACAGATGCACAATCACAGTCTGTCACTGTCACCGTATACAATCACTGCACAGCACAGTAGCACTTGTAGCACTGTAAACACCAGTTCAGGCTACAGCCGCTTTTCCAATTCTGTAGTCCTTAAAAACTGCAACAGAGCTTCTGTCGCCCTCCGCTGCGATGTCTTGTTATGGCGGCATTCTAAAATGGTTTCCTCTGTCAAAGCTATTTGATCCAAGCGCGCTATCGCGATTGCGAGCGATCGCCTCTGTAAATCGTAGCGAGGAGAGTTACAGAGAAGGTGTTGAAGAGTCTCCTCGCTCCCACAGTCATCACGTGAGGCGTCGTCGGCCCATCCGATTCAGAAAGCAAAAGACTTAGTAAAGGCTACTCCTAGCCATATTCGATAAAGTAGGGTAGCTTCGCGTCGGCAGAGACCAGCTGGGATGCGAAGGTGAAGAGAAGGGTCTAGGTGGTGCAGTCGATTGCATTGAAAACTTCGTGTGTTCCACACGGAGAACGTTAAATCACGTGTGATCATTCGAAGTTTTCTAATGGCATCTGTCCTTGATAACGATATCGACTGTTCTTTGTCGCCTTGAAGAGCCGACCGAGCAGCGTTATCAGTGTGCTCGTTGCCTATGACGTTGCAGTGACTTGGAAGCCACTGAAATGTCAAGCGGTGTCCTTGCTCAGCCAAGGTATGGATTAACTCTCTAAACTCGAATGCCAGTTGTTCATGTGGTCCGCGCCGAAGGACTGATATATAAAGACTCCAGTGCTGCCTTCGAGTCACTGAATATCGGCCATCTTTGAGGTTGTTCCTGGCTGACGAGACGAAGTGCAGCGCAAGAGTTGCAAGTTCCGCAGCCGTCGATGTCGTTGGGTGACACGTCTTGAAACTGATGGGGGTGGCTGTCGCATGGAAAACCATGGCTCCAGAGGAACACTGGAGAGTGGTCGATCCATCTGTATAAACATGTACGTGGTCGGCGTACCTCTCGTACAAAAGGAGCAGCGTTCTGTATAAGAGCAGGTGATGACAGCTCAGACTTTTTTCTGATTCCTGATACCGTGAGGCGCACTGCAGGTCGAGCCAAACACCATGGAGGAATCGATGGCTTAGTTGCGGGGGTGAAGGCTGATGGAAGGTGGGTGTAATAATCCGAAATCGTACTACAAAATGATGCCTGCGGCCTTTGTGACAGTAGTGTTGCAAGATGATGAGAACGAGCACGGGCAAAGTGCCTAATGTGCACTCTCAGCACTTCCACCGCAATGCGTGTTTTATGGTTTGGTCTTGGGAAATTGCTATAGTCACCACTGTTGATGCGCATTTAGGCAAACCAAGGCAAACCAAGGCAAACTCTAAGAGCCCGAGCTTGAATAGCCTCTAGAGCACGAAGCTTTGTCCGGCAAGTGTTGGTCAGTACGGGCAAACTGTATCTCAGAAAGCCCGAAAAAAGAGCCCTGTACAATTCCAACACTGCATGCACTGACATCCCCTAAGTCTTTCCGCCCAGAAACTTGAAAAGTTGGGAGATTGCTGTCAGGCACTGTTTCAAGTAGGTCACGTGCGGGCTCCATGAGAGATCTCTGTCAATGATTATGCCCAGAAATCTGTGAGTCTTCTCATAAGAAATGATCTGACCATTTATAGAAATGGCATAAGGTGTCATTGGTTTGCGAGTGAATGCCACCAGTGCACATTTATCTGACGAGATTTCAAGACCTTGGTTGCGGAGGTATACAGCTGTCAGAGTAGCAGCTTCCTGAAGCCTTGCACCTATCTTAGGGCATGTCACACCTGAAGTCCATACACATATGTCGTCTGCGTACATTGATATCTTGATCGCTGCTGGTAAATGTTCAACAAGACCAATGAGTGTGAGGTTGAATAGGGTGGGGCTAAGTACTCCGCCTTGAGGAACGCCTCGGTAGGTGTAGTGTCGTGCGGTTTGGCCATCTCCGGTACTCATGAAGAACGATCTCATAAATAGATAATTAGAAATCTATCGAAACACGTACTCGACCCCCAAGGCCAACCATCTCAAGAGAAGCGAGAATGGCATCGTGAGATACCTTATCGTATGCCCCCTTGACATCTAAAAACAAAGCTGCAGATAATCTTTTGCACGACTTTTGATGCTGGACATACGTAGCAAGATCAACAACACTGTCTATTGATGAGCGATCTCGATGAAAACTAGCCATGCAATTTGGGAACATGTTGTAGTGTTCCAGGTACCACTCCAAGCTGGCAAGGATCATTTTTTCCATTATCTTTCCCACACAGCTGGCCAGCGCTATAGGGCGGTATGAGGTGAGTTCAAGCGGAGACTTGCCGTGCTTCAGGAGAGGGACCAAGCGACTTGTCTTTCATTCTTCGGGAACCGCACCATCTTGCCAGGATACGTTGTAGATATCTAACAGTTCTCTCCGGGCGCATTCACTCAGGTTGCACAAGGCGCGGTATGATATTCTGTCTGGTCCTGGGATTGAAGAACGCCTGCATAGAGCAAGGACCGCCTCAAGTTCCTCCATTGTGAAAGGAAGATCAATATGGCAGTCACGCGAAGCAGGGATGTCATTGGGGGCTGGAAATCCTGGACCAGTCGCTTGGCCAGCGATCCTTGCACAAAAGTCTTCATCAACATCTAGCCGCCTTTGGAAGAGCGCCAGTGCTTTGAATGGGAAGCGTTGTTCAGGGAGGGAACGTAGACCACGTACGGTTCTCTAGATGTGGGAAAGTGGCGTCCGGGGGCTAGTGACTGGCAAAACATTGTCCAACGTCTGGATGAAAGGCTATCCATGCCACCCTGTATATTATTTTGTAGTCGTCTGGCTGTCCTAAGGTCATCGATTGATTTTGTACGTCGGTATCGCCGCTCCGCACGACGACGGAGTGCACGAAGCCGCTCCAACTATATATGCAACTCCAACTGTGACCATGCGTGTGGTGTCGCGCATTGCACACTTCACTGTTTCCTCTAATCCAGAGGACAAGCCCTCTCGGCAAGCATCTTCCATGGCAGAGGTAAAAGGCGTCCAGTCAATTAATCGAATGGTGTTCCGTGAGAAGGACCAGGACAACGCTTTAATAATTAGGTACGTGGGAATGTGATCACTCCCGTGGGTCTCGATATCCAAAAACCATTCAACACATTTTGTGTAAGAGCTGGATACGAAAACCAGCTCAAGACAGCTGCCATAATTCACGCCGGTAGAAACGTTGGGCTGCCGTCATTCAGGAGTGAAAGGCCGTGGTTGCAGGCGAAGTTTGCTAGCCTTTGTCCTCTTGCATTTGTCCTTGTGCTTCCAAATGCCATATGGTGCGCATTAAAATATGCGATTATGACCCATGGAGCAGGATACGACGCCGAGATGTATGCCAATCTCTTATCCATCGTACTCAATAATAAACTTAATCAAACTTACTTAAATCAAACTTACTTGAAGGCGATATATAAGCGCCTACAAGTGTAAACATGACTTTGCCCTTTTTAACTGTTAGGCAAACATATTGATTGTCATCATGAGGCGGAATCGGCTGGCGAACATAGGTGAGCTCACGACGAATAAAAATGATTACTTTGCTGCATGCACCAGTTGTCGGTGACATAACAGCTTCATATCCCGATAACCTGACTGGCTTTGATACATTAGAATTACATATCACGATGACTGAGAACATATTCGTATTGAAAGACGGAAGACGACCAGGACAGGCAGCACTGGCAGACCCGTTTATTCCACCAGCACGGCCGAGGCTCCAACACGAAGAAGAAGAGAAACAGGGATGATGATGGCTATATACAAATGAGAACGATGAAGTACGTGAAATGTGCTTACACTAATGGGAAGGTCGCTGTCACGGTGAAGACGGAGGGCCTGAAGCTCGTCCAAGCGCTGGCACGTCGATGTAATATCTTGAACCGAGGTAGGATTTTGGACAGCTAAGGCGTTGAATGCGATGGAACCAATGCCTTTAAGAATATGGCGAATGCGTTCGGCTTCCGTCATTCCAACGTTGGCGCGGCGGCATAGAGCCAGGACATCTTCGATGTACGATTTATATGACTCTTGCGGAAGTTGAACACGCGCAGCGAGCTTCTGTTTGGCGACTTCTGAACGGCCAGATGAAGACGCGAAAATTTGCCGCAAGCTGGTAGTAAACGCTGACCAGTCGGTGAAGTCAGTTTCGTGGTTAAAATACCACGTCTTCGCAACGTGGGTCGGATAGAACGCGACGGTAGTCAACTTCTGTCGATCGGTCCACCCATTGGCCGAACTCACGCGGTTGTAGTTGTCGAGCCAGTCGTCGACGTCTTCCCCGCGGAGACCCGCAAAGACTGGTGGATCACGATGAGGGGTGGTAATGGTGCACGATGTCAGTGCAGCCGATGTCGTAGGAGCAGGAGCGTCAGGGGTAGCGATAGTGCCGGCGGCCGACGCAGGGGTGGTCATAGCTGTGGGGGTGGCCGGGCGCAGGCGGCGACCGGAACGTAGCTCCAGGTAGGGCAGGAACGCAGGAGGACGTCGGGATCTTGACGCGCCTCCACCACTTTGAAAGACGGAAGACGACCAGGACAGGCAGCACTGGCAGACCCGTTTATTCCACTGGCACGGCCGAGGCTCCAACACGAAGAAGAAGAGAAACAGGGATGATGATGGCTATATACAAATGAGAACGATGAAGTACGTGAAATGTGCTTACAGTATATATGAACTGACGGAAGTTTGAAAGGCGCGATTTTAGTCCTCTTGCGGTCCACTGGATAATTGACGCTGCCTTGACTTCTCGAAAGGATGGGTGATGGGCCATGTCTCTATGCGAGAGATTCAAGCTCTGGGCTTAATGCGTCCGGTACTTTCAGTGCACTTCGAGGAGACGTGTTTCCAAGGTTCGACAAAATCACTCGGATGGCATCTATGAGGGGACACTAGCATTGAAATAACTTGACGATGAGCTTTGGGCATGTCATCAGCAGCAGGAGTAGGCTCCCCAGCAGGCTTGACAATCTGTGCTTCTTTGGGAAGTTGCTGGCTCGGAAGCGCAGGCCATTCTCCTGGAGAAAGATTTCTCTCAGCTGACTTTCTTGTGCTGTTCAGCCCTTTTGTGGCCTCACTGGAGATGTGGGTGGGGGTGTCTGTACCTTCTTTGAGGACGTTCGGTGACGCCGACGCCGACTCCGGATCGTTTCAGCAGCCTCCCTGTGGGATGAATGGTCCCGAACCATTAGCTTCAAAACTGCGAGCTCTTTCTTGATGCGAGGGCAGTCCTTAGACGAGGCAGCATGACAACCATTACAGTTGCCGCACTTCAGGACCGTAGCCTGGAAAGTGTCTTCCGTATGAGGTTCAGCGCACCGGGGACACAGTATTGAGTATGGACAGACTCCCTTAACATGTCCAAGCCTAAAGCAGTGATGGCATTGAAGAGGCTTTTGTACGAATGGCCGAACCGGGTGTCGGAAATGACCGACTTTGACGTGAGATGGTGGGCAATCTCCTTTAAAAATCAGTTTGACACAATGATGGAAGATGAACATGGAAAAGATAGCCTGGGTAGCGATTATAAATGCTTAACCTTAAAATTTAGGAGATACACGAACGCAAAACACGAACCACTAGCATCAGAATTTCCAAAAGTGAATGCAAAGCGAATAACACAGATCGCAAAAAAAAAAAAAACATAGAGAAGAAAGTGGAGGCTTTTCTTACACTAGTCTTAGAATATAAGGAACTGGTAAACCTTAAGCAAGAGGAGATAAGACAGACGAGGAACAACAATTGTTGGATTGGAAAGAGGGAAAAGAGCGAGAGAGAAAAACATTTATTTAGACTATCGAGATCGTTGATCTTGAGGACGAGTGGGTGGTGTCCTTATTCCAGGACTCCACTGTCCATGGCTACTCGACGAACTTGCTGGACGAGCGCTTCTTGGCCTGCCAGGGTATCGCCGGTCAGCTGTACCTCCCACCGCTCAAATGACGTGTTAGGCGTCGTTAAGCGTTGAGGTTTGCCCCCACACCCCCACGAGATGTGGAAGAGATGTAGGGGTGTGTCGTCGCACGAGGGGCACATGCCGCGATATGTTTGTGGGTACATTTTGCACTATCTGTGAGGTTTGGAAATGTCTTAGTCTGGATAAGTCTGAGAGCTACATGCCTCTTCAGTGATGAGGTTTTTGTGAGGGGGAGGATAAATCCTGCGGTTGAGCCGCTGGATCTCGAGGCGGTCGCAGTAATTGGTCGGCAAGGAAACGAAGGTAAAGGGTGGGGACTGATAACGCAAATTATAGGAAAGCTTGAACAGGCGTCTAGGGATCATCGAGAAGCCAAAACGTTGGGATTACACAAATAAGTGCTCCTTAGATGGAACAAATGCTGTACAAATACTTAGTATCATATACATGCAGTACAAGTACTTAAGTGGTGAGTGAGCTCGTGCAAAAAAGAAAATTAAATGCACAAGTAAGCGTCTGGTGCATAACATTCGCAAAAGAGACAAAGGCACACCAAAGAGATGCTGGAACCATGTAAGAACACTCGGATCTCCAACTGAACATTCGCGAACGGCTATAAGGGACGAAGACGGTAACATTTTGAAGGAGACGATGCGCTTCAGTACACCCGAGATGTTATCAGGAATATCTATGTCACAAAACAATTCTTAATTCAGATTCAGATTCAGCAACAACAGAAACGCCTGACAGATCAGCATTTAGCATAGAAAACGTTTACTGGAAAACCCCGATGAAAATGTCCCTGATAACACGTCCGCAGAATCAGCTGAAATATCAATACAGCTAATCAAAAACGTCGCTCTATAGAACAAGGCACTGCTGATTGGTGCCATTGAGCAAGTGATCAAAACGAACAAAATTACGGTTGAATGGTGTGAAAGCAAGATCAACCTTATCAACATAGGCAAGCGTGACAAGCAAAGGATGAGCTCGTACAGGCTAGTTACAGCAACGTCAGTCATATATATAATGGCAATGCAAGCCATAAAATTACAACTGTCGAAGTGTGTGGAGAAAAACGATGTACTGAGGGAACTACAGAATGAGTTCAGGCCAGGCAGACGCTTAGAGGATAATGTGTTTGCATTAGCTCAGGGCATATAGATTTCAGTACCTCAGAATATACCTTTATGGATAGCATATGTAGATAGCAATTCCCTGCGTATGATAACGTAGGCAGGGAATTTTATGGGATATTATCAAACACGAAGGCATCGATGACGATAACGGGGACCTGCTAAGGGAGATATATGTATAGAGATAACCGAGTACAAAGTGTATGGGAAGGCCGAAAATGGTTATGACGTGGGGCAAATTCACCAGGGACTGAAGCAAGGACGTCCTCTGTCTCCATTGTTGCTCTTGCTTTATGTTAAGGGTGTGGAAATATGACTAGAAAACAGCGAATTATGATTTGATTTATCCTAGATGCGTGATGTACAAATGGTGCAACAGAAGGTCCCTGGAAAGATGTATGTGGACGACATAGTGCTACTAGCGGACAAATAATGCAAGATATTTACAGACACTTGCGAATATGTGTGGCAACGCAGCGACAACTATAGGCCTTAAGTTTAGCACAGAGAACGTTGGAATTATGATCTGTAATGAAGAGACGAGTAATTACGTGGTGTTGATTCAACAGCAAGTCATGCCGATAGTCAAGTAATATTAATACATAAACGAAGGCACTTACTGAAGCACCCACCAAGATAATCTGCAAATAAAGGGTAAGGGGGAATGTAGCAAAAATGAAACATAGATAACTTTGAGGCCACAATAAATATGAGGTGGTGCGCGGAATCTGGAAAGGAATAATGGTGCCAGCGCTAACGTTCGCAAATGCCATTCTGTGCTTAAAATCCGATATCTTGTCGGGGTTTCAAGTTAATCAAAGATAAATATCTATTATTATTATACCAATTAATCGTGTTTGTATATTTGTACCAATTATGCATACTGATTTCGTCTTTTTTTGTGATGCCCCCTTTACCCAATGCCTCTCACGAGGCCTGTAAGGACTTTTTAAATAAAATAAAATAAATCGGTAGGCCGGTTGGCCACCACAAATGAGGCAGTGCAGGGTGATATGGGTTGGGCGTCTTTTGAAGTCAGAGAAGCGCAGAGCAAGCTTAGTTTTGAAGAAAGACTCAGAAACATGGATGAAAATCGGTCAGCTAAAGGGCACAGATATCTGCATCTGAAAAGCGTGGGCACAGAATCGTGGAAGAGGTCAAGAAAGTTGTAAACCAAGTACAGAGTGAATAAAGTGTAGACAGCCAGGAGTCATCAAAAAGAAAGTGAGAGAAGCAGAGACAGTGAATTGGATGCAAAGAATGGAAACAAAAAAAAAGGATCAAGGAGATATACACGAATGAGAAGAAATCACAAGGGAAAATCTGTACGGTAAGACGAAGGGAAGTAAGTGCCTTGCTAATTGAGGCTCGAGCTGGTTGCCTAAGGACAAATACATACTGGATCAAATATTCGCAACAAATTGAGGTATGTGTATGCGGCAGCAAAAAACCGGGGACCACTCACCACATCCTAGTGGAATGCGAAGGGATATTCACCCAGCGAGACCAGTAGGTAACGTACACCTTACAGAAGTGCTTAGATTTATAGTGGACGGGACCATCAACCCGGTCAACAGTCGAGATAAGCAAGAGACGTTTAGAGTATTGGTGGAAAAAAAAGCAGGGAATGCCGGGTCCGTCACAGGCATAGGTAGCGGCACAAGGTAGTTAGAGAAGTTTTGAGGAAGAGAAAAAAGGTTAGAGAGATGTATACCAAAATGCTAGAATCAAAAAAGACTCGTCATCCCGGTCCTGCGAAAGCTGATGTCCAGCGAAGCTGTTGCAAAACGACCACTACATCTACTAAGTGGAGTATGCAATGCATTATTGATGGTTTGTATGCTTGTTTTGAACTTATCTATTCAAACGTACCCTGTACTGTACGTTTAATTGTGTGCATGATTCGAATGAATGCATGCACTGTTCGCTTCACTTTGCTGAGTGTTTGTAGCCTCTGAGGATGACTCATTGCATTTTTCTTGCTTAGGGGGATATGAGCCATTGATGATGATGATAATTTTTGTTCACGGACAGGACCCGAAAAATTCCGACCACCGAGAGGCTAAAACCTTAGCTGTAAAACATGTATAGTATATCTGAGTAACTCAAACAGGCTAGGTGACTATATTTGCAACCGCTCCGTTTCAAAGGGGATGCCAATAAATTATTATCATCATCACCTATTGGGGAAGCGCGAAAGAGGAATCCCGCTGCAGGCCCCACCTCATACATAATTTGTTTCGGCAGGGCCAATACGTTTTGCCGCTATATTGATTCAATGCTCAACGCATTACCGTTCAGAGTCATCGGGCGATGGTTTATGCCACATTTGTGTTTTTTCTTTTTGACTACAAGTTGCGCAGAAGACTCGCGGCCCTTCCACTTCCCAGCTTCTTTCAGCAGACACTCGCCTCTCTACAGAAAGCAGAGCATATATAGCTATCATTTTCTCCATCTTGATATCCGCCAAAACTGAATAGCTTCTTTCTGCTCCACAATTTCCACTTTCTCTTGAACTTTCTATCCTAGCTGCATCCCTCGCCTGTTCCTCTCTCCGTTTTTATAAATGTACGTGGCTCAATCTTGCGTTATTGGTGCAGTGTTGCTCGGTATAACCTTGTTTACTCTGTCGTTACTTCTTGTTTTTTTTTTCTTTTATTATTCTATAAAGTTTGGTCGTATATAGTAGTTGCTTTACGGTTTCTTGCTTTTGTTTCTCTATGGGCTATGGTTTAGACTTCTGCGGTTGTTTCTGGGCACCCAAAATGAAGCTTTATTTACTTATTTATTCACTGATTGATTGATTGATTGATTGATTGATGCCTTCATTCATTCATTCCTTCATTGATCATGCACGCAAGGCAGGTACTTCTATAGTGGCCGCCTGGATGTGGAAAACGTGCACCAGGCTGCTTGCACCCGCACCGCTGCTTCCAAGTACCTCGTCACGAAGCTGGAGCAGAGATGCATCACCTTCGTGCACTGCCACACGAGGTTGGACGACGTGTGTCCTCTCCTGGACTACGTTCTGACCATGGGCGAAGAAGACCTACGCGCTCCCGCCGGTGACCTCATCCGCAAGGACAGTGCCGGCGTGCTTTCCTCTTCAAAGTTCAGGTCCTCCACCGAGGACACCGTGAAGTACGTGCTCCAACAAGTCACCAATGTATCGGAGGCATCGGTGCTAAATGCCGTCTACGCCTGGGCATATCAGCAGTGCCCCAAGCAATCCTCGGGTATCGGAAATGCTCTTCGGGCAGTCATGCTGCCACTGTTGCCTGAACTGCGGTTCCTCGCGCTGACCGCGACGCAGTTCGTAGAAGGTCCGAACACGTGGGGAATCTTTACCGACGCAGAAGCACGGGCCATTCTTAGCAATATCATCAAAGCAGGCTCGGTGCCTATGCCAAAGGGATTCTGCGAGATCCGTGAGCCCCGTGTGCTGAAACGCCATTGCAAAAACGAGCGTCTTCCAGTGCGTCCCAGTGTGGAAAGTGCTGTTCGTGTAGGAGGCATCGTATTGGGACATAATTTAATAACATCACGCCGGTTATGCGGGGAAACCAGTCGTCCGTTTATTTGATTCACGGGTTCGAAATTTAAAACCGGACAACCACAGTGATCGGTTATTCAGCTAATAGTATCCGGATATTTGGATATTCGTATAGCCTTTGTTCTTCTGTACTTGTGCCGAAATTACCACTCTTTCTCCCTTGTATTCTTATATTTGTAGTTATTTTTGCAACCGTTCGTGCAAACGCGGTATATGCTCTGGTTAACCTCCTTACCTATCATTTTTGTAATCATCGATTATTCGTATCCGAATATTCGAATATCCGTCTAACCAGGTTATTTAAACCGGATATCCTGAATATTCGTCTCTTGAAATCCCGATAAGAGGATAAGCGGTTTTCGAGACCGGATTACATCCCTCCGGTTGAACCGGATAGCCGGTTTGACGCACAACTGGGGACGCTGGTGTTCGCTGGGAGTCACTGGGACACAGGTGAGATCGCTGGATAAGAGCTGGGTCACACTGGCCCCGACGCTGGTTTCACTGCTATGACGCTGGGGCGCACTGGTGTGCGCTTTAACACGCTGGTTGTCGCTGGAGTTCGCTGGCTCGTACTGGAAACTGCGCTGGTTTCGTTTGTACTGC
Organism: Dermacentor silvarum; assembly: GCF_013339745.2. Classification (NCBI taxonomy): domain Eukaryota; kingdom Metazoa; phylum Arthropoda; class Arachnida; order Ixodida; family Ixodidae; genus Dermacentor; species Dermacentor silvarum. Next base: position 67,929,639 of record NC_051158.1, on the reverse strand, counting down.
ACTGCTCCCAGTACGCCACAAATTTATCAGTAGATACTAGTCTCCTGTCCTAAATAACGCTATATTTAGGGGTCATAAATCTTTCGTGTAGCAGCTTGGAATAAAGGTGCTTGAGGTGCTCTGTCCAGGCATCGATATGCAACACTGAAGATCACTTGAATTCGTTTCTTGCATTTCGATTTAGACTGTGCCCATAGCTGTATATATTCTTGAACGAAATTACGCAAACGCAGATAACGCCTGGCTTTCTAGTAAGTTGTATGCAGCCAATAACTGCGGCTTGTCGCACCGTTGTGTTGTGCAGTCGACACGAAACCCAGCAGTCGTTAAGAGGCGTTCGAACGGACCCTGGGAAGCCTGCCGCTGATTGATATTGTCGCACCAATAACACAGCTGAGGGAAGTCGTGCGGTTCTACTTTTCCTAGTGTACTAAAATATTATAGTTGAAAGCAGTGCTTAAAGTCACCCCCCCCTCGGCGGTTCAACTGTATCACTGCGGCACTCATTCGACAAGCGCCAGAGGTGATTTCCTAACCAGTAGTGCCTTGTGCGGGGCAATTCTAACTCTCCAATCTATTTTTTCGATTAATGATTTCATCGCAATTAATCGGTTGATGTGACATAAGCAAAAAGACAGGTATTGTACTGCTGCATGCATTTCCCCGAGGCGCTGCCCATGACGATCACCACCTTTGTTCGACTAAGATTCTTGGCACAGCGTAGTATTTTATGAGTCATCTGAGCGTGCAGCTACTGGTCGTGAATTAGTGACAGTTCACATTGGCTTGTTTAGTTTACCGGTTACTTTTCACTTGTTTAGTTGTGCTAGAGTGTACTAGACGGGGAGAGTTACTTCAGCGGACGCCTTGGCAAGCGCCGAGGCTGAAGCAAAAAAACGTTGAAATTGCGGCGGCGCAGCCGTAGCCCCGGCCAATAAGCGTTGGCTCCGGCTGTTTCGGCAGCGCCCATTGGCTGAGGCGAGCTCACGGGCTGAGTAGCTGTCGTCTGCTCGAATCACCGTCGTTGTTGCATCGTTTGCATTCTTTCCGCCGCTCTTTTTCCATTTTATGTACAATAGATCGGTGGGAAATAATATCAGTATTGCCGCCACCGAGTATCTAAACTAGATGAAGCAGAGTGAAACGCCTGTCAAAGCTCCATGCAGCTGCGGTAGATTCTGCGACGCGACAAGCGTCCGGCCGGTGCGTGGGGCCGCTCATACAGGAGAAAGCGACGGTGGCACCACCAACTTTTCAATTAAAGAAGCCTCAGCGGGGAGCCTGCGTTGGACCCAATCCAGTACACTCTAGCTGTCTATTATGAGAACTGTGTTACGGAAGAGGTCCACTGTTGTAGGTAAGTAAGCGTGAAACCATAAAATATATTGTTGCATACGGCCTGAGGTTGTCAATGATGCAAGGCAACTAATATTCTGTGTTGCAGCTAGACTTAATTTGAGTTCACATGTCTTTGACTCTTTACCTCGATCCCCAGTCATTATTGAAAAAAAAAAACACCGCCCAAGCACTCCGTACAGATAGTTAACCAGCGAAGCTGAAACGTGAGACCCCGGTGTTTAGCAGTGTGTTAATCCCGACGCTGTATTGAAGCGTTTCTAAGTTATTGGTTACATGTGTTTCTAGTGGAACGCAAGCGCCAATGGCGGGCGGATGCTGCTAACCACGACGCCGAGCTAACTCGAAATATCGAACGCATGCGACAACGGCGAGCCGAAGAGACGGCGTTGCGGGCACAGCAGCGTCAACGTGGCAATGGCGGGAACGCGTTCGACAGGGCCAACGTCCGCTTTCGGCGGGAGTTTCACGAGCGGCACTTTGGCTTCAGCTGCGACGAAACGTCCACGTTGAAATCGCGAAGTGGAACGCAAGCGCCAATGGTGGGCGGATGCTGTTAACCACGCTGCCGAGCTAACTCGAGATATCTAACGCATGCGACAACGGTCAGCCGAGGAGCCGGCGTTGCGGGCACAGCAGGTACGACGCAGAGAACGACGTCACTAACGGCGCTGCCAATGGCGCGCGCTCATGGGTGCGACGTAGAGAACGACGTAACTGATGGCGCAGCCAGTGGAGACGTTTAGAGAAACATGGGACGAACAGTTTTTCGTTTCGCCTGGCCATATACAGCTTTCGCTGTAAAAAAAATAAAAACGTTTCCAAGATGCCATTTTTTATTGCGATAGCGATTATGTGGACACTCAAAAGCAGATTTTTGCCGTCGGCGTCGCCGTCGTCCTCGCCGTCGCCGTGAGGTTCCGTATGACGTCATTTGGAGATGAAATCGTCGCCGTGGTAAGTGGTTCTTGAGGGAAAGGGAAAGGTTGGCGCTATCTTCTGCAGCCCTTGAGGGAGCACGGCTCAGCGCCAGCCGAACGCTGTATGTGCGAGTGAAAGGGCGAGGGGCGCGCGCTTTCACGGGGAGTGAACGCACGGCGGAGAACAAACGCGCGTTCTGCTCCGTGCTCGCTTAAGGGCTGCAGAAGTAGGCGTCTCTTTCCTCCTTTACAATCATCATATATGTAGAGCAAACCAACACCCTCTAGAAAAATATCATATTTTTCTAGAAGGTGTTGAGCAAACGCGCCTTCTTCCGACGCGCGAGAGGCCGTGGGGGAGGGGGGGATGGGGAGGGAAGGGAGGCGACGCTTAGCTGCGGCACCAAGTGCCTATTTATATCAGAGGCTCCGGCAACAGTCACCAACGCCGCACGCATTTTGAGCGAACGCGGGCAAAACGCCGACGGCGTCGACAACAGTTCTGCGTGTTGCCGGCGCTGCTGCATGTCCAAGTTTATACAGCTGATAAAGCTAATATCATTACTCCGTATAGCTCTCTACAAATTTGCTATCGCAATTGATGCTTCGCCTTTAAGGTGAAACTGCGACAACCTTTTCTTATAGCAGAACAATATATGTATAATATAATATATTATAATAGAATAATATATGTATTTGCAGAACATCCAAAAATACTGTTTAATTCTAGATAAATTTGGCTACACTACACTACCATGCTTGAAGCTGGCTATTTTAGGACCAATAAAGTAAACATAAGAAATTAGGCGTGACTTTGTTATCGCAAACTCCAATGACCAGCGGAGCTGAGGGGAAGCCTCAGCAAAGTTGTGCAAAGCTAGGCGAAGAAGCCACCTTCGGTGACGATTGGCATCAACTTCCCTTGCCCGTTGCTCGGGATCGGCTCTCCGTTTCCTATAGCACGCTCACGAGCAGCTTTTCTACGGCGTTCGAATCGAGCGGCTTCTTCGCGAGTTCTTGCGGTCGGCTTCGCCATTGCGCTACGTCGAGAAAGTCCAGGGCGAGAAAGAGGCCCGCCGATGTGAGAGCGCACCTGTTACTAGGGGGCGCTGACTTCATTACTAGGGTGCCTCGATGCCAACGGCGGCGCTGGGCATCGAGGCACCCTGGGCATCGAGGCACCCTAGGGTGCCTCGATGCCCAGGGTACTCGATGCCCAGGGTGCCTGGGGTGCCTGGGATGCCCAGCGCCGCCGTCCAGGGTGGAGACAACCCCGCTGGCGCCGCCATATTGTGTCACAGGAGCTGAGACTGAGCTACGCTTGCGTTCATAAAGTGTTACTCGCGGCGCGCTTCCAAGTGCTTTGCCTTGATGAGGATTTTTTTATCGGTGTCCCATCTGCATATCTTTATAACCAATAGCCGTTACCTCGTCGAAGGTCGAAGACGTAAAAGTATGGCGCCGGGAACATGCCCCAGGTTGCCTAATTCAATCACATTTAATATGCCGTGTGTATGTTTAAAATACGCACTATTTTTTTTTTTTGCGCTTCGATGCTTGGTATATAAGGTTTGCGACCCCCTGTGTGTGGAAGTTTTTCTTTTCGCTGTTGTATTTTGGTTTACACGTCACGCCTCCTTTACCGTAGCCAGCCACTCGCGCACGGCGGTTAGTTTCCCTTGCGTTGCGCGTGCTCTTCGCGTTCGTTGCAATTATTTGACGATATCTACGCGCAGTTTTTGCTTTTTAGGGGCGAATCTCCTTATAGCGGCACCCGTTCGTCCCCGTCGTCGTCGTCGTAGTAGTAGTGTGTAACCAGTCTGAGAAAAATGAGAAAAAAAATTCCGAAGTTGTGTCCGTAGCGCGGAATCGAACCAGGGACCCCTCGCTTCCGAGCGCGCGGCGTTAGCCCACTACGCCACGAAGCGGACAAGGACACACGCACCACGATGGCAATAAGTACCCAACATTAACGAAAGGCCGCGTTTCTAGCGCGTTTCTAACGCGTTTGTGCTAGCGCGTTACGGCCCATGTAAGAAGCTGGTGTAAGACGCTGTGGCCTCTCCGCCTTACCTTCAACGCGTTTCGAACGCGCTGCCCAAAGCGGTGGCAAGTCAAGTTCAAGTCGAGGAGCGTTTATGAATACGGGGGGTATACTCTCTCGGCAGTCATGTGATGGCGTCGGCAAACGCGGTGCACGTTCCGGCATGTGTAAATGGCTGCGTAAGACGCTGTGGCCGCTCCCCCTTACTAGAGAGTACTGCACGTTTATAACGCGTTTGTGCTAGCGTCCCCTTAAGCGGGAGATCCGATGATTCCCTCCGGAGCTTCGCCCACTCATCATCATTCACCCCGTGGATATGCTGTGAATTTTTTTTTTGCCCACAAAACTGTGTGCTGACAGGATTAGGCTGGTGTAAAAATAACTGCGATGTGAAAATAAGGTTTAGTTAGTGCTGTAGAGAAAAATGTAACGTAACCTGTCTGTGTCAATCTTGCGTAGTACACACAAGAAATCAAACGATGCACAAAATACATTTACTTATAATGTCTAGTACAATCAATCATGAAAGAGATATGTACATGAAAAATTATATGTACTGTGTGTCGCCTGAAGGTTATGTTGAAAGACGAGATAAAAAAATTAATTCGCAAGGTAGGCTCGACACACACTTCGGAATAGAGAGAGTTTTTTTTTTATTTATTCATTACATAGGGGGGGGGGGGGGTTCAAGTGAGTACGTCAACCTTATTACACACAATATAAATCGAAAACAAGAATGCAAACAAGAAAACGCAACCGCGGGTAATATTAATCAAGATATCCAGCCATAATACATACATCAGCTACCATCGAATATGTCGCATCAGCCAAACACATCGATGGCGAGTACAGAACATTTCATAAATAACCATTAGAACACTGATAACTACATTGAAAAAATAAACAACACTGCATACATATCACGTACAAAAACCGTAAATGAAACTAAGACAGTCAAATACAGATTAGCAATGTTTTTCACTTCGAAAATATAGTCCATGATGATGTAGGGCTGTTGACTTTAACAGACGGCGTCCATCCTGTCAATTTCCCTCGTACTGGTCCTCTTCAAAGTGTGTCTAAGTACAGGTAAAACAACAAAAGTGATTATTGATATGAAAAGTTGCCTTGTAAATACAGACAACCCATTACAGGGTTCAAAAATAAATTTTAGCAGATGCAATGCTGTATTACCTCGCTTCACACGTTTCGAAGAAATGCACAGGCTACAACAGACACCATGCCAGAAAGCGCCGAAACATTTTGGTCCCATGATGCCCCTTAACTCTACTACACCTGGGCATACCGTGCACAGGCATTTAAAGACCGTCACAGTACCCACTACGATCGGGAATGAGCACAAATGACCATCGGCTTACGATTACCACGCTACAAATATGTACAAGTTTAAAAAATCAGCTATGTAACGTAACACCCTGAGGTCCGCAAGATATCTCCTGAGAAATCAGAGAAAATCACAATGTTTCGCTTACCACGTACAAAACAGCCGCTCTCCCCAGACGAAGCACTGCGTTCTTTAGTCCCAAATAACCAGTGCCGAAAAAAGAAAAAAAAAAAGAAACAAGAGACACACACGATGTGTGCTTCCCGTGAAAAAGGAAAATAGGTGGCTTACGTGACGATTCGTAGCTAATGTAAGACTATTTCGCGGCTAAGCAAATTCGTCAGTCCTTAAAATAAGGGTACAGACTGCGCCCATCAAAACGAAAAAAGCCTATGCGACGCGCTCTCGCAAACCATACGCTACTCAGACAGCATCGGTGCAGTGCTTACTTAGTTCGTGAGCCAACGTAGGTACGTGAGCGAGGATCAGAGAATACTTTCTTATTTAAATGAAAAACACGGTGCGGTAGTCTAAACATTCTTGACACTTACCTCGCAAGTGCAGGAGTTATCCGTTGCCTTCCAGTGATCGCGCTTTACTTGGGCTTCCCATCTCTTCCGTCGCTCTTGGTCCCGGGGGAAGCGAAAACAACGCAGTCCTTTACGCGTCGATCCGGCGCACTTGGGAACACAACAGCCCGTCATATCGACACGATGCACTTGATAGCTTGTTAGTCATGCGGCTGAACACTGTCCAGCAAGTAGAAGCGTCCGCGAAGCATCCGCGCGCACTGTGCCTCGAACTCAGCACCGGCACCAAGCAATCGCAACGGCTCGCTGTGACACAATATGGCGTCGCAGCGAGAAAGCGGCGGCGCGGGGGCGGTCAAAGGTTGGCACCACCCTGAACGGCGGCGCTGGCATCGAGGCACCCTAAGGCACCCTATTCATTACTAACGTCATACCACACGTGCGCTCGGAGCGGCTGTGCATTGGCTTCGCTCCCGCTCAACTACGCCCTGCCACCTGTGCCGCCGGTCCTCCTCTACACTCACGTTATAGTGCCTAGAATATACTTGTAAGTATATTCTAGGCACTATACTCACGTCGCTCCTCCCCCGCTTGCCAGACTCTCTTCCCTCTCGAGAGTTTTCCGTCTCGCTATACAATTGCCCCTCTCCCGATTTGGCTATGCTGCGAACATAGCTGCTCCCGGACCAAGCTCGACTTTAACAGCTCCGCTGTAAAACCTTACACGCAGAATCTCCTGCATGAGTTATCTAAATGATGAGTAAGCATTTGCTGCAGATCACCTGCTGTTTCGACGTCGTATGATGCTGTGTTTGGTATAATTTCGAGAAACATCGCGAAAGAATCGCGAAACGGAGAAGCGCGGTCGCAACAGCGAAATGTTAACTGAGACCAGCATGAGACGACAAAGAAGAGGCGGGTAGTAGCAATGTGCACTCATGCATGATATATGACAGTGGGTTTCGATGATACCGCTGTTTCGTGGAAAAGGAGCACTGGCCGATGCGCGGTGTAGTACGTGACGTAATTGAACAGTGTCACATTTGATAGACCTGGTAAGTAGGCGTGGTCGATGACGCTGCCTCCTCTCGATGCGAACCATTATCAACTGTACTCCGGCGGCGGCTGCGTATGACGCGGCCGTGCGGGCCCTATTTTGAAGGCGATCTACGTGGGAATAGAGCCCCGAAGGCTGATAGCTTCGTGTGCGCTGTGTTCTCGCCGCTTAGTTCGCGTTGAAGGGAGATGTAGCACGAAGGTCAATTCGGTCGCTGCTGCGAGCCCTTTCTCGGAAGTCATCGTCTTACGTGACGGATGGACGGACGGACGGGCTCCCTCTTTGGGTAGGCATAGAAATGATTACGCACATATGTAGTGGAAGGAAGGCCACAATGAAGCCGGCTATCTCCATACAGGCAAAGTTCCGGAATTGTAACTACTGAAATGAGGTTTATTGATACAGGTGTAGATGCGGATTCTTCGGATATACTGGCACAGAACGGGCGGCTAAACAGTTACGTCGGGCAACGCTCTTAGCGGTGACTTCGGCGTCGTCTTTTGCGGAGCGATCACGATGCTGCTACTGTTGGTGGTGTGCATTATCTGCAGAGCATGTTGCACGTCTTCTTCATCACAATCACCCCCGGGAGAAGAATGAAGAGAGGCCAGGAGCATGCGCAGGTACTGACAGCCAGACGAGGTCGCCGGGAGAGAAGACAGGTTGCTCACAGTGAGTGTCATGGAGCGTTGTCTGGCGCTGTTGCTCAGCGGTGGTGAAGTGGCGCGCTAACTTGCGACACTCTTCGGCATGACGTGCTGCAGTCGAAACGGGCACACACTCAGAAGCATCGGGCTGGTAGGGTAGCAGGGTGTCCACGGTGTGGGATGGGTGACGGCCGTAGAGCAAAAAGTAGGGAGAAAAGCCAGTAGTAGTCTGGGTTGCAGTGTTGTAGGCGAACGTAACAAATGGTAGGATAAGGTCCCAATCTGTGTGGTCAGATGCGACATACATGGCCAGCATGTCACCCAGGGGTCGGTTGAAACGTTCCGTGAGTCCATTCGTCTGGGGGTGGTAGGCGGTGATTGTCCTATGAATAACGTGGCACTGAGCCAGAAGACCTTCGACAACCTCAGACAAAAAGACGCGCCCTCTGTCGCTGAGAAGTTCACGAGGTGGGCCGTGACGGAGGATGAAACAGCGGAACAGGAAGGAGGCGACGTCGCGCGCAGTGGCGGAAGGTAGTGCCGCAGTTTCAGCATATCGCGTAAGATGGTCGACGGCGACGATGATCCAGCGGTTACCAGCGGGTGTCATAGGAAGCGGACCATAGAGATCAATGCCCACTCGATCAAATGATCGGGCGGGACAGGGAAGGGGCTGCAAAGGTCCAGCTGAACGGCAAGGCGCAGATTTCCGACGTTGGCAGTCCGTACATGAGCGAACGAATTTACGAACGTATGTAAACATTCCTCGCCAGTAGTAGCGCTGACGAAGTCGTTCATATGTTTTGAAGACTCCAGCGTGGGCGCACTGCGGGTCAACGTGAAAGTATGCGCAGAGTGGAGCGCAGACTGCGCGGTATAACAAGTAGCCATTTACGGCCGTCAGATGCGTAGTTGCGTCGGTGCAGAAGGTCGTCGCGAATGGTGAAGTGAACAGCTTGGCGGCGGAGTGCGCGAGAGGCTGGCAGCGTGGGCGTGTCAGAAAGTAGGTCGAGGAGGGCCGCTATCCAGGGGTCGTGGCGCTGCTCTGAAGCAATTCTGTCGATGGTGAGAGGCGAGACGATGGGTGTTAGTGTTGACAGGCAACTAAGGTCGGTAGGTAGAGGAGACCGTGACAGAGCATCAGCATCCGAGTGCTTGCGGCCAGAGCGGTAGACGACGTTGATGTTGAACTCTTGAAGTCGAAGAGCCCATCGGGCAAGGCGGCCACATGGGTCTTTCAAATTTGATAGCCAACAAAGGGCGTGATGATCTGTGACGACGTCAAACGGGCGACCGTACAAGTAAGGGCGGAGCTTGCTAAGGGCCCATACGATGGCTAAGCACTCTTTTTCAGTCACAGTATAGTTGGTCTCCGCTTTGGTGAGGGTACGGCTGGCATAAGCAACAATGTATTAGGGTGCCCGGGTTTTCGTTGTGCTAGCACGGCGCCGAGACCTATTCCGCTGGCGTCTGTGTGTACCTCCGTCGAAGCTGCGGGATCGAAGGGACGCAGAATAGGAGGTGAAGCGAGAAGACGCCGTAAAGTAGTGAACGCCTCGTCGCAGGCTGGAGACCATGATGACAGGTCGCCGGAGCTACCCAGAAGCTGTGTCAGAGGGCTCAGAGGGCGTATTATAGACGCGAAGTTGCGAATGAAACGTCGAAAGTATGAACATAAGCCGACGAAACTGCGGAGTTCTTTGAGGTTTGTCGGTCTGGGAAAGTCAGTAACGGCACGCAATTTCGCGGGATCAGGTTGGACGCCGTGCTTGGACACGACGTGGCCAAGAATGGTTAACTTTCGAGCGGCAAAGTGGCATTTTAACACGAAAGTGTTTTATGCCGGGGTCCACCAAGACTTCACTGACGTATTTCCGTCACGGAAATACGTCACACGAACATACACGAACATAATACAAAGAAAGAAACCAGAAGAAAAAGTTCCACAAACATGCAAAATTTGGAAATCGAACCCACGACCTCTCAGTCCGCGACGATAGATCGCCGAGCGTTTAACCCATTGCGCCACAAACGCATTTGCAGAGGGCTACACAGACGCGCCTTATATATCTAACACTCCTCCGTGTACCCGCGCTCTTGCTCGGGGCGGTGCCGCCGCCTACGAGCAGAAAAGAGAAGTACTGCATTATGACACTAACGCGCACCGACAGTGAACGCTTCGGTGGTCTCAGCACTACGACGCCTCGATGCCAGCATTCGAAGGGACGCTGGCATCAAGAAGCACTACCAACGCCAACTAGGTGGCGTTCACCGTACTCAGCACAGCGGAGCGTGGCCTCCGCAATTAGCTCTGAAAATGTTTCTGAAGTTGATCGCGGAGGCTGCAATTACGACGCGCTGTACGCGCTGATTTGACTCGGTGACGATTCAGTTACGTGCTTTGTCTTGCGCGTTGTATTAGTGTGTCAGTTACGTGCTTCGTCTTTCGCGTTGTGCTAGCGTGTGCAGCGTAGTGCAGCTTCCATATGCACGACGGTTGCTCATGGTCATCGACGTTGGTAGTCGTGATGGAGGAGACGTGCCACCAGGCGTCAGCGTGGGTGCATCAACGCCTAAGGGCGCTTTAGCCACAAAACACCAATAGACATTATATATCAATGTGCAATAAACATTACACTACTTCTGTGAAGACACGTTTCACTTTCGTGTTCTATACCGATTCCTATATAAGAGGGATCAACCACATTTTTTGAGATTAAGTTGGAGCCCAGCGTTGGTAAGACACGTCAGAACGCACCTGAGGCGGTGAAGATGTGTCGCAAAATCCGGAGCGAAGACGACAATATCGTCGAGGTAACACAGACACGTTTGCCATTTCAATCCACGCAAAACAGCGTCCATCATTCTCTCGAACGTTGCGGGGGCATTACAGAGGCCGAAGGGCATCACGTTCAACTCATAAAGTCCATCAGGGGTAACCTGCCAATACCCCGAGCGCAAGTCGAGTGAGGAGAAGTATTCAGACCCCTGTAAACAGTCAAGGGCATCATCTATTCTCGGTAGAGGGTACACGTCCTCGCGGGTGATCTTATTTAGGCGACGAAAGTCAACACAGAAGCGGACAGAGTCATCCTTCTTCTTAACGAGAACGACCGGCGAGGCCCACGGACTGTGAGAGGGCTGAACAATGTTGCGGCGAAGCATGTCGTCGACATGCTCACTAATCACACGGCGCTCCGTAGGAGACACACGGTATGGTCGTTGCCGCAGTGGTGAATGGGAGCCCGTGTCGATGTGGTGCGTGACAGTTGACGTGCGTCCAAAGGAAGGCTGAATAGCGTCGAAAGAAGAACGAAAATGGTACAGGACGGCGATAAGCTCCGAACGCTGCTCTGGTGTAAGGCCGTCAGCGATGGATGGGCTAAAGATGTCGGTGCAAGACTTGTCGGAAGCAGAAAGAGTGCAGATGTCAGTAAGGTCGTCGCGAGAAGTAGCATCAGGCACGTCGACGATGTGCAGGGACTGAATGGCTTGGACATGGCCGAGACACTGGCCACGGAGCAATGTGAGCGGAGCCGACAAAAGGCTGCATACGAAAATATGGCTGAAACCAGCCGAAAAATCGAGGGTCGCCAAGGGAAGCAGTACAGTATTTTTTGCGATGAATGTCTCAGAAGGGGCGAACAAAACAGTGGCGTCGGAGATGCTTCCACAGGACACAGGTAAAACAACAGCGGCGTGCGGAGGAATGTCGGTCTCCTCGGCGACGACTAATTTAGGGGGATGCTCGGGAGAATCGTCGAAATGGAGATCGCACAAAGGAGAAAGTTCGACTTCGGCTCGCTCGCAGTCGATGATAGCTTTGTGTCGTGAGAGGAAATCCCATCCAAGAATGACGTCGTCAGAGCAGGATGGCAGCACAATGAACTCAATAATGTACATGATGTCCTCAATTACAAGTCGGGCCGTACAAGCTGCTAACGGCTGAACATGCTGCGCTGTTGCGGTACGGAGGGCTACACCAGCAACTGGCGTCATCACTTTCCGGATGGAGCGACAGAGTCTTTCATTTATTACACAAACGGCGGCACCAGTGTCCACAAGGGCAAGAGTTGATACTCCCTCAACAGAAACAGCAAGTACATTCGACGGAGAATTGTGAGGACTTGGACGCTGTGACGGCGACGCAGTTCTTGCCTCATGAACTGCGGCGTTTAGTTTTCCTCTTCTGAAGGCATGGGACGACGACGCATTGGGGAGAGAGAGCGCGCCGACGTGTTGACGGAGATCGTCGGTCGAAGGACGCATGACGATCAGGAGCTCTGGGAGGTGCACCTGGAGTGTAGCGGAGCGGTGGCTGGTCGACATTGCGAGTCGTTGGTTCATAGCCATATGAGACGGCCAACGGCATGCGGCGGCGACAGTAGCGAGCGATATGTCCGGGGCGGCCACACGCAAAGCAAATTGGTTTGTCGTCAGGAGTACGCCAAGGGTTTGCGGCCATGGGGACAGCGCAAGGGGCGCGGGGTGGAGTCTGCGCGTGCAATGGTTGACGCGGTGTGAAAGCAGGGTGCGTTCGAGGCCGTGCGACGACGTCGGCGTATGTGAGAGGAGCAGCTACCGGATGTGACTGAGGGGACACTGGCACAGCGTCGGCAATTTCTGCTTCGATCGCCTGCCGAATAGCGGGTGACAGGTAAGGAGCAGGACGGGGCTGGGGCTGTTGCTGAGCAAACTGCACCAGTGAGAGCTGCCTAGCTACTTCCTCGCGTATGAACGCCTGGAGCTGTGGCAGCAGTGTTGACTGGTCCGAGTGGACGGCCAGGCCTGCGAGGGTGTCGTCGGTAGTAACCAGGCGACGAGTCAAGGCCCGCTGTTTCCGGAGTTTGATGAGTTCCGCCACGCTGGTTGGGTTTTTTGCAAGAAGCATCTGAAAGACGTCATCGTCAATGCCTCTCATGATGTGCTTGATTCTGTCGGATTCGGGCATCGAGGCATTGACGCGCTTCGAGAGGTCGAGAACGTCCTCAATGTAGCTTGTGAACGACTCGCCCGGTTGCTGGGCGCGCTGGCGCAACCGCTGTTCAGCGCGCAACTGGCGCACGGCGGGGCGTCCGAGCACATCTATGAGAGCGGCCTTGAATGCGGACCAGTTGGGAAAATCTTTCTCGTGGTTTTGAAACCACAGATGAGCCACATTTCAAAGGTAGAAGAGGACATTGTTCAGTTTAGCGGTGTCATCCCATCGGTTGTGGACGCTTACCCTATCGTAAGTCGATAGCTAGTCCTCCACATCACTGTCGTCGGTGCCGCTGAAGACCACCGGATCCCTCAGGTAAGGCACCCCGGAACAGATGACGGGTGGAGGGGGCGAGGATGGAGGGGCCGTGGACGGCGGGGCCATGGATGGCTGGGCCGTAGATGGCGGGGCCGTAGATGGCGGGGCCGTGGACGGTGGGGCCGTGGACGGTGGGGGCGTGGTTGCGTCTTCGGGCATAGCGGGACGAAGCGTACGGGTGCGGAGTTCCAGGATGGAAGCTTGGCAGGTCGTACCCAGCACCTTCCACCAATTGAAATGAGGTTTATTGATACAAGTGTAGATGCGGATTCTTCGGATATACTGGCACAGAACGGGCTGCTAAACAGTTACGTCGGGCAGCGCTCTTAGCGGTGACTTCGGCGTCGTCTTTTGCGGAGCGATCACGATGCTGCTACTGTTGGTGGTGCGCATTATCTGCAGAGCATGTTGCACGTCTTCTTCATCACACTACCCATACGCACGCACATACCACAAAGACAAGAGTATACTAAGTCTGCAAAACAAAAGTTGATGTAAACAAGACAAAATAATTGCGGCAGAACTCATCACACGATGACTATCAACGGTAATGCGATTAGCCTTGGAGCAACGTAGCGCCACATAATATCCATGACGCCTTGTTTAAGAGCTGTAGTGGTCGTCATCACACTTCCTTTCATTCGGCAATATGCGACATACACCGGTATCACCCCACTTTGTTGTGGGACTTGCTTGCCGAAGACGACCATGAGCACGGCAGCATGACCACGACTGCATGGCGCCGACACAGTGACAATAGAATGACGAAGGAGGGCCGGCATGCATGGAAAAATAAAGGCGGTATCACGACGAAGGCATGGCGACAATGAGATGACGGATCCTAAATGATGACGATGGTATAGCACACGACAGCGTGACGACGACGTCGTTAGGCCAACGGAATGACGACGATGACGTCATGGCGATGGTAAGACGAAAACCGGATGACGAAACTGGAATGACGACAATGGCACGATCACGAAGGCATCACGGCGACGGTATGATGACGGATGTAAGATATAGAGACAATCTGACAACGACAATGGCATGAAAACGGCAACATTATCACGATTTTGTGACGACAGCATGATCCCGATAGGATGACGAAAAAGCAATATTGTTCATTGATCGACGAAGGCGGTATCAAGACGACGGCATGACGACAGTGCGATGATGTTACTGAAGTGATGACGATGGTAAAATGACATCGTGATGACGAGGGCGTGACGTAAATGACTTCACGATGACTTTGTGACGATGGATGACAACGATGGCTTGACGAGAGTCGGATGAGTGGCGCGTATGTACACATTGCTACATACTCAGTGACTCAATTAAGTTGGTCCGATGGCTGGTTTCGAACCCTGTTACTTCCGCACAGCGGCCCGATAGGCTGCCCGTTCGACCACTGACTGCCCAGTGACTCAAGTAGGCGGTAAAACGGACAGACAGACAGACAGACAGACAGACAGACAGACAGACAGACAGACAGACAGACAGACAGACAGACAGACAGACAGACAGACAGACAGACAGACAGACAGACAGACAGACAGACAGACGGACAGACGGACAGACGGACAGACAGACAGACAGACAGACAGACAGACAGACAGACAGACAGACAGACAGACAGACAGACAGACAGACAGACAGACAGACAGACAGACAGACAGACAGACAGACAGACAGACAGACCGACCGACCGACCGACCGACCGACCGACCGACCGACCGACCGACCGACCCCGGAAAGTGCGTGAAGTTCCCTGTCCGACTAACGCTAGTTACAATCTTAACGCGAAAATGTGGGTTGGGGTGTTTTTGCGCTCACTTTCGTTTCCCTTTTCTTTATAATTTCTACATTTCATTTTGCGAGAGAAGTAGTTTGCCCTGTGCTTTCTTTGGTTTATTATCTGTTGGCTTACTCTAATTGTCATTAACAGACAAACACGCAGATTCAACTCAATGTTGCAATCTAAATGACGCGAATCTTGTTCCAGTTAGCGAGGTAGCAGCATCAGCCGACGCCACGAACACAGCCTCGTCGCCTGCGGCTGTCTGCGTCATGATGACGAAGGTGATGTATGGTGCTTGTGCAGGGAAGAATGTTTATAAAATGTGTATGGGCACAGAGAAGTCGACACATATTCGTATTCATCTAAGGATTCATACCCATAGTGTCACAGTGGTACATCCATTCTAGCGAATTGGCCAGAAACGCACACATACCCAGTTGCAGACTGACCCAAGTTGCCTGCTGGGCCAGACAGCAACCAGCAGTAAATTGCCTATTCGTGCACTTACTCGAGGGCCCGAGTTAAGTATATCCCCAAATATATCCGGCTAGGAAACGATTGCAAATGCCGAGCCCCGACAAAAAGGCAAGTGCGCTTCGCATTCATATCGGAACCCTCGGTTCTCTTTCTGTTCGTTCAAAACATAGCTAGGGGTTCGTCTCCGGCAGCTTTGATGCCTTCAATTAACACACCAGGGTTTATTGGCTGGTTGCCTTCTCGCACATTCACACTATGTGCGTCGACTGGCCTCGGTGACCGATTGTGAAGCGTTGGACGACCGCATGTGTTCACACTGAGAGTACCTTCTTCTGTCTCTCCCCTTTCCTTTTACTGCGATAGCAATTATATGGACACTCCAAAGCAGATTTCTGCCGTCGGCGTCGCCGTCGCCGTGAGGTTCCGTATGACGTCAATGGAGATGAAATCGTCGCCGCGCGCCGCCGAACGCTGTATGTGCGAGTGAAAGGGCGCGAGGGACACGCGCTTTCACGGGGAGTGAACCCACGGCGGAGAACAAACGCGCGTTCTGCGCCGTGCGTTAAGGGCTGCAGAAGTAGGCGTCTCTTTCCTCCTTTACAATCACCATATATGTAGAGCAAACGCGCCTTCTTCGGACGCACGAAAGGCCGTGGGGAGGAGGGGGAGGGAAGAGAAGCGACGTTTAGCTGCAGCACCAAGTGCTTATTTATATCAGAGGCTCCGGCAACAGTCACCAACGCCGCACGCATTTTGTGCGAACGTGGGCAAAACGCCGACGGCGTCGACAACAGTTCTGCGTGTTGCCGGTGCTGCTGCATGTCCAAGTTTATACAGCTGATAAGGCTACTATCATTACTGCGTATAGCTCTCTACAAATTTGCTATCGCAATTGATGCTTTGCCTTTCAGGTGAAACTCCGACAACATTTTTTTTTTCATCCCTTTAAACCCTTCCCCCGTGTAGGTAGCAAATCGGACGTGCGTCTGGTTGCCCTCCCTGCCGGCCTTTCCTCCTGTAACGAAGAAGCTCCGGTTAGCCCGGCCATCTCCAGCGTATGAAATGTAACGAAGAAGTGCCGGTGAGTCAGGCGCATCACCAGCGCTTTGCACACGGGGCCGGTTCTGACTGCTCGCAGGGTTCTGACTACCGCACCGAGTTCGACCTCTCACTCCTTGCGTACCCTGTGAATGAACACCTTGACATTTGGTGGAGGTGCTGGGCACTCTCCGCGATGCAAAGTAATCGGCAGAAAAGACACATTGCACACACACACACACACACATGACACCACGGCCAGCAATGAGGGCGATGACGGAAAAGGGCAACGGAAGGGAACGTCGACGGGTGAGGAAGTCACATGGCGTGAATAGCACGGTTGCGTCACGTTCTGATGCGCAAGATATGGAGACAACGGCGGCTGACTGAGGAGGGATATCAGTAACTTCGGCCACAAGCATTTTGTAGACGTCACAGGATCCTGGTTCATGGCTGCATCAGAAAGAAAAGACAACTCCACCTCAGCGCGGGCACAGTCAATGATGGCATTGTTTGATGAAAGGAAATCCCAGCCTAGGATAACATTGTGGAAGCAGGACGGCTGTACAACGAATTCAATGACATGAAGCGACTCCTCGATGACACGTGCAGTGCAGATTACACGTGCAATGGTTCGACAGGCTGTGCGCTCGCAGTACTCAAATACACTCCTGAAAGCGACGTCGTTACTTTTCCTATTCGTCGGCAAAGTCCTACGCGTAACACCAAAATTGCTGCGCCCGTATCGACCCGCGCGAATGTTCGAATCCCTTCGACGTATACCTCAATGACGTTGCAGGGGTTATTTCAAATCCTTTGGCAAATCGAAGGGGACGCAGTTCTCGACCCGGGAACTGCTACCTTCGTTTCCTTGAGGCAAAGGGCTTGGCCGGCGTCTTAACGGTGAGTTGGAGTGGCGGCGTAGGGATGGAGAACCACCAGCATGGTTGAGAACAGGGGTTTCATCCGGCGGCACAGGAGATTGTAGCTGTCGAGGGGGGCAAGTGCTCATAGGTCAGCGGTTATCATAAATAGGCAGCATACGGCGTCGACAAAAGCGGGCAACGTGTCCCGGAATACCACAATGGTAATGTCGGGATGTCGGATTCGTGGTTACGATACCACAAATGTGCAACGTTGCTCAAGTAGAAAATTACGTTGTTGAGCTTTGCCGTATCGTCCCAGTGGTTGTGCGCGCTGACTCTGTCGTGCGAGACGATCCACTCCTCGACGTCGTGATCAACGGTACCCGCAAACATCGCAGGATCCCGCTGACACTGCATGCCAGGACAGATGACAGTTGGTGCCGTCACTGCATCTTGTTGGGCTGGATCGTTAGGCATGGTTCGAGAAGCCTGAGCGGGATCGTCCGGCATGGGTCGAGGTGGTGGAAGGGTTCGGCTTCGAAGTTCCAGCGTTGATGGAGTCGTACCCAGCATTCTCCACCAAATGTCAAGGTGTTTATTGACAGGGTACGCTAGGAGTGAGAGGTCGAACTCGGTGCGGTAGTCAGAACCCTGCGAGCAGTCATAACTGGCCCCGTGCATAAAGCGCTGGTGATGCGCCTGACTGACCGGCACTTCTTCGTTACCGTATAGACGAGAAAACGATCGCCTAAAGGCGCTGCTGCGCCTCCTGACAGCGCCCCCAATGTGGAAATTTCAAGCAGCGCGGTCTCTCCGCGGTGCAGTCTCCGCTTTGTTTACATTGTTTCGCCCGCGCTTTCCTTCGCTGCTCGTGCTCACGGCGCTCCGTTTTCGACGGCGCCAGATCGCCTGCTTGATGAACAGCGATGCAAAGACTGCAGTGCGATTTCAAGACGGTTGTCGACGCCAACAGTTTTTTTTTTTCGTGGCGGCAACCTCAAGAAAGGGGAGCGTCTGCTTCCACACGTGTGATTGTGGGCGGTGATGTGACAGTGAAAGCCAAGTGCGTGTCGGAGGTGTCCAACAAGAAAGATTGTATACGACATCGAGTTAGAGGTACACACCGAGTTCAGTCATTTAGTCACTTTTATTTCTCTATGGTGCAGTCACAAAGCGGTCATGCATGCTTGCAGAGATGTGCAGAGACGGTGACGATTGCGGTTGGTTTCGTTGGTCGCTGGGCGCGCACACACGGCTGCTCTCAATTTGGCTCCCAGGGAGTGGCATCAGCACTGTCGGAACAGAAAGAACACATGCATTAGGCACCAATAAGCCAATAAAATAAATAACGATGTAAGTACTACATATGTGCATAACGCCTTATATCATGCTGTATAAATATTTAATGTATATCATGCCTTATTCAATGCTAGAGTCATGGCAACTCATTGCATTATTGAGCAAGGTATCTTTTCACTGGTCATGAGAAATCACTCGTACAAACTGCTCCTCGAAATGAACCCAGGTCACGGTAACCAGCGATTACCTTGGGACCAGCAGCACGAGCGCAAGAATTAGCGATACATGCCTCACCAAAGCAAATCTAGTTTCTCGTCGGGTGAATGCCCCGCCGCAGCAAAAGTAAGCTCACACCGATGGCCGGCTACTACACGGAACGAAGATTCTTGGCGGGAAGAGTGAAGCAGGAAGAATGTGCAAGGTGGCAATTACTTTAAAACATGCTTGGATATTGTGAACCCAGAAAGCATGGCCAAGCAACAAACATAACGCGTGCGTCTCGGGCAGCTGCTTTGCAATCTGCCGCTTACCGACGCATGCGATGACCGCAGCTTGCATCAAATACGGATTGCCACCACACAAAAGACAAGTAACGTGCGGCCCTATTTGTTGCCAGTACAACTAGGAATTTAAGTTGCAGCGTTTGGAAAAAGGATATAATTATCTTGAGCCAGTCTTTGCCGATCGCGAGTGAATGAACAGTACAATAATTAAATTCGTAGGTTTTGCGTGCCAAAAGCTCAATATCATTATGAGACACGCTGTAATGGATGGTCTCAGGAATAAATTTGACCACCGGGGGTTCATTAACGTGCACAAAAATCAAAGTACATGGCAAGAACTGTATTCTTGCATTTCGCCCCCATCGAAATGCGGCCGCCGTGGCCGGGAATCGAGCTCGCGTCGTCGAGCGTAGCGGCGCTACACGTATGCATTTACCGCTAAGCTAACACGGCGGATTTCACTGTACGATTCAATTACGCGGCACGTCTAAACAAACGGCCATGCGCTAAATACAGGCACATTACTAATGCGTTTTTATCGAGCGGCCGTGATATTGCACACGAATGCGAAAGTACGTGACTTACTAGACTCGGCACACTGCAGTTATCCACGCTTGTCGTCTGTCCTCCTCGTACCACCTCTCCGGAATTCTGTAGAACTTCACGGGCGGCTTTCGACTTTTCGTGGCTCTTGTGGCAATCAACAACACAGCAGTATTGCGTGCCACCTTTCCTGGTTGATGAGGTCGCGCTCGCCGTCACGAAAACAACGCACGCGGTCGCTCGCGCCGTAGAGAACACAGGCGCGCGCTGGCTCGGCGGCGACCTTCGACACTTCCATCCTTCCGCCAGGGGAGTGGGCGGCGCTGGTGCCGCGCGGGCAAACTTTAGGTTGCCTCGTCTATTGACCCTTTTCGCGGAGCAGTTTGTTTTAGAGAAACGAGATGGCGCTCCCGGCGGCGCGCCATTAGGGTGCCTCGATGCCAGCGCCGCCGTTCAGGGTGGAGACAACCCCGCTGGCGCCGCCATATTGAATCACACGAGCTCAGACTCAGCTACGCTTGCGTTCATAAATAGTGTTACTCGCGGCGCACTTCCAAGTGCTTTGCCTTGATGAGGATTTTTTTATCGGTATCACATCTGTACATCTTTATAACCAATAGCCGTTAATCGAAGGTCGAAGACGTAAATGTATGGCGCCGGGAACATGCCCCAAGTTGCCTAATTCAATCACATTTAATATGCCGTGTGTATGTTAGAAATACGTACTATTTTTTTTGCGCTTCGATGCTTGGTATATAAGGTTTGCGACCCCCTGTGTGTGGAAGTTTTTCTTTTTCGCTGTTGTATTGTGGTTTACACGTCACGCCTCCTTTACCGTAGCCAGCCACTCGCGCACGGCAGTTAGTTTCCCTTGCGTTGCGCGTGCTCTTCGCGTTCGTCGTAATTATTTGACGATATCTACGCGCAATTTTGCGTTTTTTGCCCACAAAACTGTGTGCTGACAGGATTAAGCTGGTGTAAAAATAACTGCGATGTGAAAATAAGGTTTAGTTAGTGCTGTAGAAAAAAGCATGACGTAACTTTTCTGTGTCAATCTTGCGCAGTACATACAAGAAACCAAACGATGCACAAAATACATTTACTTAGTAACGTCTAGTACAGTCAATTATGAAAGAAATATGTACATGAAAAATTATATGTACTGTGTGGCGCCTGAAGGTTATGTTGAAAGACGAGATAAAAAAAATTCGCGATTGGTAGGCTCGACACACACAATTCGGGATAGGGAGAGTTTTTTTAATTTATTCATTACATGGGAGGGGGGGGGGGTTCAAGCGAATACATCAACCTTATTACACACAATATAAATCGAAAACAAGAATACAAACAAGAAAACGCAACCGCGGGTAATATTAATCAAGATATCCAGCCAGAATACATCAGCTACCAGCGAATACGTCGCATCAGCCAAACACATCGATGGCGAGTACAGAACATTTTATAAATAACCATTATAACACTGATATCTACATTTAAAAAATAAACAACACTGCATACATATCGCGTACAAAAACCGTAAATGAAACTAAGACAGTCAAATACAGATTAGCAATGTTTTTCACTTCGAAAATATAGTCCATGATGATGTAGGGCTGTTGACTTTAACAGATGGCGCCCATCCTGTCGATTTCCTTCGTACTGGTCCTCTTCATAGTGTTTCTATGTACAAGTAAAACAACAAAAGTGATTATTGATATGAAAAGTTGCCTTGTAAGTACAGAGAACCCATTACAGTGCTTAAAAATAAATTTTCGCAGAAGTAATGTTGTATTACCTCGCTTCACAGGTTTCGAAGAAATGCACAGGCTACAACAGACACCATGCCAGAAAGCGCCGAAACATTTTGGTCTCATAATGCCCCTTAACTCTACTACACCTGGGTATACCGTGCACAGGTATTTAAAGACCGTCACAGTACCCACTACGATCGGGAATGAGCACGAATGACCATCGGCTTACGAGCACCACGCTACAAATATATTCGTCTAAAAAATCAGCTGTATAACGTAACAACCTGAGATCTGCAAGATATCTGTTGAGAAATCAGAGAAAATCACAATGCTTCGCTTGTCACGTACACTACAGCCGCTCTCCCCAGAAGAAGCACTGCGTTCTTTAGTCCCAAATAACTAGTAGCGAAAAAAGAAACTGAGGGGGAAAAAAAAGAATCAAGAGACACACGATGTGTGCTTCCCGTGAAAAAGTAAAATAGGTGGTTTACATGACGATTTGTAGCTAATGTAAGACTATTTCGCGGCGAAGCATTTTCGTCAGTCCTTAAAGTAAGGGTAATACTCGCATAGACTGCGCCGATCAAAACGGCAAAAGCCTATGCGACGCGCGCTCGCGAACCATAGGCTACTCAGACAGCATCGGTGCAGTGCTTAGTTCGTGAGCGAACGTAGGTACGTGAGCGAGGATCAGAGAATACTTTCTTATTTAAATGAAAAACACGGTGCGATAGTCTAAACTTTCTTGACACTTACCTCGCAAATGTAGGAGCTATCCGTTGCCTTCCAGTGATACCGCTTTACTTGGGCTTCCCATCTCTTCCTTCGCTCTGGGTCCCGGGGGAAGCGTAAACAACGAAGCCCTTTACGCGTCGATCCGGTGCACTTGGGAACACAAGAGCCCGTCATGTCGACTCAATGCACTTGACAAGCTTGTCATTCATGCGGCTGAACACTGTCCAGCAAGTAGAAGCGTCAGCGAAGCATCCGCGCGCACTGTGTCTCGAACTAAGCACCGGCACCAAGCAATCGCAACCGCTCGCTGTGATTCAAGATGGCGTCGACGCGAGAAAGCGGCGGCGCGGGGGCGGTCAAAGGATGGCGCCACCCTGAACGGCGGCGCTGGCATCGAATTAGGTTTTGATTTATCCTACATGCGTAATGGACAAATGGTGCAACAGAAGATCCCTGGACTGATGTACGCAGACGACATTGTGCTACTAGCGGACAATAAAAAAGATTTACAGATACTTGCGAATATCTGTGGGAACGCAGCGACAAATCTAGGCCTTAAGTTTAGCACAGAGAAATCAGGGATTATGATCTTTAATGAGCACACGAGTAACTTCGTGGTGTCAATTCAACAGCAAGTAATACCCATAGTGAAGCAATATAAGTACCTCGGCGTACACATAAACGAAGGAAAGAATTACTCAAGCAACCACCAAGATAATCTGAAAATAAAGGGGAAGCGGAATGCAGCATTAATGAAACACAGAGCACTGTGGGGCCACAATAAGTATGAGGTGGTGCGTGGAATCTGGAAAGGAGTAATGGTGCCAGCGCTAACATTCGCAAATGCCATTATATGCTTAAAATCGGATATATTGGCGGGTTTGGAAGTTAACCAAAGATCAGTAGGCCGGTTGGCTTTGGGAGCACACGGTAATACGACAAATGAGGCAGTGCATGGAGACATGGGTTGGGCCTCTTTTGAAGTCAGAGAAGCACAAAGCAAAATTAGTTTTGAAGAAAGGCTCAGGAACATGGATGAAAATAAATGGGCGGCTAAAGTGCACAAGTATCTCTACATGAAAAGCGTGGACACAGAATCGAGGAAGAGGTCAAGGAAGTTGGCAACCAAGTACAGGATAATCGAAACTGTAAATAGACAACCAGGGGTCATCAGAAAGAAAGTGAGAGAAATAGAGACCGTGAATTGGATGCAAAGAATGGAAACGAAAAGGACAATGGAGATTTACAAGAATGAGAAGAAAGAAATTAGAAGGGAAAATCTGTACGATAACACAAAGGGCAGTGCCTTGCTATTTGAGGCTCGAGCCGGTTGCCTAAGGACGAAAACATATCGGAACAAATATTCGGAATTAGATGAGACATGTGTATGCTGCAGTAAAGATCCAGAGACCACTCAGCACATCCTAATGGAATGCGACGGGATCCACCCAGCGAGAACCGTAGGTAACGTGCAACTCCCAGAAGCGCTTGGGTTTAAAGTGGAAGGAAGCATCAACAGATCAGCCGTAGAGATCAGCAAGAGACGATTAGAGTACTGGTGGAAAAAAAGTAGGGAAAAGATGGATGCGACCTGATCTCTTAAAATCATAGGCAGCGGTACAAGGTAAATTTTTGAAAAAGAAAAATAATGATAGGTATACAAAAATGCAAGATAAAGAACATGTATAGTATACCTGATTAAATCAAGCAGGCTAGGTGACTATTTGTCGCCGCCCCGTTTCAAAGGGGATGCCAATAAATCATCATCATCATCATCATCACCTAGCGCGCCATACCTCTCCTCAGCGACCGCGCACGAATACGAAACCATTACCGCTCCTACCTTGCTTCTGTGCGATCAGCTGTCGGAAATGCAACTGAGTTTTCCCTAACACACTGTGCTCCAATTATGCTAGGTTGAATCATGTGGATTGAAGACGTGTGCAGTAGTTGGCTGCAAAAATAGTGACTGACATGTTAAGGAATAGAATGAATCTGTGTGGCCAAGTTCACGGACTACTGCTGCAACTGTCCGAAGGTGTTACTAGCACTTCGTGCTGTACGGCTTTCCTCGAGCATACAGAAATGTGCTCATTCGCCAGCCTTGTATCGCTAACCTTCAAAGAAAGGGCTTCATCCCCAGAACCTCGGCAAGAGTGAGTACCACTCGTTAAACAATGACAAAGGGAGTAGCGCCGCTTCCTGTCATAGTAAGTTTCGCGCACGTTATCTATACACATCTGTCCCAAATGGCAGGAAAACTTTCGCCCACTCTATCGCCGACGTATCAAGAATAACTGAATGGGCGCATTCTTGAATATATGCGCACTGTATATGCACAATAAATGACGGACTACACCTATGGCGCACGAATGGTCGAAGCTGAATGTTTCGTGACGGTCCACAAGAGTAAGCGAGTTACTAGCTGTAATATATATTTGCTACAAGGTATTAGAATGTACAGAACAGCTACGTTTCAAGCATCGTGCGCAGCAAGAACAAATCTATCGGAACTGAACCCGCCCGCGAGTGATTAGGCAGAAAATAATCAGATACTGGCCGCACCGAGGAACTTCTCTGAGTCACAAACTGACAAGCCACTGCTTCAAAATATTTGCCGAATAAAGAACAAAGAGCAAACACACCAATCCTGACTGAATTCATAATCGGAAAGCTGGGATAGCTTGGAGTACATATTTAGCCCCGCTTTTATAGAATAAGCACCATATACGCTGCTCGCGCCGTTTGGACATAGCTTAATCAGCTCGGAAAGCGCTTTTGCATGTTCTCTGAAGCTGTGATCAAAGCTTCGTGTCGCCCACCTAGTCACCGTCTACGATATCTCCGAAAACAGAGGTTTTCTGAGCCGCGCCGGCGTCATACACTTCCATTGTAAACAAGGAGGCAACGGAGGCAGTTGAGGCAAGCAATGGACGCGTCACCACGTGATCAAACATGGCAGCGCCCACGGGATCGCCGCGAAAAGGGTCAATACGCTGGAGATGCGCCGGGCTAACCGGTGCTTCTTCTTCGTTACACTCCCCTCTTTTCCTCCTCCTCCTGCTCCACACTATGTGCCACTTATGGTAGAAAAGGATGGTGCTTGAGGCGAGCAGTGCAAAACAAAGTAAGACGTGATACAAAGGTAAGGTTATGCAAGGGAGGATCTAGGTTTACCGCCATGTGAGTTGTGGCACGGGCTAACTATCCTAAGGCTAGATCTAGTGCACGTACACAAATACCCGAGAAAGTGGATGGGAAAACGACGCCATGGGTAGCTCAATTGGTGACAGCATCGCCCACGTATCGACGAAATGTGGGCTCAGTTCTCACCTGCGGTAAGTTGTTTTTTCTTCGACTTTGTGTTTTTTTTTCCTTTGCTTTATGCTTCCTAAATATCATTTTAAGAAACAGCAAGTATGCAACAATTTACCCTTTGCTTTCCTTGGTTTTGGTGTTTGTTGGTTTGAAATTATTGTGATTAACAAACCAGGTGTCATGAGTGAGTGGACAACGACAAAAGACTGCGTAGGAGCGTCTGCTCCAAACACCATCGAGTCGCCGACAAAGAAGACGCTGTTGGCGGGCGGTGGCACGAGCGGCCGCACGAGGGAGAAAGCGGGTGAACCAATCAGTAGTGGGCACGAAAACACGGGTAGGAGGAACGAGCAGAGAGAAGGCGACGAGACTGGAACAGTCGAGGCAGAAGAGATCGCTCGGAGATGGGGGTGCAAAGATCGCTGGTGTCGAGGTCGGTGTTGTCGGGGTCCAGACCCGAACCCTAGAGCCTCGACAGAACCAGCACGGGCCCGGCTGTCCCTGGAGAGATCCGCCGAGCGTAGGGCTCGGTTATTCCTGCTGTTCCTGCTACTGTTGGCGTTCCTGTTCCTGTTGCTGTTCCTGAGCCGCCGTGCGGTGAGCAGTGGTCACCTGGGGGTGAGTGACCAGAGGCGGGGAGCGACGCTGGCGAGAGGCGCCAGGGCGAAGCCGCGAGCCAAGGAACCAGCACGTGCGCCGCTCAGCTGTAGCGGTCGCACTTGGACGGCCTTCGACTCTGACAGCCTGGGACTCTCATGCCCCGGGTTGGCTCTACCGTGCGTCCGCGTCCCTCGTATGCCACTGCCCGCCACACCACTACCGCCGTCAACGCAAGTGCCAGTGCACACTGTCAACGCAAGTGCCCGAGTGAATAAGACTCGATGATTTTAGATGCGAGAGCATCTTATACTCGGCGTTCGTGTTCTGTGCCGGCAGACGAATCGTTGCCAAACATGATGCAAAAATTGGCGACTTGCTTGAAAATGGAACTTCGTACCGAAGATATCGATGTAGTGCATTGAGTTCCGACGAAAAACAAGGTTCAACAGAACATTTTGGTAAGATTTAACTCCACTGCAGTTCGAGACAAAATGATAAAGAATGCCAAGAAAGAGAGATTGTCTACATCTGCACTTGGCTTCCAATATAATGAGCCCATATTATTTAATGAACACCTCTGCCAAGAGAATAAGGTTCTTCTCGCAAAATCTCGCCAAGCGCGAACAGAGAAAATTTTAAAGTATGGTTGGGGTATCGCAGGCCAAAATTCTAATGCGGAAAACCGAGAATTCTCATGTACTCCACATCACTTCTGAAGACGAGCTGAAAAAGGTAGTTTAGGAGACTCTCGAGTTAAGTCTTGTTTGCCACACCAATCGTGGCATTTTCAATCCGTAAATTTGAACGGGAATTCCACAAAACCCAGTGTATATCGATACTTCACTGTAACATTTTATGTTTTCGTAGAAACAAAGATATATTGTGTTCCTTTTTGGAACACAATTGTGATTCGTCCGGCCGATTAGCCCGTTGGACCTTACGCCTTCAAGAGTACAGCTTTTCAATTACCTACAAGAGCGGACGATGCCACACGGATGCCGACTGCCTCTCGCGCCTCCCGTCACCGTACGCAAACGCAGAGGACGACGACTTCGACGACTATTTAGTTTCTATTTCGTCCGACTTCCCAGACCTCAGCAGCTTCAAGAGCGAGCAACATCGTGACCCTGCCTTGAAACATTTATTCGAATCTGCGCATGATTCATCAGGGCAGCCATTTACTACTTCTAATGGTTTGCTGTACAAAAAGAATTACTCAGCTGACGGCCCTCCATTGCTCTTAGTTATGCCAGAAAACCTGTGCCCTGCGGTTCTTCGTTGGATGCACTATGACATTACGTCCGGCCACCTTGGCTTCGCACGCACACTACACCGACTCCGCTAGAGGTGTTACTGGCCGAAACTCCGGAAAACAACGAAGCAGTACGTCGCCAGCTGTGCTGTTTGTCAGCGCCACAAGCAAACAACGACTGGCCCTGCAGGTTATTTGCAACCTGACTCACCACCGACGTCGCCTTTTGAAAAAGTTGGCATTGACTTTCTCGGGCCACTCCCGAAGACATTGTAGGAGGAACGTAACGGCGGCTGTACTAGCCGTGCCGTCGTTTCTACTCAGAAGGGCGAAGGCGGCGAGCCGAGCGACGGGGCTGCGACGACCAGCGTGGCTGGCTTTTGGAACGACACTGCGCGTGCCGAGCTTGCGCCCCGAGCACGCGCTGCGCTTCTTTATTTTGTTCTTTCTTTACAGCGCCGACCATAGCGCTCCGCGCTGCGGCGTTGGTGGGCGCTACAGGGCCCCCCACCCAGACGGAATGGCGATACATTAAATGCCAGGAAAAAGCTTCAAAATGGTCCGGAGTCAGTCCAAGTAGTTAGTGCGTTGGAGGCGAAGGCAACTGGCAAGTCCTTCCGGTGGACGAGGCTGCGAGTGGCGGTGCGGACGCACGGCACACAGCACGCCGGCACGGAGAGCGAAGAGGTAGACGCCTATGCAGCAGTTCATGTAGACCAGGCGAAACGAACGGGGACCGGGCGCTGTCATTGGGCGGCACGACCAGCTGCAAGCTCGGTCCTCACGCGCTCGCAGATGCGTGAGCTGTGGTGGATGCAGCTTGTGCACGCGCTTGTCCGGTCTTGGCCGACCCGCGGTAGATGTCGCAAGGTGCAAGCCTCTGCTAAAGTCCCTAAAAAAAAACTTTAGCCTCTGCGCGCGACACAGCCCGAGTCATGTGAACAGAGTCCGGCACGCGCCTGCCGGAGCCTGGGTGTTGCCGCGGTCAACGGCGTTGGAGTCGAATGGCGCTCCAGACGGTGAAGACGTCGTCGTAGGGCAACGCTCAATGACGGCACCGGCGCAGGCTGACGAAGATCTCGTAGAGCCGGGGCAGCAGCTGCCGGGTCGTGTTGCTTGGTGAGCGCCAACGTGGCCACCACGCGAAGGACAGGATCAGGTGGTGGGTGCGAGACACCATCAAGACTCGCGTCGCGGGATGGTGGGGGCAGTCCATCTGACGTATCCTCGTCGCGCGCCGATTGTGCACAGCCTTCAACCTCCGACTTGGCAGAGTAATCGCTAGAAAGGCCCAGCGGCAAGTTGACCGAAGGAGAGGACGGGGAGCGCTGGGAAGAAGATCGCTGCTGCTGCTGCGTCGCTCTCGCTGGCGGGTAGATTCCGCGGTGTAGCGACAGCTGACACGGTCGGAGGCAGCGGAGTCAGCACGGGCGAAGGCTCGTGCGCTGACTCTGAGGCTCGCTCAGCCGGCAGCGTGCACCAATCCGGTGAAGTGTAGGTAGGAGGCCGAATGGCAGGAGCGACGTCGTTGGCGCCAGACCCGATGGCGTGCGGCACGGGAACCGGCGTTGGGTCAGCGATGTCTCCACTGTCGCCTGCCATCGTTGGTGGCGAGAAAGGCGATGACGTGGTGGTGTCATAGTCGTGTCGATACCCTCGGCGACAACATTGCGCGCGTGCTCGCACGAAAGAGACCCCTGGAGTGAGCCGGAGGCCGGGGACTGTGCGGTAGCGCATCGGGTGGTCGCCGAGACGGTATCGGGGCAGGTCGAGGGAGGAAGGCTTGCCTGACGGTGGCTTACGGGCACAGGACGAGATGCGGGTAGCGCTGAGCCTGCGGTGGGCTAGCAGGCAGCGATTCACGCACCGTGCGGTCAGCCACTGGAAGAGGGTGGTAGGCAGCGCCGTAATAGGTCAGAACGGACTCCCGCAGATCGTCGTAAGGGCGCGGTCCAGGCGATGGAACGCAGAGGCGGAGCTGGAGATTAAGTGGCAGGACGTGCAATAGCACCTCGTACTTGAACTCCTGGAGCCAGATGGTATTCCGCTCCAGAGCAGCCTCGAATTGGGTGAACCAGACGCCGACGCAGCGGGACGAGAACGGCGGCAGTGGCGGTTCAAATTGTGGCTCCGGCCAGGCGGCCATGGCAGCCTGTCGCTCGTTGGAACGCGCGTTCTCCCGGGTCACCAATGTAGGAGGGACGTGACGGCGGCTGTACGAGCCGTGCCGTCGTTCCTACTCAGAAGGGCGAAGGCGGCGAGCCGAGCGACGGGGCTGCGACGACCAGCGTGGCTGGCTTTTGGAACGACACTGCGCGTGCCGAGCTTGCGCCCCGAGCACGCGCTGCACTTCTTTATTTTTTTCTTTCTTTACAGCGCCGACCATAGCGCTCCGCGCTGCGGCGTTGGTGGGCGCTACAACATCATCTGGCCACCGGTGGATTATAGTGTGCGTGGATTACTTAACTCGTTACACGGAAACAGCGGCACTTACATCTGCCACAGCAGCTGATGTCTCTTCCTTCCTGCTGCACCGCGTCATCTTACGTCACGTCACGGCGCTCCACGAGTTGTCATCAGTGATCGTGGACGGCAATTTACTGCCGACGTTGTTGAAGGACTTCTGCGGCTTTGTGGTTATTCTTATCGGCATTCCTCTCCTTACCACCCGCAAACTAATGGTCTCACTGAGAGGACGAATCGCACCCTTACCAACATGCTGTCCATGTATGTCGACGCTGACCACAAAAATTGGGACGCCGTCGTGCCTTTCGTTACGTACGCGTGCAACACTGCCAAACATGAAGTTACTGTATATGCGCCGTTCTTTTTGCTTTACGTACGCAATCCACGGAGCTTTCTGGACACTCTCCTGTCCTTCCAGCATCATGAAGACCTGTCCATCGCTCAGACTTTGTGTCGTGCAGATGAAGTACGGCGACTCGCACGTCTGAGGACATTGTCCTCACAAGGCCACACCAAGAGCCTCTACGATGCCCGGCATATACCCGTGAGCTTTTCGCCCGGTGACTATGTTTGGCTGTGGACACCAGTTCGCAAAATAGGACTGTACCGCAAGTTTCTCGCCACCTACTCTGGACCCTTCGTCATAATCCTCGTCTAAGTGACGTAAGCTACGTTGTCGCCCAAATGACTGCAAATAACCGGCGCTCGCGCGTGACACAAGCTGTTCATGTGGCTCGCCTCAAGCAGTATTATCACCGACCCATTTAACTCGCTCGGCGAGCTTCGTCTGCCCCCGGGGAAAATGTAGCGGCAATGCGCGGAGGTTAGAAGAAGACAAAGAGGTGGTGTGGAGCGCGCGCTTGAACTGGGCGATTCATAGTACCGGACTAATTTTCGCCTTCGGCTGCTCTCTTCATGTGCTTTCATCTATCACCTGTAAATAAACCCACACCTTCGTAACAACAGTGTTCGATTATGCCCCAAAAGCTGTTATTAAATCTTTACGGAAGTTGAAGGCAAGATAATTGCTTTTTGTTCCTGGAATGCCTGGCATTAAGTGGTGAGTTATGTTGCAGTGCAAGTGGACCCATAACGCCTAACTGCAGTTGTGCTTGTGGGGAACAGCCATACTTCAGATTAGCAGCTTCGTGGGCAGTAAACTCGCGGAAACAGTACCGTCAGTCTTATTCCTCGACATTTTTGTCGAGCTTGCCCAATTGGGCTGTAAAAGAACTCGTAACCGACACAGGGCATCATCGCTTGGTGGTGCGGTTATATTTTAAAAATGTTTTTCTCTTTGAATTAGTTTTTGCACTGCTCAATATATCAGAACGCTCAGGTAATCAAATAATGGAATGCTTCTTAAGGAGAATTTGAGATCACGTCCTTATACCTTTATTCACCAGAGTAGTGTAAAGAAATGGCATTTAAAATGATTTTAAAATTTAGCATTTATGGTGCATGAATTACACATAATAATAATTCACGGGGTTTTACTAGCCAAAACTACAATATGATTAAGGGGCACGCTGCGGTGGCGGACTCCGCATTAACTTTGAGCACCTGGGGTTCTAGTATTCGGTTCCCAACGAAATGCGGCCACCGCGGCCGGGGATTGAACCCGTGTCCTCGAGTCTAGCATTGCTACTTTTCAAATGTAATGGCGCTTGCCAGATCTCAAGAATAGTCTCAAAAGATAGCACAAACACAATAGCCAATAGCCAGCGGATTTTTAAAATCCGCTGCTATTATCTATTGTGTTTGTGCTATCTTTTGATTAAAAATCCGCTGGCTATTGGCTATGTTGTTTGTGTATATATTTTGAGACTATTCTTGAGGTCTGCTTATTATGCTCAATTTAAGCCTTTGTTGGACAGCGGGACATATACGTCTCACTTTTCATTCCTTGTTTCCGGTGCTGTCGCTCCTTAAGAGAGCTCACTCCACCACATACAAGCCTCTAACTCTATCTATTGAGGATACCACAACATTCTGTATGCAGTTTCATAGCGTTTCCGCTAAGTGGAAGCACGCAACAAGACAAGAAGCAGTTTTTGTTTTTTCATGTCCGCTTTTCTGTTTTTCTGTGTTTTTGTGAGCTACTTCCAAGCAAGAAAAAAATTTCTGGTGAATAAATCTTGTGTTTCTTGTACTACAGTAACCACTTACAAACAAACTATCAGCTATAATTTGTGATGTTTAGCGTGCATAGAAAAATAGAATGTTTTTTTACGAAAACCAGTGTTATTCACCTGTTCCAGGTTTAGGCTTAGCGTACAGCGTGCGGGCTGTTTGGTCCGTACTGATTGCTTCTTTCTTTTCCTAATGATAAAATGAAGCGTGTGACTGCTCAAGGAGCACTTTAATTATTCTGGAGCTTGCCGGAGAACTCTAACAACAGTGATGATGAGCATCGTTCGGAGAGCCTTCCGGATAGTTCTCCGGAAACATCGATTCTCGGGGAACACTCACCACCCAAACTTGACAGGCACGCGAAGGCGGTGCCGCTGGTGCTCAACGAGCAAAAAAAAAAAAAAAAAGTCCGCACGAAGTATATGTACAATATGTGCAACGTTCCGCTGTGTGCAACTTGCATCGCACCATTTCACACACACACAAAAAAAAAAAAATGTGAACTAGCTGCCTAAGTGGACAGCGGGACATATGAGTCCCACTTGATCAAAGTGACCTAACTGGACAGCGGGACATATAGGTCCCACTTTTTTTTTCGTAATGAAACACTTCTCGCCATTCGGTTTGGTTTTTATGGAAGCAAGAAGTGATCAAAAGCTCGCTAAAGATCTCTCACACAAGATAACAATTGTTTCCTCGTTGTGTCCACCAAAGGGTTAACGTGTCTACTGGTGTAAATTCTAGGATTACAGGTATTCTGGGCTGTACCGTGTTTCTGATTTTTCCCAAAAAACTGCTTCGGTAGCAAAGTGAAATAAAATCTGCAAAATGTTCCAATTCACTAGTTCCTTCAGGGCTGAAAAAAGCTAAGCACCAGAGAAATATCTCCTCATCCTAAACTCCTCGCGGCCCCGCTTCCTCTCGTCACTTGACACTCGCTCTTCCAGTTTCGGCTCTTGCTCGGGAGGCGTGCAGCCTCTTCCAGAGTTACGCGAGTTGAGACATTAAACAAGCTCTGCGGTTTGCGCATAGGTTTTCACCGTGGCTAAGGTTTGTGGGAAAGCGCCTCGGTCCCGCAGTCCACGTCAGCAGGCTCCTGCCTCGGCCGGCCGCTCCCAAGGGCCCAGCCGCAGCTAGCGCATCCGTAATCTTCTTTGTCCACTGTTGGCTCTTATCCACCATTCACGTCAGCGTTCCCACAGGTTGCATACGTCCACGCGGTGGTTTCTAAGGACCTGTCAGGTCTCTCTAATGATTTTGTCGTTGATTATATTTTATATTGTATAATACCTTAGAAACAATTAGAGAGCGCTGTTAACCTGCCTGAAACAAGTGATTTTAGTGCATTTCAGCAGAATATCTGCGCTTTTTCTTTTGTCGCGTTGTGCTGACTGTCTGCTGCCAGTAGGAAGTGTTTTGAAGCCAGGTCGCTTTCTCCAGCCCTGCCAAACTTGCGAGTACTACATTACTGTAGTTTATAGTTTTGTCGTGTTCTCGGCATTTAATGTGCGAATGGCTCTTCCGCAGAATCCTTCTCGTTGTTGGGCGGGCCAAGGACGGGAAAATGTTTCCTTTCCTACAGCGAAACGAGCGCGGGTTAACGGCACTCAAGCAGGCGAACGGAAGTCGCGTCGCCATTATTTTTACGAATACTGGTATATATACGGGTTTTACGTGCCAAAACCAGTTTTCATTATCAGGCGCGCCGTAGTGGAGGGCTCCGGATTAATTTTGACCACCTGGGGGTTCTTTAAGGTGCACCAAGACGCAATCACACTAGCGTTCTTGCACAGTGGCCTCCATCGAAATGCAATACTGCCGATCTCGAGATTGCGGCAGGGAGGGCATAATATAAATACAAAAGAAGCACAATCAAGTAATTTATACATGGAAAGCACTAAAACACTAGCAGAAACATTAAATTATTAGTAGCAATAAGCTTGGTATGAGTAAAGAAATATAAATCACGAAAAATACAATGACAGGATGCGCGATGATGCGATCAGATTATTCAACCAAAATCCCCTTACAGGTTAAAAAATGGTTCACAGAAACTGCTAAGCATGTACATTCATTTCCATCATTGCTAATGTTACGCTTAGCTTGTGTGGCAACCGATAGCGCGAGCGCAAAGCGCAGACGTTCAAAACCAGCCCCAAAGGACCGTGAGGCGTAAGGCTCCTCGGCTTTAAAGGGACACTAAAGCGAAACCGGAAGTTGAGCTTAAATGGTAGATTATCCTTTCACGATCACAGCCATACCATTCTTACTGAAAACAG
Source organism: Dermacentor silvarum (assembly GCF_013339745.2). Classification (NCBI taxonomy): domain Eukaryota; kingdom Metazoa; phylum Arthropoda; class Arachnida; order Ixodida; family Ixodidae; genus Dermacentor; species Dermacentor silvarum. Next base: position 67,895,383 of record NC_051158.1, on the reverse strand, counting down.
ATGTTTAATAAGCGAGAAAATAGCGAAAAACTGAAGAATAGGTGCTGACGCCCCTTCGAAATTCCCGCACTATGTGATGTGACGTCGGAGATTACAAACGCAGGCCGGTCGCGATTGGTCGAGAGCGATTTATCGCTGTTAATATAATGCAAAATGAAATACACCTTAAACGTACATAAACAGCATTTTCCAACTTTTTAAACCGTTTCAAGCGAGGAAGTACAAATTTAGCACAAAATTAAATAAATAAGAAAAAATGGCATGGCGAACCACGACTGGAACAGTAGGTCCGAAACATGCGGCCGTGATAGTTTCGTAGTTTCGTTTTTGGTCAATGCATCGTCGCGCACGCCTGTTCCGCTCTACGGTGTTTGGTTGCGTGTTGCGTGGCTCTAAAAACGTTGACTTCGCGGGAAACAGCCAGAAAATGCCTCGTGTGTGTAGTGTTGAGGGCTGTATAAATGGCCCAAGGCGCTTGATCAGAAGCAGCGGCAGTGTTGACTCGATTGTGTCCTTTCATGTGGCGTCGCTCGGAGAGCCCCGGCTCCCGGCGTTCGCAATGGCTCAGTGCTCTGCGATGATAAAACGGCAAAAGAGCCAGAGAAACCGATGTTGTGCTCTCTGCATTTCTCGCCCTCGGATTATGTGTATAATCTTGCCCTCGGAAAGTATCTTGGCGTGCCCCAGAGGCCAGTCCTTTTCTCGAGCAGCTGTTCCCTCAATGCGGCCTTCATCAAACCTCCTACCGGTGGGCTGCAGCAGCAAACTGGCGGCTCGGTGAGTGCTGAATGTCATTAATAAGCCACGAAATAACCATACCGAGTACGTGCACAACTTTCTACGCTTGTTCTGTCGGAACACCGTCGCCTGGCGGACCGGACGCTTCGCCTCCCATCGACGAAACGAAGCTCTGCATTCCGCCGGCGCGGCCGGCGGCTCACCGCCATCGCACGCGGAAACACCTACCGCTCGAGCACAGAGGATCATTTCGCGCTCCATTTCACTGAATATCGCTGAAATGCAGTCCTGCTTTCCTGGCGAGCTCTTCGTGGCAAGGTTCAGCGGCAGCTACGGTATCCATCGCGGCGAACGCAAACGCAGCGACCATGCATGCAGCCATGATGCATCCAGCCCAGCGCCTCGGCCGTTTACGCAAGTGGTGACGTATCATGGCGCATTCTGATTCGCTGAGAGCAATGCAATCTGTGACGACATTGCGTCAGCGCCAAATCTAGGGTGAGAGAAATTGAGGAAGAGATATTTGGTCTTTGTTTACGAATTTCTCCGCTAATAACTCATATTTTGCACCCAACAAAAACGGCATGCATTCCTGAAGGTCCCTCTTTTATTCCAGCTGAACTAAGGAGGCGCCGACGAGTCAGCGAGACATAACTGTTGGAAGTCACGCGAGCTCTGTGTGTGCGTGCGTGTGTGTACCAACGGCGCCTGCTCTTCCTTCGGACGCTCACCCCTTCTCCCCGTCTGCCGACGCGACAGGTTGGCGCCGGGAGCTTGCAGGAAGCACATGAGACTGTTGTGCCCATTTATGGTCCGATCTTGCGCCTGCCTTCCTCATTGGACGTCTCGTGTTCCAGACCGCCGTGAGAATCTCTGCTAGGATCCCATGCCGCTCTTTTCGACGCTAGCGCCAAGGCGCCCTGAAGCACGGCTTGGCTAGACTGGCGCGTGCGCGCGCTCGCTTCTTACGGCCTTCTCACCCGTCCGGGAAACAATGGGAGAGTTTCTCAGCACGTTTCGCCACCCGTCGGCGGTAGGGGTGCTGCGACCCTGACCCTTCCTCCCCTGTTCCGCGTACATGCGCTTGCCTTTGCGCTCGCAGGATCGTTTTCCCGCGCATTTTATTCGGTGCTCTGTCAGTGTTCTTCAGTATGAAGTAATTTGTGGGCTCCTGAAGACGGTCGTACAGCCTTTACTACGCGCGGCCACAGCCAGGACTTGGCGCCGTTCATTGCACATCGGTATTATATAACTGCTGTGTGATGGTGTATTGCTGTCTTCCGTATTGCAAGTCCTGTTCCGGGAAAGCACCCGGTGTTTCTTTTCACCAGTTCCCAAGCAATGAGTTTCTAGCCCGACTTTCTAGCGCTTTTGGACAAGATAGCATCAACTAATAAAGGGGAATTATGAGATGGACATAACAAAGATTGTAGCCTTGTCCTCCGGATACGCTACTCGGCAAATACATAATTTCAATATAACTCCTTGTTCCTCACGCAGCAACTCTTTTAAGTATTCTTTTTTTCCGCACACAATAGTGGACTGGAACCAGCTAAAAAATGACGTCGTCTCTGCGCCAACATTAACTTTTTTTTTTATCGTGTTTACAGTGACATTATTTTGTTTGTGCCATGTTTGCAGTGACAGTGTTTTACTTCTTTAGTGTAAAGTTGCGTGTGACCAACCTGTACGCTTTGTATTTATTCAAAAAGTTGTCGCAGTTTCACCTGAAAGGCGAAGCATCAATTGCGATAGCATACTTGTAGAGAGCTATACGGAGTAATGATATTAGCTTTATCAGCTGTATAAACTTGGACATGCAGCAGCATCGGCAACACGCAGAACTGTTGTCGACGCCATCGGCGTTTTGCCCGCGTTAGCTCAAAATGCGTGCGGCGTTGGTGACTGTTGCCGGAGCCTCTGATATAAATAGGCACTTGGCGCCGCAGCTAAACGTCGCCTCCCTTCCCTCCCCCTCCCCCACGGCCTCTCGCGCGTCTGAAGAAGGCACGTTTGCTCTACATATATGGTGATTGTAAAGGAGAAAAGAGACGCCTACTTCTGCAGCCCTTAAGCGAGCACGGCGCAGAACGCGCGGTTGTTCTCCGCCGTGCGTTCACTCCCCGTGAAAGACGCGCCCCTCGCACCCTTTCACTCGCACATACAGCGTTCGGCGCGCGGCGACGTAGACCCTCGGAGACCACCTCCTGGTGTACGTCGACGGTTCGGTGGTACCGGACACCGGCTCTGCCACGGCGGCCTGCACGGCACCAGCCCTGCAGAAGAGCAGGCAGTGTCGACTGCCCAGACACGCCAGCTCGACTGCAGCGGAGGTGGCAGGCCTCCACCTGGCCGTCGACCTACTCTCCGAGGAGCTTCCTGGGGTACCAGCGGCCATCCTCTGCGACTCCAAGGCAGCCCTCCTCGGCCTGCAGAGGCCAGAAAGCGCCAGCCTTGGAGTCGCACTGCTGTCTACCCGGCTGACAGCGCTGCAGGACGCAGGCCACCCGGTGTCCCTGCACTGGATCCCCGCCCACGTAGGGATCCCGGGCAACGAGGCAGCCGACACCCTGGCGAAGGACGCCCACCACACCACTGTGCCCCTCAGTCGGGCCGTGACGGAGGGCGACTTCACTGGACTGAGGCTGCGGCGACACCTGGCGACCCACCACCCAGACAAACGGGTGGCACTGGGATGCCCCCCACGACCACTCCCCCAGCGAGGCCTGGCTCGCAGGGAGACCTCGCTCCTTCTCCGGCTCCGCATCGGCTGCAGCTGGACGGCAGCACGCAGCTACCGACTGGGACGAGCGACGTCCCCGGCCTGCAGCTCCTGCGGGGAGCCGGAGACGATCGAACATCTCCTGCTGGCCTGCCCGGCGTACCTCCAGCAGCGGGGCCCACTCCTGCAGGAGTTCCGCCGCCTGGGCCTCCCCTGTGGCAAGGAGGAAGATCTCCTCTTCCCCGGCCGACACCACCTTTCTGCACTTCGAGGCGTCGTGGAGTTCCTTGACTCGTCAGGGCTCTCCGCACGCCTCTAAGGACATTTCTACAAGCGGGAAGGCCTCACGGCCTCCCACTCCACCCCGGGCCTGACCGGCCTGGCACAACACCCCTGCAGACTCTGCAGCACACCAAGGCCTTCCATCTCGGCCTGATACGTGCCGCCTATGCCTGCCGGTTTTGCTTCGCCCAGCCATGGCGTCTCCACTCTATCCCTTCTTTCGCTCCCACTTACCCCTCCCCGTTGGCGCTGAGCCGTGCTCCCTCAAGGGCTGCAGAAGATAGCGCCAACCTTTCCCTTTCCCTCAAGAACCACTTACCACCGGCGACGATTTCATCTCCAAATGACGTCATACGGAACCTCACGGCGACGGCGACGGCAACGGCGACGCCGACGGCAGAAATCTGCTTTTGAGTGTCCATATAATTGCTATCGCAATAATAACAGTTTTCTTTATTAACCTGTGCATTTTCTGTACATACCAATGTATTCGTTATGCTTGTACCATGCTGCTCAAATCACCGCATGGTGATTGCAGTACTTACAAAATCAAAATAATAGCGTTTTTTTTTTCGATAAAGCCTCCGAACACCTGCCACGCAGGAATGTACTAGAAGTACTCGAAAGAGCAGTCCAGCCCTATTTACAACGCGCTCCCATCTTGAGCTGCCCTGTAGGTGTTGACGACAGTCATGCGATACGATCCGCAAATCTAATTGCCGAGAAGTTTCTGAGAATACTCCTAGTAAATCAGTCAGACCGACGAAAACAACAAGCCTTCGGCCTATGTACACAAGCCGCCAAGGAAACACTTTAGATTGTAATTGTGAATAAGACACATTTGTGAGCTACTTTGTCCGCAAGAGTTTTCGCCTGAAAGTATGCCAACCATTGTAAGTGCATACAAGCAATAAATATTTATTTTCATTCCTCAAAATGCATTTGATGGCGGAGAGCTGTTCTCCCGGCGCATGCATCCCCAGTGAATTTAAAGAAGCTCTATGTATTAATACAGTTACACTGCATCCATTTATAAGAAGCCTAGATGAACCATTTACGCGTCCTCTACAATTAGGCGACTTGTTCTTGAATGCACTGTGAGGTAAGAAGCGCGCCCGACCCAATCTTCTAGCGTTGCGCGCTGCACAGATCGGCTGGGAGCAGCTGAAGCAGGGTGGGGTAGGCATGAATACGATAGGCATGAACGAAAGCGATAGGCATGAACTAGCCCCGTTGCGAAAGCCGTAAGAAGCTAGCGCGCGCGCCAGTCGAGCCCAACGTTACTAATCTAGTAACGTTGGTCGAGCCCGGCCGTGCCTGAAGTTACGGGCCTTACAGGCGGGCGATACTTTCTAAAAACGGCGGTGCGCGTGGTGGTTTACGTCGTCATGGCAACAGGCACAGCAGCCGTGCGGTACCTCTACCCCCCCCCCCTCCCCCTATCCAGGAGGCGTTGCCCTATGTCGCGCGCACAGTTTTTTTTTTTTTTTTTTGCTGGCTGTGCTCGGGCGCGTTTTTCTTATGCGCGTGCGCTACGCCGCGCTTTTTGTTTCTTTTCTTTTGTGTAAATTCAAATACACAAAGAATGCACGGCGCGCCGCGCACAAGTACGCAAATAATGTCAATGCGTGCTTAAAAGCATAAAAACGCATTGACATTGCTTGTTCCAGACTAACCGCCGTATTCAGAAATACAACTTAGCTTCAAGCCCGTGCTTGACTTGATTTAAAGGACGCCTGGCGCGAACATGCTCAGGACGGTCATTGTGCTTGCTTCGGTACGTTCACAATAGGCGTCACTTAGACCAAGTCAAGCATGCACTTGAAGCGAAGTTGCATTTCTGAATACGGGGGTAAGTGCTGTGAAGACAGAACCGCGGACGGGATAGAGGAGAGAGCGCGCTGCGCTATAGGCTCCGTACAGTGAACAGGCGGCGCTGCTGCGCAGCAGCGGTGGCGCGATGCTCAACGTCGCATGTGGCGGGCGGCGCGAACCTGGGAAGGGGGGAAGACAGCGAGATTTCGGAACTACGTATACACGCCTCCGAAAGCCGCACGTATATCCGCGATCCGCTTTCTTTTTATTGCGATAGCAATTATATGGACACTTGAACCTGATTTCTGCCGTCGGCGTCGCCGTCGTCGTCGCCGTCGCCGTCGCCGTGAGGTTCCCTATAGATAAAATCTTCGCCGCGCGCCGTATGCCCGAGAGGAAGCGTGCGGGGACGCGCGCTATCACGGAGAGCGAACGCACTCAATCTCCCACGCGCAAGCAAGGAAGCTGGAAGGTGGCGCCCGAGGGAGCAGGGGGGGGGGGGGGGGGGGGGGCACTTCTACTGTGCCAACAACCGCGCTCGTCGCTCGACCGCACGGTCTCTTATCTCTCCCACGCGCACGCAAGGAAGCGGGAAGCCAGCGCCGGAGGGAGCGGGGGGTCGCTCGCACCGTCTCTTATCTCCACACGCCTCTGACCTTTAAGCGCCGTGCATTCGCTATAGACCGCACGTAGTGTACCTTCGCCCGCTGCGGCGTATGCTTGCTGCCAGCGTTTTGACAGTCGTTGTCTGCTGTCATTCAGTGTGATCTCTTCGTGTTTGTGCGCGCTCACACCACGCTTGTTCATTCAGTTCGTAATAGTCGGGCCACATTTTCCAACGCACGCTACACACGCAATGCTGCCCGGATCGGCAGTGCAGCGCTACAGGTGTGTCCCTTCGCACGCGCTGCCCACGGGAAGCGCTTCTCATCAACACCACCGTTTCACACGCGCCTTCTCGTGGTCATCGAGTCTCTCTTCATGTCGGTCTACTTACGCCGCAGCACACCTGCTTACTTAATCAGCTCATGTTTACTACAATTCATATTGCTACCAAAGCCGCTCACCTTACTTCGTATGACATTGCTGTGTTGCTATCGCATTCATTGCTTCGCCCTTAGGGCGAAACTGTGACATTTTTTTTGTGCGTGTGTGTACGTGAAAGTACAAGCGTGGCCCTCTGTGATGGCACAAATAGTTTTTGCGGGGTTCAGGCCTATTAAAGGAATAGACGATTACTTTCACGGTGCAGCGTTAACCAGCGGAGACAAGCTCTACGCTGCTTCGCATGTTGCTTGTGTGAAAGATCGCGTGGACGTTCACGCGAAGTGCCATTCGCAACAGGGAAAGCAAGTATACGACGTCATCCTTCACGTGAGTAAAGCTTACTGTTATACTAAAATTGAAGTCACTAAACTGGCACCCTCAAAACGTGACACCCTGAAACCGATTTTTAATCGACGCCTCACTGTTGGCAATGCATGCCTCATTTCGCCCCGGCGCGTTGTACGCCGCGGCCTATCATTTGATGCCCCTGTCACACTGTTACTTTAGATTGTCATACAGCTCGATCTGGACCGCGTGCAGCTACACGCTCACTCGTAGGCTGTCGTCAGCACAGTCATGTCGAGTGAGCTAAACGATTCGGATTGTTGGATCGTGTGGCAGTGACCATGCTATCCTCGTTGACTCGTTTGGGACCCAGTCGGAGCCACCTGCTGCGTTGATAAACGAGATTTATTAACTAGGCGATCTTAATTTACATGACGCGAATGTTCGTTCTTCATCATGTACAATGATCGAGGCTCATTAGGCCCCTTTCACGAGATACGATATCGCATGCGAATTCCTTTCCTTGCATACGCGCTTTGCTTTTACAATGATACATCGCAAATGTATATCACAAGAAAAATCGCACCATGTGAAACCGCGCCTCTCAAGCGCCAGCGGCCGAAACGAGGATCGTCGAGTTAGTGCTCGCCAGCTCAAAATAGGCTTCCTTGGCATAAAATATTGCTCATCGCACATGCCAGTGCTATGCTGATCATACCGAATGCTAAGACAACGGCAAGCAGTCGTCAAATCAGCAAAGTCGTGACAAATTTCTTTTAAATGTTCAGCAGCTGGCCATGGCCGCTGGCGTCGCACAACGAACTGTGAAACGCACATGTGTAGCACGCTTTACAGAACAAAACCTTGTCACAAATATCAAAGAAGCTGACTTACTTTACTCTCCTCACAGCTGCGACCCATTTCTTTCGCCGTTCGATCTCATAAGATTTGCCAGGAAACCTGTACAACTTTATCCCCGGCTGGCCTTCGTGGTTGTGACAGCCCTTTACGCAGCAGTATCACCGGTTCCACTTGCCTTTTCTTTTTTCACCTCCGACGCTTGCCGATGAAGCGCATGCCATTGCACCGTCGCAAGACGTATAAAAAAATAAGGAGGCTGGTGAACAAAGCAAAACGGCTTCAACCGTGGCCGAGACTAAATGTAGCGCGCGGGAAAGAACACTCATCGAGCCGGCCGAGCTGCGGCGCCCACTTCCCAACACTGTTGCGTCGCTGCGCCAGATGGCGCCAGAGCAGCCGCAAACTCGACTGTACGGAGCCTATAGATAAGAACTCAGGTTGTAACTTTTGTACCTGCTGCACTACGTTGCTCTGTCTCTCCATGTTCGCTCGCCCGTAGCGATGTATTAAAGGGACACGTACTAAATCAAAACAATAAATCAACTTAGACTGATAAAGTATTCTTCGGAAACTCTGCTATCGTTAATTACACTGCAATAGGTTAATTATTAGAAGAGAAAGTGAAGCTCAAAGTTTTTTTTTTTTTAATTTTCGAGCGGGAACCACAACGTCAGCACTTCAGTGTGACGTCACGACTTCTAAAGTAACTTTTCGTATTTCGGCCACGTTGGCTCAGTAAAAGTACACGAAACTTGCCATGCCACATTCAGTCTTTGGCTCCTTTGGAACACGCTGTAGTCAATCATTACCGCTAAAGAATTAACTGAGACCTAGAAGACGCTGTCAAAATCAATGACGTCACGGTGAGCTGGTGCGGGAACTTCAAGGTGGCGTCGCCACTCGCCTCTGTGTTTTTCGTTTCTTTCTGGCTTCTCGCGGTAAGAGTGGTGTTTTCGGTATTGTGGAAGGGTAATCTACTGATGCAGAAGAAATCATTTTTCCCTGTAGTGTCCTTTTAAACCAGTTTGTTTTACGTCGTCTTGTCTGCCTGCCGTTCCTTCCTGGATGATCAACGACGGGCAAGCTCCAAGCGAACGCTGTTCTAGTTGGCGGCCGCTTCAAGTTATGAAGAAGTTCTTTAAAGATAAAGGGTTAGCAACGGAAGGACAAAGTTAATTCCGTTCTCTAATTGTTTAAAGGAAATATGAACATATAAACAAATTTCAGTTAAAGGTGTATTCTTTAGGCGTTCGTGAGTGCTTCTGGCGTGCTGACCTAGAACGATTCGAAGTACTTAGTACGGATGCGTCAATGTTCATGTCGCCATGAATAAATTGAAACAAAACTTTAGTCGTGATAGTTTTGCCCTACTTTGCAGTATTATTAAACCAGTTCTCTTTAACAATTCAGTCAATGAATCCGAGAACTTGTATTTATTCAAAAAGAACCTTAGTGCCTTCCTCTGCACCCCCTACCTTCCTACAATGAGTTATTTTGTGTACAGAAACGAAACAATATTGGCGTACTCAAGCACTGGTCGAACAAGCATTTTTAGGCCAGCAGATTTGCTTCAGGGGGCGCAAGACGAAGGCGTCTTCTCAGAAAGAAGAGTCGCTTTAGTGCTCAGCATGTACATTAATTTCCACTTGAGGTTATTTTGTTAACATGACTTTACCATCGGAGAGCGTGTGTTAAAATTATACCTAAATATTTACGCTGAAATACACAAGTGAGAAGTGATTCATTCATAATGTAAGTAAAAACAGATATCTGTTTCTTTCTACTTACTGTTAGCGTTACAGATCTTGGCGCATTTAGAGTCATCTGCCGCTCCTGACACCAAGAAAAGGCTGAATTTTAACAGCGGAGATGTTTAAGACGGCCGTTAGTCTGTCCGTTGCGGACAAAAAATGTGTGCCGATCCTGGCGGTAGTGCAGAAAGAGTCCAACACAGTGGCACATACACCTGTGAACTAGCGAAGCTGAGCCTAGCTAAGTCAGCTAAGCATGGTTGGGACTACTTAAGCTTAGTCAGTCATCGATAGCCAATCAATAGCTAATCGATCAATAATCAATAAATTGCGGAAAATGCTGGGAATGATTTGGTAGTGCTTAGCCAGCCCAAATATGTGGCCAATACCTTGCGATAGCCAATCGATAGCCAATTAATAGCTAATCGATAATCGATCAATTATCTATAAATTCCGGGAAATGCTGGGGATGGCTTGTTAGCGTTTAGCCTTGCCCAAAAGTCAGGACTATAATATAGCTAGGTGCTCATCAGCTCCCCTGTCTTTTAGCATTGCTCCTCCAGTGCAAGCTACGCTAATTTCGGAACATGGTGATCATCACTGCGAATGATTTCGCGGTACGAAATACAATAATCCGCGAATAGACGGATGTTTCCATGTAATCGGGAAGGCAAATCTTTTGTGTATTAAAAATAAAAGTGGGCCCAACCAACGCACAGCCTTGGCGCACTCCCGATGTAACAGGCGCTAAATTGGAAGCTTCGCTATGATATACACGAATTGTGAGCGATATGAGCGATACAGATCGGCACACTCACTCATGAGTGCACTCACTCACAGTCACTCGCATTTATTTCAATGGCGTGAGTGCGCGTGCGAGTGAGTGCCAGTGAGTGTTAGTGGAGGTGAGTGCGAGTGAGTGGAGGTGAGTGCGAGTGAGTGTGAATGGAGGTGAGTGCGAGTGCCAGTGAATGTGGGTGGAGGTGAGTGGGAGTGAGAGCCAGTAAGTCTGAGTGAAGGCTAGTGTGAGTGGAGGTGAGAGCGAGTGAGTGCCAGTGAGTGTGAGTGTGAGTGGAGGTGAGTGCGAGTGCGAGTGAGTGCCAGTGAGTGTGAGTGCAGCTGAGTGCGAGTACGAGTGAGTGCCAGTGTGTGCGAGTGCAGGTGAGTACGAGTGAGTGCTAGTGAGTGTGAGTGGAAATGAGTGCGAATGCCAGTGAGTGCTAGTGAGTGTGAGTGGAAGTGAGGGCGAGTGTGAGTCAGTGCTAGTGAGTGTGAGCGCGAGTGAGTGCCAGTGAGTGCGAATGCAGATGAGCGTGAACGTGAGTGTGGGGCCTGGAAAAAATTATGGTGAGTGAGTGTGAGTGAGTTTTCTCCCACACTACCGACTGATGGCGCTCACAGTTGTTGCTTCGTATAGGTCTCGTACCGTATCCTGTGGGCAGGTTTGCGTTAGTATCCGTGTTTTGTTGCGCTGTACTATCTGGACCGTGCTCTATACCCGATGTCGCTGTTTCTGTTGCTTGTTTCTCGCAGTATATAATATATACGGATGGCCGCGCGTAGGCCGGGTCTAAGCGCGCACTGTTCGGCACCGTGCGCCGGCTACCACAAATATTTGGTTCCGTGAAACTAAATTCAGTTATCATGGGAAGAGTGCACCACAGGCAGTGTATCGAAACGCAGAGTCCGAAATGACGTTCTCCGCCACCTCGCCGGCGCTTTGGTAGGGATGCGCGGCCACCCTAAATTTGTTCAATAAAGCACGACGATTCGTCAAGCCACAGTGAGCACACGTGTTTGCGCTCATAAACTCCAGATGGATTGCAAATGGGTCGGTGTGTGTCTCCAGTGCATTTTGCAGTCCAGTGACAGTGCGTAGAATTGTTTCGTATCCCCGGGCGTCTAGCTCGCAAGTCCATCTGAGGGCCCCAACAAGTCCCAGCAGAGAAAAGCAAGTATAGAAGCGTGCGATAAATGTGATCGTTTTAAAAGGACGCAAGAACTGGGCAGCGACCGATACCTGCGGCTGATGGGAACAGTTAGTTAGGCTGCGCTGATGAGGCGTCGTTATTTTCATAAAAGCGGGTAAAAGCAGCGTATTCGACCTCGCGGTCGTTTGCGAAGTTCATTATATATTGTCGTGGTACAGCGCGAACAGAAGACAGGGCGACGTTCTTCAAGAACAGCACAGGACGACCTGTTTCAACAAAACACAGCAGAGAAAAACGTCTTCTTCCTCTAAGAATCCCACTGACCCACTAGACAGAGTCTGTTAATGCGTCCATCCTCGTTGTCGTCTGCCTAGAGCACGCGTGTCATTTGTCCCTCCCTAAAAGAGCATCGCCCCGATGCTAGACCAGAAATGTCACTTGCGGAAGTGAGGGTCCCTCACATAGTCATTCGCTCACATACGGCTTCATGCGCACAACATGCACAAGTTCAGGGCGGTGCGGGCGGCGCCGCGTACAGTTGGGACTATCAGGGAGTACCTCGTAGGTGACATCACTGAGTCGCCGCAATACTCGATATGGGCCGAAGTATCACCTTAACAGCCTCTCGGAGAGGCCTCGTTTCCGTATGGGTGTCCAAACCCACACTAGGTCGCCGACTTCATAGGTTATGGTTCTACGGTGAGCATCATAGCAGCCTGCGTCGTAGTCTTGCTGCTGGCAGATCCGCAAGCGCGCGAGCTGCCGAGCCTCTTCGGCGCGTTGGGCAAACACATCGGCGTCCGTGTCAGTGTCGTCAAATTCGTGCGGAAGCATAGCATCCAACATCGTTCGTACTTCCCGGCCGTGAACAATGCTGAACGAAGTCATGCGCGTCGTCTCTTGTTTCGCCGTTTTGCACGCAAACGTGATATAAGGGAGGATGTCATACCAATTTTTATGTTCGACATCCACGTACATTAAAAGCATGTCTTCAATTGTTTTGTTGAGGCGCTCCGTCAATCCGTTGGTTTGTGGATGGTAGGCGGTTGACTTCCTATGAGCCGTTCCACTTAGCAGCAAGACGTGATCTAAAAGCGCAGCTGTGAATGCGCTTCCTCGGTCGGTTATTACGACGCGCGGTGCGCCGTGTCGCAACACAACATTCTCGATGAAAAATCGCGCCACCTCGGCTGCTGTGCCTCTCTGGATGGCCTTTGTTTCAGCGTAACGTGTCAGGTAGTCGGTTGCGATGAGAACAAAGCGATTTCCCGCAGTAGAAGTAGGAAGTGGACCCAAAATATTTATTCCGATTTTATGAAATGGTGTTCGTGGAACCTGAACAGGTTGTAGGAGGCCGGCTGGTTTCATCGGGGGCGACTTGCGCCTCTGGAAGTCGAGACAAGTGCGAACGTGATGTTTCACGGCGGTGGTAAGTCTCGGCCAGTAGTGGCTTTGCCGCACTCTGCCCAATCTTCGTGTGTAGCCTAAGTGACCAGAAGTCACCTCGTTGTGACAGGCTTGAAGTACTTCCATACGAAGAGCTGCAGGAATGACGAGCAGATAGGGGGATCCGGTCGAAGAAAAGTTTCTTTTGTAAAGGACGTTGGCCCCTAAACAAAACGATGACAATCCTCTTGCGAAAACTCTAGGTGCTTTCGCAGATCTTCCATCTAAGTAACTGATTAGACCAAGCAACTCAGGATCGTCCCGTTGTTGTTGAGCGATGGCGGAGGTGTCCAGAACACAAAGAAATGCTGTTTCATCTTCTTCGAGTGAACAAGCCGACTCTATCGGTGATCGAGACAGGCAGTCAGCATCCGTATGTCGCTTCCCCGACTTGTACGTGACTGTCATGTCAAATTCCTGCAGCCTTAGGCTCCAACGCGCCAATCGTCCAGAAGGATCTTTAAGGTTCGTCAACCAACACAGTGAATGGTGGTCGCTGACAACTTTAAATGGGCGGCCATACAAATATGGGCGAAATTTCATAACCGCCCATACCACGGCGAGGCATTCTTTCTCAGTTGTGGAATAATTTGCCTCTGTGCGTGAGAGCGTTCTGCTTGCGTAGGCAATCACTCTTTCCGTGTCCTCCTGCCGCTGCACAAGAACAGCTCCCAAGCCAACATTGCTGGCATCAGTGTGAAGCAATGTAGGAGCAGTCTCATCAAAGTGGGCCAGCACTGGAGGTGTCTGGAGACGTTGCCGCTAGACGTTAAATGCACTTTGCTCTTCGTCGCCCCATACAAAAGTAACGTCGTCTCTCGTGAGGCGAGTTAACGGCGACGCAATGTGAGCAAAATCGGCAATAAACCGCCGGTAATAGGCGCAGAGACCGAGGAAGCGCCTGACAGCCTTTTTATCGGATGGTACAGGAAACTGTGCGACGGCGCAATTTTTTCAGGATCTGGGCGGACACCGGCATGGCTGACGACGTGACCAAGAAACTGTAGTTCCGCAAAGCCAAAGTGGCACTTCTCCGGCTTCAGGCCGGCGGATCGTATGGACTGCAAAACCGCTTCAAGCCGTGCGAGATGTTCCTCAAACGTTGCGGAGAACACGATGACGTCGTCGAGGTACACTAAGCAGGTTTTCCACTTCAGACCCGAAAGCACAGTATCCATGAGGCGTTGGAACGTAGCAGGGGCAAAACACAAGCCGAAAGGCAAAACCTTAAATTCGTATAGGCCATCTGGCGTCACAAAAGCAGTTTTTTCACGGTCCCTCGGGTGTACCCCAATTTGCCAATATCCGCTCTTTAAGTCCATGGAAGAGAAGTAACGTGCGTGTCGAAGCCTGTCGAGGGAATCGTCGATACGGGGAAGCGGGTACACGTCTTTCTTCGTCACCTGATTTAGTTTTCGGTAGTCCACACAGAAACGCAAGCTGCCGTCTTTTTTCTTGACTAGAACTACAGGGGATGCCCAGGGACTCCTTGATGGTTGGATCACGTCGTCTTGAAGCATTTTCGTCACCTGTTGTTGTATGGCTTCACGTTCTCTGGGAGCCACACGATAAGGATTTCGGTGAATTGGTCTTGCCGTATCCTCTGTAATTATTCATTGCTTTGTTAGAGGCGTCCGACCGACTCTTGACGTCGACGCAAAGCAGTCGTTGAACTTGGCTAATAGCGTAAGACGCCGTTCGCGTTCGTGCTGCGGCAAAACAGTGCTGACGTCAAGTGCAGGAGCTGGGTCTTGTGTAGGCGCTTCTTCGAGTAGTGAACAGCAGCCGCGAACAACCGCAACGCCGTCAAAATAAGCCACAGCCGTGCCTTTTGGAACGTGCCGTCGCTCTGTGCTAAAGTTTGTTAGCAATAGATTCGCGCGCCCGTCGGTGACATTCACAATTCCTCGTGCGACAGAGATACCGTGAGTAAACAACAAAATGGTTATTTGGTCGGCAACTCCTTCGCAATGAAACGGTACGTCGCATGCCACGGAAACAAGGATACATGACCGAGGTGGGACTACGACGTCGTCTTCTATTAGACGAAAGGAGTTGTGTTGCGGCGATAAGCAATGGACTAAACCAGGGCTCTTATAAAACGTCACCATGCGGTCTGGGATGTTAATTACGGCGCCATATTCTCTTAGAAAATCCATTCCAATAATCAAATCTTTACAGCACATGGGAAGAACAATGAAAGCGGCCACGAAAGACGAATCTCCAATGTTAAGCCTAGCAGTACATCTTCCAGTAGACATCAGCAATTGTCCACCTGCCGTCCTTATGTGAGGTCCCATCCATGGCGTCTGTACTTTCTTCAGCCGGAGGGCGAGTTCCTGACTCATTATACAGAACTCGGCACCAGTGTCGACTAACGCTGTCACCGGCTGTCCATCCACGAAAATATCAAGGTCGGCGCTCAAAATATCTTCGGGGTCAGTGGTTATCGGCTTCTTGGCGTTCTGCAGCGGGAGAGTTGGGGGCTTTTTATGGTCGTGCGGCGGGCCTGCAAGCTTACCCCCAGAGGTCGCCGTCTTCAGTTTCCCCGGTGGGGGCTGGGCGACATTCGTCTTTGAACGTCAGCAAAAGTGCGTCCAGCAGGCATCTGGCGTGGAGGGGTTGGAGAGCGTGATCGACGGCTGAAATCAGTTCGATCATTGGGCGCAGATGCTTGATTCGGGTGCGCTATTGGAGGAAAAGCAGCGTCGTCGCGGCGTAGCATGGAGTCGTCATTTGCACGTCGAACATCAGACCACGGACGAAGAGGTCGAAATGATGAGTCGCGATGCCAGCAATGGCGCGAAATATGGCCGGCACCCCCGCAGTTAAAACAGAGGGGGCGGTTGTCGGCGGTGCGCCACGCGTCGGATCTCCGAAATTGTGGCCGTCTCGTAGGGTCATTTTGCGACGTGGTCCACGGCGCGGCGAATGACGGCTGACGGTATTACTGCATCGGCATCACGGGTGCGCGCCTCAAAGCCTCCTCTTTTGGCGGCGACCAAGGAGCGGCTGTCGGAGGCTGGTGGTACGGCGGTGTGGCTGTAACGGGTGGGGGACATCAGACGGCGGCGGCGTAACTCATGGGACGCTGTTGGTCCTGAAGATAGGCAGCGGGAACGCCTGCCTGATTTCGTCGCGTACCACTTCGGCGATTGACGTGACGAGTCTATCCACTGTCGGTGTCATAATTCTGAGAAGTTCTTCTCTGACGAGCTCTCTGATCATTTCCCGCAAGGAGCTCTGATACGTTGGAGTCAATGCGGCGGCATTGATTGCAGTGCTGTTGGACAGTAAGTAGATCGTACTGCCTGCACCGTTGATGAATGGCCCGCTCAATAGCCGCAGCCTCTTTGATAAAATCAGCGGCGGTGACAGGAGGATTCCGTACAAGCCCCGCGAACAACTGCTCTTTTACACCTCGCATGAGGTAGCGCAGCTTTCTATCCTCGGTCATGTTCGGGTCGGCTCTACGAAAGAGACGGGCCATGTCTTCGGCAAACATTGTGACCGACTCGTTGGGTTGTTGCACCCGTAGCTCTATCAACTGCTGGGCGCGGTCGCGTCGGTCGGCACTTGCAAAAGTATCTGTGATTTTCTGCCGAAAGTCATTCCATGTCGTTAGGCCAGCTTCGCGGTTCTCGTACCAAGTACGGCCACTGTCGTCAAGGGCAAAATAGACGTAAGAGAGCTTCTGCTGCTCTGTCCACTGGTTAATCTGTGCGACGCGGTCATACTTGTCAAGCCAGTCTTCAATGTCTTCGAAGGCTGCACCACGATAGCGATCGGGAACCAGCGGATGAAGAACGGTTACCTGTTGCGGGCTGGGAGACCGGCTGCTTTGCGGTGCTTGCGGTGGGCTGGTTTCGTCCATTGCCAGATGTGTGGAGCTCCTGGGAGGTGGTTGAAGAGGGGAGAACTCCGTGGCAAGGCCTAGAATTCGACGACTGAAGCGATGCACGGGTGTCGTAACTGCTGACAATGCGTCCGGGCTAGATGAACGACTCCCAGGAGTCCGGGGCATCAGGCGCTGTCAATACCCAGCACCTCCACCAGTGTCGCGGTACAACGCGAACAGAAGACAGGGACACGTTCTTCAAGAACAGCACAGGACGACCTGTTCCAACAAAACAGAACAGAGAAAAACGTCTTCTTCCTCTAAGAATCCCACTGATCCACTAGACGGAGTCCGTTAATGCCCCCATCGTCGTTGTCGTCTGCCTAGAGCACGCGTGTCAATATGAACTTCTTTTAATATGACTTCGACAACGTTAATGCGATGACAAATTGCGATTACATCCTTCGGTTTAGGATCGCTGCGGAGAGCGATCCTAAACCGAAGGTCTCAGCAGCCCGGTTTCGCGCAGCGCGGCGTGGTTTCGCGAGAAATGTAAACAAGAGAGGAGAATCTGGCCCGACACGATGGCAAAATAACGCCGACTTCGGCGTCACTAACCTTCACAAAGAGTGACGTCAGGGCCCCTCCTCAGTTTTACCTTCCTCCATGGTTAAAACCTACCGGCAACCAAACACGCTGGGCTACAGCGAACCGCTACAGTGAAACTGTAGCACCGCCCGCGTAACAAAGAGGAGGCAAATTTCCTTCCTCCGTGCCGCCGAGCGCCTGCAGGGTGACTTGTTGGACTGACATTCTAAGGGAGAAAAAACACGGAGAAAGGAAAGAACGAAGGAGATGGCGCCACGAAGAGCTAGCCTGCCAAGGCTGGCTACGTGACGTAATTCTCCCTCCTGATTTATTTCCCTCCTCCATGCATTTATGGCTTCTGAGTCACGTGACAAAAACTAGCCAATCGGCGGCACGGGGGTGAAGAGAAAAAGCGTCGCAGTACTTCTCAATAGGGTTGCCAGATTGGGCTATTAATAGCCAAATCGGGCTACTTTTTACGCTGCTTGGCGTCGAAAATTCCGAGTTGGCTACATGGCTATATTTGGGCTATTTTTGTATTAAGGACTTCCGGGTCCCGGGGACCACGTCAGCACTGACAAAATTTGGGAACGCCGGTTTATGAAAACCGAAGCTCATTGCTGCGAAAAATTTTTGTAGGCAGTCTCGAAGGCTGTGTTTTTAGGCAGTGTCGGCGCTGAGTGGATGGCGTTAAGCCATCGCTACCGTGTTTACACGTCTTTCCAGGCTAAGCTTTCTTTTTGTTTTGGTTTCGGCGCCATCTGCTGCCGCTTCACGCGTGGTTCAGTAAGAAAACCATTCTCAAAACTAAGCATGGGCAAGTGGGCGAAATACAGCCGTGCTTATAAGAAGGAATGGGAGAAGGACCCCTCTTTCAAAGGTAAATTTTACTTTATGCGCATATTTGGTTTTAAAAGCGTCTGGTGGTGCGTTGTTTCGGAATGGAGTAAGAAACTCGGCAAATTTCTTACTCTATTACAAAATTTCCGAAATTCATTCCGCATTCGAAGGCAACTATTGCATCTGCAAAGCATAAAGCCATTCAGAATTTAAAATATTGCGGCTGAGAATGAGGATGTTTTAAGGTAGCGTGAAGGTCTTGCGTGACGCTCCCACATGATCACGAACTTCGGCACAGGCACGAGCGCACTATCGCACTTCGTACTTGCGGTTGACGCACTTTGTACTCGCTCGTCGTCTGCCGTTATCTCAAGATCGGTAGCCACGGCACGGTGCGCGTGGAGGACCGCTGCCGTTCCGTCCCTTCTTGCCCTTCTAGTCTTTGGAAACACACAGATATTGCCGGCCCACCGGCTTTATTAAAGAAAGGATAATCGAACGCGCTATAGGATATTTATAGCGTTTCCTTTTTGCAGAAGCAAGAACGCACGTGCGCCATTTTCAGTTAGTGTGACGTAGCGACGCTAACGGAGGGTGCGCCAGCATGGTCGAGCCGAGTGTGTTCGCGAAGAACGGGTTATCAGAGTGTGCGGGCTCGTTTCCTTTACCGTTGTCTGCCCCAGCGGGCTTACCACCCGTAAAATGAGTATTTTTGGAACGTGAGAATGCTTTCACTAGGTTTAACAAAAGTGGTTGTCTATGATAAAATAACAGATAACTGAGCAAGAGGTATTTCCTTTTATTGCGATAGCAATTATATGGGCACACCAAGCGCATTTCTACCGTTTTCGTGGTCGTCGCTGTGACGTTGCGTCTAAAGTTCAAACACGGTAACATCGTCGCCGCGCTCGTATGTGTTCCTTAGTGGAATTACATTTCTTTATTTTTTTTCAAGTCACGCTGAAGGTAAGGTACACAGCCCTTCTCGGAAATTTGGCAACACATGCATTCGTGCCTGCATTCACAGAAACTTTCGCACACGTTTTCAGATTGCACGAACCTTGCCAGGGAATCCCTGTTTTAAAATTGCACAGTTCAGCGCTTCGATACTAATACCACCTCGGTTATTGCCAGCGCCGTAATCCAGGTGGCAATTGAAACTGTAAACTATAATTCATCTCTTCGGCTACGGTCGTTCCGTTTTTGCACTCTAAGGCGAATTGCAGTCACAACTGTCCCTTTTTCGCACCAGGAAAATGCGAAAAGGTTTCAAGTTTTCTCCAGAGTACAGTGTGCCTCTAAGCGGCAGCATTTCCTAATTCAACGTCAAGCTGTTTTCGAGTAAAAAATACAAAATTGCGAAAGAGAAAAAGAGAAAGAGAGAGCGCGGGATAGAAATAACATGCTTATTTTATGAATCAAGCTTAGGAAAGGCATCACTCTAAAAGGCATTGACCTCGGGCCGCCTCTTGGGCACTCGATCGTGACCAGCCGAAGCTGATATTAGAGGCTGGAGCTGGCAGTATTTTGCCCGACATTTATAGAAAAATGCCTCGAGTAAAGCGAGGTGTGAACTAAAGTTAGCTCATAACGTGGCACAGTAAATACTGATAGCGTCATGAATCAACCGGAAACGAAATCCTTCGGCTCGTTGTAACAATAAGTGGTGCCCAAATCCACGTCTGAGTGGCAGCTCTCACTAGAATTATTTACGCAGATCTTAAGGCCACTGTTGTGCTCGTTGCATGTGGCGGAAGTAATTTTGGAGCCTGAAATACGCGGTGAACCATCTGCGTCATCTATAAGACACCTGCAGAACATCATCAAACTTTTGGCTATCTTTTGGGCTACTTTTGGGTCACAAAAAAATTAGGGTCTGGCTATCTTTGGGCTACATATTGAGATCATTTGGCTATTTTTTGTTGGGGCCATCTGGCAACCCTACTTCTCAAATTTCAGTGATTTCGAGGAGCGGTAGCGTCGCGCAGCGGCCGTCCGGGACTTCAACCTGCCGTAATCCTTGTTATTGCACGCCGCTTTTGTAAGTACGTTTGTTGGAACGAAGTGCTGCCACCTGCCTCGGGTACCTCGGCGATCGTTTGATTTCTGCGCAACGCAATGCCGGGTAAGTAGCCAATGGTGCTTTTCATTGAGTCATTTTTTGCCAGCGGTCGGCGGTACCGGCGCGGCGGCCAACCGGCAAGTTGCAGTGCCTCAAGGTAGCCGCGCCTTTTGTTCGTCTCCGCGGCCGTATGCCCGAGCATGCAACCACAACGCAGAGCGCTGTTGCCCATACGCCTTTATCATTAGGCAGCAGCGGATTAACTGTCAGAGGCACGGGCCTTTACTTGATTGTTAAGCCCACCGAAGTACACGGACTCAAAGGATCGACATCACTTTGTGCCAATGCAACACGTGTGAATGAACCGTGTCTCCGTACGTGCTGTTTATTCTCGAATTTCAGTGCATAACCGTACTCCGGTGGTACCTCAGCGTCGAACGATAGCTGTGAGATCTCGCAACGCTTCGAGAGACTGTGCTTTGGATAGTGGCTTTCGTGCCGCGAAGCTCGTATTCTGGTCCCGACGCGTGGGTTGCCTGTGTGGGGTATTACGTATCTGAATATTATATTGAAAGGGGTCCTGAACCACTTGTATTGCGATAGCAATCATATGGACACTCGAGGCCGTCGTCCCCGCCGTGAATTTCCGTCCTATTGCGATAACATCGCGGCCGCGCACAGTATGCTGTAGGTGCGAGCGAAAGCTTGACAGGATCGTCCGGGAAGGATGGTGACTTCTTGACGCGACAGTGTCTCCGTGCTCCCTCAAGTGCTGTAGACGATAAGGCGAGCATTTCCCTTCCTCATATAGAACCACTTATGTCCTCTCGCGCTCGCAAAGGAGGAAGGCTGGGAGGGTGCACGCCGTGTTCTCCCGCGCGCAAGTGGGGGGGAGTCGGAGGGGGGGGGGGGGGGGGGAGGAGTTAGCGTGCATCTCTTCTACTCCAGCTGCGGCTGCTGAGCGCGGGCGCGCCCGTCCTACCTTGGAAGCACGATGTAAGAATAAGGAGAGGTGCTGACACTCTCCCCCCAACGCGCGCGAAAGCGCCGCTCGCTCGCGTCCAGATTATCTTCGGCTTGGTTGCAGCTGGTTCGGCGCCGTCGTAGAGGGCGCTGCGGTATGCGGTCCCAGCCTCGGCGGCAAGGCGCGTGCTGCCGCTGCTTCGTCTTCCTGCTTGCATGTGCGGTTGCGCTGTTTTGAAGGCACGATTTTTGTTCGCGTTTGTTTCATGAGCTTGTGCTTGGGTATTGTCGCCACGGGCCCTCGACGAAGGTGGCAGCGGCCTTCTGAGGGGCGTTTGAAATGGCTAGAAAGTGCTTCGTTCCGAACTGCAATTCTGGATACCTGACTTGTGCGGAGCGTGTGCCTTTATTCAAAGCGCCGTCCGACAGCTGTCGTCAAGAGCAGTGACGCCGTGCAAATCTGAGGGCAGACCGAACTCTAACGCCTACCGACCATGTCTGCACCAGCCATTTTTCAGAAGATACGATATCGATGGCATATTGTCACGACGTCGAAAGATCGAGGGACAAACGAAACGCACTTGTCGGCAGAGGCAGTAACAAGAACGGACGGTTTTAAAATAGCGCGCTAGTCACTGCTTCTTCTTCTTCTTGCTATGTTTTTCATAAGTGCCGATGTGTCTTATGCCATCGTCATCGCCGCGCTAGACACGTGGCAATATTACGCGGAGCGCTCGATAAAAGGATTCCCCACCTTATTTCCAAACTGTCCAAAGAACCTCACACGGTCAAATAAACCTCGAAAGCCGCTGCGGAAGAGAGAACCTCCTGTGTGCCGCAGTAGTTCGTGCAAATTTTGCTGCATGTAAAAGATATATACTGGGTGGTTTACTATCATGCACCAAGATTGGAAAATATGTAAATGTCACGTAGCTGGACAGAACCAAGGTAATGTTGTCTGCCGTCGCTTGGAGATACTCAGATTATTTTTTTATTCCGCTTAATTACATAATTATTTTCATAATTGATTAATCAACTCTTTTAATGCTATAATTGGATAAAAAGTATGAACAAGAGAATTGTACAGCAGCGTGTAAAACTCCCAATATAACTTTCTGTTGCTCAATACGTGATACATAAAAGTGTTTTCCGAGCGTGAACGAAACCCGCGAATACAGCAATATTGCCGCGCGACTGGCCGCTCGAGGCACTTTGCGTGTATTCGTGAGCTTCTTTCATGCTCGGAAAAACACTTCTACGTAGCGCGTATTGAGCAATACAAAGCTGTATCGGGAGTCTTTCATGTTGCTCTACAATTTTCTCATTGACACGTTTAATCTAATTATAATAATTGAGAAGTTGATCAATAAATACGACTAATTATCTAATTAGGCGGGGACGGCAACAACATGTTTAATCTAATTATAATAATTGAGAAGTTGATCAATAAATACGACTAATTATCTAATCTCCAAGGGACGGCAACAACATTACTATGGTTCTGTCCAGCTACGTGACATTTGCCTATTTTGAAATATTTGTGCACCCTGTAAAATACTGCTGTTTTCGGTGCAGATGTGTGCCTGATTTTCAAATTTGTTCCATCCTGGCTACTGAATTTTTTTTACAATGTTTTTATACATTTTTCCATTGTGGGAGTGTATGAGACCGCAAGCTTCTGGGATGGGTATCACCTATTAAAATTATCGAGCTGCTTCATGCACAAGTTTTTTCGTATTGTGTCTATGCAAAGAAAAAAAGGTCTATGGGATTATTGTGTGGTGGGTGTAAGTGTATTTGTGGACAGGCTGTAGCATGCATTGTCAAACACGCTTATATTGGCATATGGCGAGCCGTCAGCGTCTCGACGACGACGCGGCCCCTCGGCTGCTCCGCTCGTGCGAGCTGAGCGCGAGGTAGAACGCGACAAGACGCCAAGAACAAGGGCTGCAAGAGCAACAGCGTCTGTGAGGGGCATATAATAAATGTGGACAACGAAACGCATCACGTCTTCCCACAGGCACATTCTTATATGCAATTTAAGAAAAAGAAAGTCGCCTCTTTTTTAGATCTTGCAAGAGCCACTCAGTCCTCAATGGACGAAAGCCCAATGAATAATATACACGGTCTATGTTAAGTGGAATTGGAATAAAAAAACTCATTTGCTCAGGTTTTCATCAGTAAACTGTGGTAGTGATGCTCTAATTCAAGATAGACGCCTGCCTTCGTCCCGCCTAATAAATTCCCATTTAAAGAGTTTTTGCATAGCTGATGCGCATTCTCATCTTAAGTTCAGCCACTTTGCTCTAGTGCATTGCATATCGGAAGCTTGCGCCGTTTCATTTCTTAATTTATATCACGGCCACATTGAATTCGCGCAACGATGATTGAACGGTTTTCTGAGTGTGAATGGAAGCAGCGATAAGCATGAAATACATTTTCTGGTGCAGTCACTATTTTCTTCTGATCGAGTGGTAGCACGTGGGCTAACACTTTCATTTTTTTATGCTTGGATGAACGGCTAGACCGGACGAAACAAATTGCGCGCGCGAGGGTAACTTCAGTGGGCTTTAGTGCTGCCCGATTGATCCGTGTTCACGTCATCCACGCCCTGCACAAGGAACCTTCATGTTAGCGAATACACTTATCACTTTAATGTGAATGAACGATTTTTTTTCGCGCTTTGTGATTTACTCACTCCACTATGAACGAAAATTTAGCGGAGGCCGAGGAATGCCAAGCCGCCGGCGCCGTTAAGCTGGGACCGCTGGCCGCGGCGCCCTCTATCTGCTCGCAGCAGAGCTACTCGGTGCGCCCGCGCGCGGCTGAACATAATCTGGACGCTCGCTCGCGCGCAGTGTCAACACCTAAATATTCTTCCACCGTGAGAGGGACCAAGCTCTGCAGGTATTCCTTTCCTAATGCGCTTAGATTCACCTTCTTCAGGGTATGGGCTACTGCAGCCCATCTGTGCTGCCGAGTTTTTTTTTTTCCCGCTAGATGCACTAAGAAAATGTGTGCCATAAATGGCTTAATATTCCTAGCAAGGGCACGAATAGTTTTGCCTGTTTAAAGGTGTGGAAACCATTGAGAAATAAGCTTCAGAAAATATTGATAACTCAAATCATATATTTACAAAATAATGCAAACTACTCTGGCATCAAATAGTGAATGCTGGTGCACACCCGAACAGTGGTATGCATTATATTCCTCTATTAAAACATTTAATTACTTCCTATTCTGTTTTCTTTATGCATATTACATGACATAGAGTCTACTCAGCAACTTCTGAGGTCTCTTAAGTTCTAAAAAAACCAATTCACCTCCGATTACGATACTCCCAAATACGAAATTGGAGCGCAGCTCTGTCCGTGTTTTCATTTCGCGTTATATTGCCTGGCGCGGACAATCTGTCTCGTGCGGCTCGTTGCAAACAGAGCAAAGTGTGGCGCGACTCCATCGATAATCGGGAGATCACGAGAAGCAGCACGTGGGTGACACGTGGGTGCGATTCACAGCAGCCACCGCAAACAGACCTCCGCTATTGCAGTGCTTTGTTTCCATATATGGTATTGGAGGTGTAATCGGTGAACAGACGACGCGCGCTACTCTGGCGTCATCTCGCGGCCATCGTCGCCGCAGAGTCAGTCTTGCACGTCATCATGCTTTTCTTTTCACGCTTTCTCCATACCCTCCTCCTCCGCTTTCCGCCTCATGATTCCGCTGCACCCTCCTTCTCCACTCCTCGCGCTCTCTTCGCTATGTACAGTAAGCAACACGGCAAGACTATTTAGAGCCCCAAGTGCAAAGATCAGACACATGCATTCACTGCCCTATATATCCTCATGGCCACTGAATGGTCCCTATAGTTCCCTATAGCAATTCTTCACGTCAACGATATCCACAGTGGACTTCTCTCTTCTTCTTCTAATCTTTCCCTCCCCTTTTCCCTCCCCTAGTGTAGGGTAGCAAGACGGGCTCAGTCTTGGTTAACCTCCCTGCCTTTCATTCACAATTTTCTCTCTGTCTCTCTCTCGTTTTGGAAACTATGGCTGCACTAAGGAGGGCATGTAGTTATTTTTGAACACCTGGGTTTCTTTAATGCGGACCCAAATCATAGTGCCATGAGTGTTTTCACACTCAATCTCACCGCAGCGCGGCTGCCGCGACCAGCATCACACATCTAACCTCATACTGACCTTATGATTATAAACTCAAGGACGCCACCCACCTCGGACGATTTTACCGTCTGCTCATTTCTGTAAATAAAGTTTATTCCTCCTCCTCAAGTAGTTCACTTTTTTGCAACAGACGCTCCCCATCTGCAAAGAAAAGAAACGAATATATGTTTATCAAGCGCATAAAACACACCACATGTAGCTGTTGCATCCTTTTTCTGAATGATGACTGGGTGATACTGTAACCCTTTCTGTTTGAACACACGAAAAATGAACACATAGGTGGATTGTACGCAACCATCCCTGAATTAATCTGAATAAAACTATTTTGAAGTAAAAAATAGGCTAGGTATCTCAAAATTAAAAAAAAGAGACATTAAAATATTTAATACTTTGAAAGTATGCAGATTAAGAAAAATCTGGACCGTCACGTTTACACCTTCATAACTAAAGAAACCAGGGCTTTGTATTTCTTTTTTATTTATTTCAAGAAACCCCTAAAGACCCTCACAGCGAGGGTATATTACATCATCATTAACAGCCTATATTTATGTCCACTGCAGGACGAAGGCCTCTCCCTGTGATCTCCAATTGCCCCTGTCTTGCGCTAGCTGATTCGAACTTGCACCTGCAAATTTCCTAACTTCATCACCCCACCTAGTTTTCTGCCATCCTCGGCTGCGCTTCCCTTCTCTTGGTATCCGTTCTGTAACTTTAATGGTCCACCGGTTATCAATCCTACACATTACATGGCCTGCCCAGCTCCATTTCTTCCGCATCGGCTATCCCCGTTTGTTCTCTGATCCACACCACACCGCTCTCTTCCTGTCTCTTAACGTCAGACCTAACATTTTTCGTTCCATCGATCTTTGTGCGGTCCTTAACTTGTTCTCGAGCTTCTTGGTTAACCTAAAAGTTTCTACCCCATATGTTAGCACCGGTAGAATGCAACGATTGTACACTTTTCTTTTTAACGAGAATGGTATAAGCTCCCAGTCAGGATTTGGTAGTGCCTGCCGTATGTACTCCAACCCAATATTATTCTTCTGTAAATTTCTTTCTCATGATCAGGGTCCGCTGTGAGTAATTGACCTAGATAAACGACCTTTACACACTCTAGAGGCTGACTGGCGATCCTGAATTCTTGTTCCCTTGCCAGGCTATTGAACGGTATGTCCGTCGTCTGCATATTAATCGTCACCCACTTTTACACTTTCTCGCTCAAGGTCCTCAATCATTTGATGTAATTCGTCCTCATTGTTGCTGAATAGGACAATGTCATCTGCAAACCGAAGTTTGCTGAGGTATTCGCCGTTGATCCTCACTCCTAAGCCTTCCCAGTATGTCACAAAAAAGCGCGTAATCCAAGCGCGCGCCGCGTGTCACGCAAGCCAGTGAAAGAACAGGCCGGCCCCGCGGCAACTTCAACAGAGGGGGAGAGCGCATACGCCTCAAACAGCAACGCGAACAACGGCGCCTAGACGTCTAAAAGAGCATCGACGAAGCGACGTTAACCGGAGAGAGAGAGCACACGCGCGCACCGAGACATCTTCTCACCCGGCGAATCGAAAGAGATAATACAGCGTGAGCGTACGCCAACGGGATGAGTCGCCCTCCCCCCTCCCCTCGACAACGCTTCGACGGCGGCGGTCGAAGGTACGAGAAAAGAATAGAAGTTTCCCAGGCTTTGGCCATGCTACCGGATCAGGACTCCGATAGGAATGTTCGAGAACGCCTGTGGAAGCTATATAACCGCCATGCGAGAATCGTTCAGTGGAGTTCAGTTCGCACCGGTGAAGTGATGTAACGTGAAGACCGAGCGTCTGCGGACGAAGGGGATTCCCCGGCAAGCTAGTCGACGAGTTCATCGAGCGTCTGCATTTCCGTAAGAAGTTCCTTCTTCGAGATTTGCCCCGAGTTGCGCCGAGATCGTCCGACTCCAGGACCAGCACGGTGAATACGATTGGACACTTAGTGTTCCTATTCATCTTGTACTTTACGTGTTGGACTCTTAGTGCTTGTCGTGAATTATTCTCCTGTGGTGCAAGTGTGTGTGTAACTGTCTTGTGTGAAGAATGTATTCTGTTGTGTTTCGACAACTCTAGGCTCTGACTCGGTCTTTCGACAGCAACCGGCGTTCGCTGGCGCACCAGAGGGCCCATTCTTAATTGTCCTTGCTGTCGTGGGATTATTTTCGGAAGCTGATAAGTCGGCTTTGGAATTTGGTTCGGTGTTTGCGCCTCGTTCACGGGGTCTGTGACACAGTCTAAGAGCTTGAATACTTCTTCTAAGCATGCAGTGAATAGCATTGGAGAGGTTGTGTCTCCTTGCTTGACCTCTTTCTTGATAGGTATTATTCTACTTTTCTTGTGGAGAACCAAGGTTGCTGTGCAATCCTTGTAGATATTTGCCAAGATATTCACGTATGCCTCCTGTATTCCTTGATTACGCAGTGCCTCTATGACTGCTGGTATCTCTACTGAATCAAATGCCTTTTCATAATCTATGAAAGCCATGTAGAGAGGTTGATTGTACTCCGCAGATTTCTCGATTACCTGATTTATGACGTGGATATGATCCATCGTAGAATATCTCTTGCTGAAGCCAGCCTGTTCTCTTGGTTGGCTGAAGTGAAGTGTTGCCCTGATTCTATTGGAAATTATCTTGGTGAATATTTTATACAATACTGAAAACAAGCTAATGGGTCTATAATTCTTCAATTCTTTAACGTATGCACACGGCCGTGCAACGCTTAAAACAGCGAAGCTGGTTGATCATAGCCCAACATTTTCCGGAAGTGCACGCGAACTTTTCATCTTATTACTCATGATGATGATGATTTCTTTTCGCTTGTCTCGAACTTACGGCCGTCACTGCGCGTTGTATATCGCAGCTTGCAACACCGACACCACGTTCCACCACGTTGCAGTACCGACAACGCGTTCCAGCAGATCGGCTCCGTGAATGCGTCTCTCTGTCTCTCGCTCTCATTTTCTTAATCTCTCGCAAGCAAAGCGCGCAAAACCTTCTTCACCTCACAGAGCATGAGCGTGCGAACGCACCAACTGTGGATGAAGACGACGACGCTCGAACGCAATAATATTGTTCGCATAAATGCATGTTTGCTTGCTTGCTTCTGCAAGCGTGGCTATATAGCCTTTTTTTTTTTCCTAGTGGTTACGACGCTCACATTGGAAACGTGGGTAAGTGGGCTCGAATGCTGCCGCGGCAAGAAAGTTTATTTTCTTTTATTTCTTGATAGTTTCTTGATGCGAACCACGAACCACAAAAGCGGCTGTCTTAAACAGCTTTGCAGTTAAAATTCCAAGACAATCTAGAGAAACGCATTAAATGAATAGGCAACAAGAATGAATGAATGAATAAAGCCTTTATTTTAAGGAAGGGGACGGCTCTAGGCCGCTGTTGGGGATTAGGTGGGAAAGGAATGTGGGTTCCCGGATTGTTGGCTGAGGCACATCTTCATCTCACTCTTTGATCTCCAACTTTATGCAGACTTTATGGTGCATGTTCAGTTCCGCCGCTCTCGCATGGACTGGTCGACCCCTTCTACACTACTCGAAACAAGCCACTTTGTCTGCCATAGAATAAAAATGTGACGGAACAAGACCACTTAATGAAACATAATGAGAAAATGCAACATAATAAACAGAACAGAAAAAAATAAAAAACATTCGTAAACGGAGCAGAACTAGCAGAAAAGCTGCGCATCACATTAATTTTTTAGAGCTTTATGAACATTTTATATATTCATTTCAGTTGCGATTGTAGGAGGCATCCGGTTCCACTCGATAATGGTTTTGGGTATGAACAATTTCACAAAATATAAAGCGTGGCATATGATGCGTTTGATCTTGAAAGGATGGTCATGGCGTGGACAGACGGCTGAGGGCGATTGAAAAAAAATCGTCATGAAGCAATGGTTGATGGTAAATTTTGCGAAAGAGAGTTAAGCGAGCAAATTTGTGACGATGGGTAAGGTTAGCAAGACCCGCGCGAGCTTTTAACGCCGGGACGCTAGTGAAAGGCGAGTAATCTGAAAAAATGAAACGAGCAGCACGGTTCTGCAGGCATTCGATACTACCTATGATGTAGGCTTGATCCGGGTCCCATATGGCTGAAGCTACTCCATTTTAGGTCGGATTAAGGTGATATAAGCAAGTATACGCACCCGCGCAGGAGCATGTCGAAGGTCACTTTTTAAGAGGCCAAGAGAACGGTTAGCAGCTGCTAGAATCAAATCAATGTGATAGTTCCAGCTTAACTGGGACTGAAGGTGAACTACTAAATATTTGTAAGTAGAAGCTGTCTCAACTGTTATGTCATTAATAGTGTATGTGGTTGGGATAAGTGAGTGAGTGAAGCAACTTTATTGAGACTAGCGGATTGAGGCCTGGGCCTAGGCCTCGCCAGGGGCGGTAGAGAGACCCTGTCTCCCGGCCGCCTCTCGAGCTCGTTGGATGGCCCATAGTTGATCTTGCAGCTCTGAGCTGATCAGCGCGGCTTTCCAGCGCGGCCCAAGCTGTTCTGGGGAGACTGCATTTTTTGTCGTACATGGGATGCGGCAAGAATTTCTTGTAAAGGAGATGAGCTTTGTCATTGGGCGCGTGACACCATGCTTGTTAATTTAGTTAGCAAGCGAATGTTTTAAACTTCATATGAACGATAAAACTACTATCCTTACTTCGTATAGTTGTCTTATAATTTGCTATAGCAATCAATGCTTCGCAACTGCGACATTTATTGCTTGCGCTTTCGCGCGTTCCGCGCGTTCCAAGCTCTCTTTGTTCACTGACTGCCGTCGAGCAAACTCGGGCGAGCGAGAAACTCGGAGCAACCAGCATAGCACCCCTGCACCGAACTATCTTTGCAGCTATGTGCGCTTCGAACCAGAGAAGGGCTCTGAAAAATAACTAATTTGCTCTCGAATTTTAGCCTCACGCCTCTAAAACCTCTTTGCATTGCAAGAAAATGCCCCTCTTTTGTTGTACCCGCAAGAAAGAGCGTCGAATGAGAATAATCGAAGTTTCGGTATTGTGCACTATTCGTCGAAACTTATTATTAAAGCTCCCTGCGCGCAACTAATCAAAACCGTGGTTCTTTTGTTCGCGTAGTACACATTTGAGTCGAGTGTGCTAGCTAAAATTCTGCAGGTGAGGTCGCACAAGAATGTCCTGCCAAAACGGAGGACAAACGTGTTCGGTAATTTGAATGTCAGAACTTGGTTCCATGCGCTGCATTCTTCTGTTTGCCGGAGCACGTTCTAAGGTTTCGCACAATAGGTTGCGCGCGTTTCCTCTCGCTCTAGTTCTGTGCACTGCTTAATTCTCGCGCTGCTTTTCTGCGTGTAAGTTGAGCACTTCACTTTTCCCAGAGGCCCCGGCTGCAAGCACAGCGCAATAACGAGCAAACTTGCAAGCACTCGGCTAGGCGCACTAGCACGATGTCTCAATGCGAAGGCCTGAAACGAAATAGCAAAATGTCATTTTAAGCCACAGGAAAGTAGGAGAAACGAAACGTGCATACGATTCAAGAGCCCGCTGCGGGCTAAAGCAGCGACAGCTTGGTTATAGAGGGCGTGGACCTTAACTATCGCTACCGACGGATGGTGCCCTACTGTGAATATGTGCTATACGTGCCCCCGCCACCCCAGTAACCGCTCTTCCATGTTCCCGAATTTGAAAAACTTGCTTGAATTAATTTTGCGGAGCTGTCTGAAATTTCCAGTGAACAAGTGGCAATAATAAAATCCCTCTACAGCCTTGTACTTTTTATTACGAATTGAAACAACATTTTTGTGAACTTCGTGTTTTCTTCTGGCAAGTTTATCATTTGCACTCGGTCTGGAGAACATTTACTGCAAAATGTATGCTGAGGCATTCCGCGCGGTGATCTTCATTCACTTCGCATCAGGTATTTTAGCCGGAATGGTTTATAAGTGTGTTGTTATCACATAGCAGTGACTCCACACACAAAAAAAGAGTCGCGGTTGTGTGCTAAAAAGACCCTTTTAGGGGCGAAGCACCTTAGAGCCCGAGCCCTGTCCCTCGTTGTCCGTAGCTCTGGTTTGCATGGAGACCGCTAGGGGCGCTGCGGTGCACAAGGGCTATATAAGCGCTCTATATACTTTACACATGTACAGTATATATATACATACATATATATATATATATATATATATATATATATATATACGCATGTATGTATAGTATATGTACGCCAAGCTCCGGCTTCCGGAGAACGCTTCCGGCGTTTTGCCCGAAAGATCCCCCGGTGCTTCGCCCATTCATCATCATTCACTTCGTGGATATGCGGTGTTTTCTAAACAATTTTTCGCAATGAAGCTACCGTCGGCCTTGAGCGCAAATTTACACAAATCTTAGGGGATTAAAATAATTACACAAATATTTTTTTTTTCTTTTCGAAAAGGGGAGGGATTGGTCGGGTACTGTGTTAGCAGTCGCAGTAAACGTCAACATACAAATATACGAGACGGAAGTTAAATGCAAATGTTACCTGCTAACAGCAGCACCCGGTCCGCAACGTCGTCCGCGTAAACGTACCGCTGTTTAGGATGCTGATTTGATTTTTAAAAAATCTGGGGTTTTACGTGCCAAAACCACGATCTGATTATGAGGCACGCTGTAGTGGGGGACTCCGGAAATTTGGACGGCAACTCGTTAGATGGCGCTTGATATTGGGAATATCCCATAATCCCCTTGTGCTGTGATAACCCATGCTATCGCACACAAAGCTTTCTCGCTTCATCTGCTCTCGAATTAAGGGGGGGGGGGGGGGGGAGGCGTTAGCGACGGGGGTACGTCTTCTCCTCACTGTCCCTCCTGCTGTGAATGTTTTTTAATTCATCCCTCATCTCAAGTAATTTTTTCACAGCAAGAAGAAGAATAGAATTTATGTTCCTTTTACATTGGTGGCCCTTCCACCTGCTAAGGCCTACAACAATTGCCATCGTATGTAGCTCCGGTGGAGCATAGTGAAACTCGCGGTGAGATCAGTCTTTTCAAACGCCGTGCAACAAGTGTCCGAGTGTCCAGTGTTTTTTTTTTTTTTGCGTGTTTTTTGTGACTATGGCGTCCTTAAAACAGAGTGTTGCCCTGATAAATTTGTTTCATTTCTAGACTACTGCACTTTTTGCGGATCCTACAGTAATCGGAGCCTTCAATGCCGTGGAAAGTCCTGCCGAGAAGTTTCAACGCAGACTGATGAAAGTAGTTCAGAGGTAACCCGCTTAATTTGACACAACGGCAACGCGTTAAATTAAGCTGAATGTAACTGTAATTAAGTTAATGCGTCAAAATGCCAAAAGTACCACTCTTACCAACAACATTATCGCTGTAATATTTCGTGCGTATTATGGCTGTAAATGTTTTGTGCCTTTAATTATGTTTATACTTCAGCTGTTGGCAAGCGCTGAAATAATTGTTAAAACCGAATTTTGGGGAGCGCAAAAATGGCATAAACGCAAGAGATTATTCCGCTACTATGAAAACATGGCAGGAGGTCCCATGATGGTAACATGCCCCTTATGGTATAGTGGCAAATTGTAATCAACCTAATGACAAGAAGAGGTTAATCACGATGCATTTCAATTTGAGAAAAATGCAATTATGCCGATCATTGTTCTTTTTCTTTCTTTTTTATTGTGGGAGAATTTATTGGTTTTACCTGTTCATGTTTGCAAAAGTGGATTTACTATGTGCGTATATAGGAAACTTGCACCTCCGTGTTTAAACACTCTATAGCTGTATGTTGAAAAATGTTAAGATTTCTTTTAGCATATTCTGATTCCATCGACTGTCCATTAACAAAAGTTGTTAAGGATTGCTGCTTCTTTGTCGATTCCTGCTTTATGGCTTCCATGTACTGTCGACGACGGCTCTTTTTTTACGTAGTTAATAAATGAAATAGGATAAAGATAACCAAGGAAAGTTTTATCAATTCTTGTACTGATTATATAAATGACCAAACATCTTTTTTTTTGCGCTCTAGCTAATATTTTGCACTGAGAGAGTCGTCCTTGTACCATTGCTGCCGAATTGTGCTAGCTAATATTGTATAGTAAGATATTGAACTAAATCTAGCATCCTGAAAGATATCACTGCATCAAATGAAAAATCAAGCAATAGAAAACGTAGCGGAACTAAGCTAGATGTCTTCCGCGAAATGATAAACAACTTTAAGGCAGCAAGCGAATACGCTGCTCTTCAGCGAAGTTTCCCAGCCGACGTCACACGCGGGAGGGCACCAGACTTCTCGACGCTAATTGTTGCATCTGTCACTGCGAAATTAGGCGACGTTATCAGTCAACACTACGGGACAGGAAACAAACTTTAACTAAAAACACGTCTTCCTTACGCATATTTTTTTATTTTAGCAATGTATCACTGATAATGTAGAATGAACGCAGCAGACGAAAGCCGGACGTCGTCTTTACTCCTCCCGTTTATTGCAGTTCTCGTTATCGAAGTCTCTCGAGTCCGGCGACCTTGCTGATGTGGAGTTCTCTGTTGAGTGCTCGCATTTCCCAGGCCAGCGTGCAACCTTCAAGGCGCATAAGATGATCCTGGCTTTGCAGAGCGACGTGTTTAGGGCCATGTTTTATGGCGACTTCGCCAAGGAGGACCGCATAGTCATCACTGACCTGCACCCAGAGGGCGTCCGTGGCCTCTTGAGGTAATGTTCCAGCTTCTTTGCTGTGCTCCTTTGCTTGACGTCTCCAAACCCCTACCCGCGGACAGCCTCCGACTGGCCCACAACTTATCGCTGCTGTCATAATGGCGACCATCTCGTAGTGGCGCTTACTCGCGGCGAGGCGGCCGCATAGCATGGGTGCTGTAACTTAAAGCTATTCCAATCAGTTTCTATTGCATTTTCTTCGTACGTCTTCCCCGATTGATCAAACATTGCCGGGGCAACGCCCACGTCGCCAGTTTGTCACGAGACGTCACGAAAACCTCGAAAACTCCCCATCTCAAGATAACGTGCATACGTCTGTTTATCATTTTCCCTGATTAGGCCGAACAAAAGAAAAATATTTCTTTGCGATTCTACGCCATTGCGTTCACACGGCGCCTTCAGCGTTGGCGCCGTGTGTAAAGAAGCCTGTCGCATCCTCGACGGCAAAAGCATTGCCACCCACACTCTTACGTGGTTCCCCGCTCACATGGGATCCATCATGGGAGGCCCCACAAACCTCAACGAGCTGGCCCACTCCAAGGCGCGAGGTCTCGCTTTCCGCGACCGTGGAGAACTCCCCGGCCGGCCAGGAGTGGTGGAGAACAGAGATCAACCGACAACATACAATGAAATTACGCAGCACTTTTATCTCGGCAGGAGAGACTTTCCCCTTCCTCACAAGAAGTTAAATAGAGCGCAGGCATTGACCCTCAGATTATTGCAAACAGGCTCGTATCCCAGCCCGGCTTTATTACACAAGCTTTATCCCGACACTTATGCCAGCAGTTCTTGCAGGCACTGCAATGACTTCGCTAGCTTAGACCATATGCTCTGCCGTTGCCCCTCGTTACGAGGCACGGAACAAATAAATGAGGACAAGTGGCTCTCCGCTATCAAGACCCCGATGCCGGGGCGCAACTAAGGGCTGTCCAGAGGGCCCACGATGCGGCGGTCGGGCATGGCCTGACTGTTCCAACGTGGGAGCGGCCTGCTGCGCGCTGAGTCGCGTACCTCAGGACGTTCATTAAAGTTTTGCATCCATCCATCTACGCCATTGCGACTATTAGCCTTCCGCGAGTGGTGTAAATGTTCTCGGGCCACAATTAGTTCGCTTGTCTGTCACGCGACATCAGAAAACCACGAATGGTCACCACGCGAAAGTGACGTGTACGCGATCATCATCATCATCATCAGCCTATATTTATGTCCACTGCAGGACGAAGGCCTCTCCCTGCGATCTCCAATTACCCCTGTCTTGCGCTAGCTGATTCCAACTTGCGCCGGCAAATTCGTAACTTCATCACCCCACTTAGTTTTCTGCCGTCCTCCACTGCGCTTCCCTGCTCTTGGTATCCATTCTGTAACTCTAATGGTCCACTTGTTATCCATCGTACGCATTACATGGCCTGCCCAGCTCCATTTCTTCTGCTTATGTCAACTAGAATATCGGCTATCCCCGTTTGTTCTCTGATCCACACCGCTCTCTTCCTGTCTCTTAACGTCAGACCTAACATTTTTCGTTCCATCGCTCTTTGTGCGGTCCTTAACTTGTTCTCGAGCTTCTTGGTTAACCTACAAGTTTCTACCCCATATGTTAGCACCGGTAGAATGCAACGATTGTACACTTTTCTTTTTAACGAGAATGGTATAAGCTCCCAGTCAGGATTTGGTAGTGCCTGCCGTATGTACTCCAACCTAATTTTATTCTTCTGTAAG
Source organism: Dermacentor silvarum (assembly GCF_013339745.2). NCBI lineage: Eukaryota > Metazoa > Arthropoda > Arachnida > Ixodida > Ixodidae > Dermacentor > Dermacentor silvarum. Next base: position 67,859,605 of record NC_051158.1, on the reverse strand, counting down.
TTTCTCTCTCATGATCAGGGGACCCTGTGAGTAACTGACCTAGATAAACGACCTTTACACACTCTAGAGGCTGACTGACGATCCTAAATTCTTGTTCTCTTGCCAGGCTATTTAACTTTATCTTTGTCTTCTGCATATTAATCTTCAACCCCACTCTTACACTTTCTCGGTTAAGGTCCTCAGTGATTTGCTGTAATTCGTCCCCATTGTTGCTGAATAGGATAATGTACGCAATAAACATGCATTGTTACGCCGAACAAAACTTAACTTTTTCGTGGAATAGCCAGGCACTGCCCCGTTCCAAAAGGAATAGACGATGGCTGTTCAATGATGGCTTCGGCACTGTGTACTTGGAGTTGTTGGCATGAAAGCCGCGTGGCCACACTTACAGCTAAAAACGCTCACTACAATACAACACACAGTAGACGGCAGTGACGTCGACCACAACCTAATTGAGATCCTACCGCTCCGAAGAGGCCGAAAGAGCCTTTTCATATTGAACATCTACAGCCCACCCAAGCAGAAGCAGGCCAAGTTCGACTACTTGATCACAAAATCGATTACCCTAGCCAAAAAAATTACAGCAGATCCACGAGGTGAATGATGATGAGATTGGGCGAAGCTCCTGGAAGTAATCATCGGTAAAACCGTGAAAGTTCTTCCGTTAATTCGCCCGATAAAATTGACGTGAAACGATTGATTAAATGTTTTATCAAACTTTTATTGCTGGTTTCCGTTGTCCTTTCATTATGACCGCTTTGTGGTCGGTGAAATGCAAGCTAATTAAGTGGTTCTTGCACTGGTTGCAGATGAAAGTTGGCAAACACGATGTCGATGCAGGTGCCTCTGATGGTGGTTGGGTTGGGGTTTTCAAAGGAGATGCATTTGAGTCCGTACTTTTCTGACGGTGACGGCAACGAGCATCGTCAACTACAAACCTCTGGCGTCTTTCGTTAAGCAGCTGGCGTCTTTTCGTTGTGTGTGTAGGACGCAAGGGCGCGTAAACCCCGCTCGTAGAATCTCCATGTACTGTGCGTCCGAGTTGACGTTAAATATGGCAAGGAACTCTTCGATCGAGAGAAAGGATCCCCTTTCCAAAGCGGCATGCATTTCTTCATAGCATTGCTTGAGGTTCTGACGATATGCCTTTTCTGCCGCGTCTTCGGTAGGTCGGTGTGTGCTCGTATGGATAAGGATCCTTATCCATACGAGCACACACCGACGGCAACGAGCATCGTCAACCACAAACCTCTGGCGTCTTTCGTTAAGCAGCTGGCGTCTTTTAGTTTTGCTTTAATACCAACATCTGGCGTCTTTTCGTTTTGCTTTAGAAAACATCTGGCGTGTTTCGTTGGTTTATTTCATCAATCAACGGCGTTTTGAACAATACGTTTAGTTTACACCGACATCTGGTACTAGCGTTAAGACTGGTTACACACTACGACGGTGACGAACGGGTGCCGCTATAAGGAGCTTCCCCCTAATACGCCGGAAGCGTTCTCCGGACGCCGGAAGCTGGCTTTCGTAAGCGGAACCGGAAGTGGAAACGGAAGCGGAAGTCGGCTTCCGGTTATACTATACATATACATATATATGTATATATGGGTATACATACATATAGGGACACACAACGCCATCTATTGAGCAATTCATAAAACTAGACGTGGCTACCTACTACGACGGGGACGAACGGGTGCCGCTATAAGGAGCTTCGCCCCTAAAACAACAGCCTACTTATAGTAGGCGACTTCAACGCGGCTCACCAGGCATGGGGCTACACGACAGCCACATCAAAAGGTACTGCACTCCAGTATATGATACAGCAGCACTGTCTCACCATCCTCACTGACCCCGCATACCCCACACGTCTAGGAAAAAGCGTCTCCAGAGATACGTGCCCTGACCTCACCCTCACTAAAGGGATACAACAAGCCACCTGGCACAACACGGAGAAACCCTGGGCAGTGATCACTGCATCCTTGCCACCACATTGTACGTTACACATGCACGCCGCCCGAAAAAAAGGATAACACTCACAGATTGGACAGCTTTTCGCAAAGAGCGAGCGGATGACTCCTCGAGGACTATTGCGGATCTCGAACAGTGGGTACGAGAGCTCCAGCAAGATGTAGACAGACATTAAAAACCGATCACACTCACCACAGACATTACGGCAGTAGACCCGCACCTTCTTCACTTGTGGGAGGCCCGTCGAGGCCTTGTTGGGAGATGGAAGCGGCAAAAACATAACCGGAAACTGAGACTACGTATAGCGAAACTCACGGCAACCGCGGAATTTTATGCTGGGGAGCTCACCCGTCAGAATTGGCGACAACTATGCAATAAGTTGCAGGGCACTCTTAGCACGGCCAAAACATGGTCGCTGCTACGCCATCTTCTTGACCCCACGCAAAGCAAAGCAGTCATCCAGCAAACAATTCAACGTCTCCTCCACAACCATCCGGGTTCTGATGACGACATCCTGGAAGAGTTGAGGGTGCGGTACATAGGAGATTTCAAACCCAGACAGGGACAACCTCCCACCTACAGCGGAGGCGACAACCACGACCTGGACAAGCCGATCACCATCTCTGAGGTGCAGCAAGCAATCCATGCACTCACACGAAACACCACCCCAGGCAGAGACAAAATAAATAACAAGCTCCTGCGCAATCTGGATGACGGCACCATTCAATCTCTTACTGACCTATTTAATCATCATTGGGAGGCGGGTACGCTACCAGCGGATTGGAAGCACGCTGACATCATCCTCATTCCAAAGCCAGGCAAACCCTCCAGCTTAGAAAATCTTAGACCAATCTCACTAACTTCATGCCTAGGTAAGCTTCTGGAGCACGTCATTCTGAACCGACTTCAACCTTACCTAGAATCCAACGACTTGCTGCCCGAAACGATGTTCGGATTCCGGCCCCACCTTTCTACCCACGACATTCTCCTTCAGCTGAAGGAACAAGTCCTTGAACACATTTCACCACACAACACCGGAGCGATCTTAGCACTAGACCTTAAAGGCGCTTTCGACAATGTGGCTCACAATACCATCCTTACAAACTTAAGTCTTACCAACTGTAGTCGTAATACTTACAACTACGTACGCGCCTTTCTAACCAACCGCACGGCCACAGTAGGCATTGGCTCACTCAGAACTCCGACGTTACCTACTCTCAACAAAGGAACCCCACAAGGTGCCGTTCTATCACCCACCCTTTTCAACATTGCTATGATGAAGCTACCTGATAAACTCAACACAATACCAGGAATCAGGCACGCAGTATACGCCGATGATATAACTATCTGGACCACCACTGGTTCTGAAAGAGAAAAGCAAGACGCACTCCAACAAGCGACCGACGTCGTCCAGCACTATGCAAGAAGCAGCGGTCGCCGATGCTCCCCCGAGAAGTCGGAACTATTACTCGTTCGACAGAAATCCCGTAGAAAACTCAATGAAATACCCCACATTACACTCACCCTCGACGGCAAAGAAATACCCACAGTAAATCGCGTCCGCATCCTCGGCCTCCATATACAACAGGACGGCGGAGGCGCATACACCATCCAACGTCTCAAGCACACAACTTTCCAAGTCATGCGAATGGTCAGCCGCCTCACCACCAAACAACACGGCCTGAAAGAAGACGACGTGACCCAGTTCGTACAGGCCCTGATAATCAGCCGAATCGCCTACGCTGCCCCGTACCTTCCCCTCACTCCCAAAGAGAAAGATCAGCTAGACATACTTCTGCGGAAAGCATACAAGCAAGCGCTCGGCCTACCACCGGGAACAGCCACACTCAAGCTCGAAGCCCTAGGAGTCCATAACACAGTCAGAGAAATCATAGACGCCCACCTCACAAGCCAACGAGAACGCCTAGCCCTCACACCAACAGGCAAGAAGCTCCTAGCGCGCCTAGGCTACCCAACACAGGGCCGAGGCCACGAAAAATCAATATCTGGCCCCCAACATCCGGGAGCATATCAAGGTCGCCGCCATCCCCAGAAGCATTCACCCGGAACATCATGCCGGCCGTCGCAAAGCTCGCGCAAATACTCTTCAAACAAGATACGGTAACCTCCCCACCATACTATACACAGATGCCGCGCAGTACCCCAGAAAAGCAGCCATGGCAGTCAGCGTTGTCGACCATAACCTTCAAGAGGTGGTCTCGATGACGGTCCGCACAGCCAACGCCCTCGAAGCGGAGGAGACAGCCATCGCCTTAGCCATCACCTCTAGTCAAACCAAAGAACACGTTACAATTATTACCGACTCCCAATCAGCTTGCCGTATCTATGCCAGAGGCAGAATATCTTCCATCGCCGCCCGACTCCTCAAACAAGCCTCTAAATTACCCGACGTTGAAATAGTATGGACTCCAGGACACGAGTCCCTCCGTGGAAATCAGCGTGCGCACGCTGTAGCCCGAGCTCATGCCACCCGGGCGCCACAGGAGAGGGATACGATCGCATCTATTCAGCCTTTACCTTCACAATACCACGCCATATTAGAACACCACAGATTGAACAGACGTCAATACCCACCCCCGCACAAGACCCTCTCACGCGAAGACGCAGTAGCATGGCGACAATTACAAACCAACACATACCCCCATTTAAGCAGATTGCACGCAATACACCCTGCACTGTACTCGTACAAATGCCCCCTTTGCAACGACTACGCTTCCCTATATCACACCACATGGGCATGCCCCAAAATACAGGTAGTCCCGCATATACCCAACCCCACACCCGAGCAGTGGGAGGCCGTGCTGACTAGCTCGGACCTTCGTGACCAGCAACAACTGGTGCGGCGATCCCGGGAGACCGCAAGAGCCGCAGGAGCCGTGGACTGAGGGCACCTCCCAACACAAGCAGGAAGACGCCTGCTTGTTTTTTTTTTTTTCTTAATAATGTTTTTCCTCCTCCTCCTGTCCTGTTGGCATGAATTAGTTTCTTTGGGCGTAACAAAAGAATTTGCGTTGCAGTATAACGTTGCCGAGTTAGGAAATTTGCCGGCGCAAGTTGGAATCAGCTAGCGCAAGACAGGGGTAATTGGAGATCACAGGAGAGTCTTTCGTCCTGCAGTGGACATAAATATAGGCTGATGATGATAACGTTGCCGAGCCTTTTCGGCATGTATATAACATCACTCTACGAAATGTACTTACCTGAGCATCCGTTTTGGCGGCATTTCTTACGCCACCGCATTTTTCGACGAGCCACCGCAAGCTATACAAGGGTGAGTGACCAATCGGATGGCCATCCACTTCCCACACCAGGTTATCTACTTTCACTGCGCTAGCTTGGCCAGCTTCGCCCTACCGAAACCCTCTCATCTTCTGCATGCTTCAAACCAGACGGGAAGGTTTGGTTTGCTACCCTACGCTGAGGAGAGAGTGGAGGGGAGGTAAATGACAGGAAAGTAGAGATAGAGAAAGAAAGGGAGCACAGATGCACAATCACAGTCTGTCACTGTCACCGTATACAATCACTGCACAGCACAGTAGCACTTGTAGCACTGTAAACACCAGTTCAGGCTACAGCCGCTTTTCCAATTCTGTAGTCCTTAAAAACTGCAACAGAGCTTCTGTCGCCCTCCGCTGCGATGTCTTGTTATGGCGGCATTCTAAAATGGTTTCCTCTGTCAAAGCTATTTGATCCAAGCGCGCTATCGCGATTGCGAGCGATCGCCTCTGTAAATCGTAGCGAGGAGAGTTACAGAGAAGGTGTTGAAGAGTCTCCTCGCTCCCACAGTCATCACGTGAGGCGTCGTCGGCCCATCCGATTCAGAAAGCAAAAGACTTAGTAAAGGCTACTCCTAGCCATATTCGATAAAGTAGGGTAGCTTCGCGTCGGCAGAGACCAGCTGGGATGCGAAGGTGAAGAGAAGGGTCTAGGTGGTGCAGTCGATTGCATTGAAAACTTCGTGTGTTCCACACGGAGACGAAAATCACGTGTGATCATTCGAAGTTTTCTAATGGCATCTGTCCTTGATAACGATATCGACTGTTCTTTGTCGCCTTGAAGAGCCGACCGAGCAGCGTTATCAGTGTGCTCGTTGCCTATGACGTTGCAGTGACTTGGAAGCCACTGAAATGTCAAGCGGTGTCCTTGCTCAGCCAAGGTATGGATTAACTCTCTAATCTCGAATGCCAGTTGTTCATGTGGTCCGCGCCGAAGGACTGATATAAAGACTCCAGTGCTGCCTTCGAGTCACTGAATATCGGCCATCTTTGAGGTTGTTCCTGGCTGACGAGACGAAGTGCGGCGCAAGAGTTGCAAGTTCCGCAGCCGTCGATGTCGTTGGGTGACACGTCTTGAAACTGATGGGGGTGGCTGTCGCATGGAAAACCATGGCTCCAGAGGAACACTGGAGAGTGGTCGATCCATCTGTATAAACATGTACGTGGTCGGCGTACCTCTCGTACAAAAGGAGCAGCGTTCTGTATAAGAGCAGGTGATGACAGCTCAGACTTTTTTCTGATTCCTGATACCGTGAGGCGCACTGCAGGTCGAGCCAAACACCATGGAGGAATCGATGGCTTAGTTGCGGGGGTGAAGGCTGATGGAAGGTGGGTGTAATAATCCGAAATCGTACTACAAAATGATGCCTGCGGCCTTTGTGACAGTAGTGTTGCAAGATGATGAGAACGAGCACGGGCAAAGTGCCTAATGTGCACTCTCAGCACTTCCACCGCAATGCGTGTTTTATGGTTTGGTCTTGGGAAATTGCTATAGTCACCACTGTTGATGCGCATTTAGGCAAACCAAGGCAAACCAAGGCAAACTCTAAGAGCCCGAGCTTGAATAGCCTCTAGAGCACGAAGCTTTGTCCGGCAAGTGTTGGTCAGTACGGGCAAACTGTATCCAGAAAGCCCGAAAAAAGAGCCCTGTACAATTCCAACACTGCATGCACTGACATCCCCTAAGTCTTTCCGCCCAGAAACTTGAAAAGTTGGGAGATTGCTGTCAGGCACTGTTTCAAGTAGGTCACGTGCGGGCTCCATGAGAGATCTCTGTCAATGATTATGCCCAGAAATCTGTGAGTCTTCTCATAAGAAATGATCTGACCATTTATAGAAATGGCATAAGGTGTCATTGGTTTGCGAGTGAATGCCACCAGTGCACATTTATCTGACGAGATTTCAAGACCTTGGTTGCAGAGGTATACAGCTGTCAGAGTAGCAGCTTCCTGAAGCCTTGCACCTATCTTAGGGCATGTCACACCTGAAGTCCATACACATATGTCGTCTGCGTACATTGATATCTTGATCGCTGCTGGTAAATGTTCAACAAGACCAATGAGTGTGAGGTTGAATAGGGTGGGGCTAAGTACTCCGCCTTGAGGAACGCCTCGGTAGGTGTAGTGTCGTGCGGTTTGGCCATCTCCGGTACTCATGAAGAACGATCTCATAAATAGATAATTAGAAATCTATCGAAACACGTACTCGACCCCCAAGGCCAACCATCTCAAGAGAAGCGAGAATGGCATCGTGAGATACCTTATCGTATGCCCCCTTGACATCTAAAAACAAAGCTGCAGATAATCTTTTGCACGACTTTTGATGCTGGACATACGTAGCAAGATCAACAACACTGTCTATTGATGAGCGATCTCGATGAAAACTAGCCATGCAATTTGGGAACATGTTGTAGTGTTCCAGGTACCACTCCAAGCTGGCAAGGATCATTTTTTCCATTATCTTTCCCACACAGCTGGCCAGCGCTATAGGGCGGTATGAGGTGAGTTCAAGCGGAGACTTGCCGTGCTTCAGGAGAGGGACCAAGCGACTTGTCTTTCATTCTTCGGGAACCGCACCATCTTGCCAGGATACGTTGTAGATATCTAACAGTTCTCTCCGGGCGCATTCACTCAGGTTGCACAAGGCGCGGTATGATATTCTGTCTGGTCCTGGGATTGAAGAACGCCTGCATAGAGCAAGGACCGCCTCAAGTTCCTCCATTGTGAAAGGAAGATCAATATGGCAGTCACGCGAAGCAGGGATGTCATTGGGGGCTGGAAATCCTGGACCAGTCGCTTGGCCAGCGATCCTTGCACAAAAGTCTTCATCAACATCTAGCCGCCTTTGGAAGAGCGCCAGTGCTTTGAATGGGAAGCGTTGTTCAGGGAGGGAACGTAGACCACGTACGGTTCTCTAGATGTGGGAAAGTGGCGTCCGGGGGCTAGTGACTGGCAAAACATTGTCCAACGTCTGGATGAAAGGCTATCCATGCCACCCTGTATATTTTTGTAGTCGTCTGGCTGTCCTAAGGTCATCGATTGATTTTGTACGTCGGTATCGCCGCTCCGCACGACGACGGAGTGCACGAAGCCGCTCCAACTATATATGCAACTCCAACTGTGACCATGCGTGTGGTGTCGCGCATTGCACACTTCACTGTTTCCTCTAATCCAGAGGACAAGCCCTCTCGGCAAGCATCTTCCATGGCAGAGGTAAAAGGCGTCCAGTCAATTAATCGAATGGTGTTCCGTGAGAAGGACCAGGACAACGCTTTAATAATTAGGTACGTGGGAATGTGATCACTCCCGTGGGTCTCGATATCCAAAAACCATTCAACACATTTTGTGTAAGAGCTGGATACGAAAACCAGCTCAAGACAGCTGCCATAATTCACGCCGGTAGAAACGTTGGGCTGCCGTCATTCAGGAGTGAAAGGCCGTGGTTGCAGGCGAAGTTTGCTAGCCTTTGTCCTCTTGCATTTGTCCTTGTGCTTCCAAATGCCATATGGTGCGCATTAAAATATGCGATTATGACCCATGGAGCAGGATACGACGCCGAGATGTATGCCAATCTCTTATCCATCGTACTCAATAATAAACTTAATCAAACTTACTTAAATCAAACTTACTTGAAGGCGATATATAAGCGCCTACAAGTGTAAACATGACTTTGCCCTTTTTAACTGTTAGGCAAACATATTGATTGTCATCATGAGGCGGAATCGGCTGGCGAACATAGGTGAGCTCACGACGAATAAAAATGATTACTTTGCTGCATGCACCAGTTGTCGGTGACATAACAGCTTCATATCCCGATAACCTGACTGGCTTTGATACATTAGAATTACATATCACGATGACTGAGAACATATTCGTATTGAAAGACGGAAGACGACCAGGACAGGCAGCACTGGCAGACCCGTTTATTCCACCAGCACGGCCGAGGCTCCAACACGAAGAAGAAGAGCAACAGGGATGATGATGGCTATACAAATGAGAACGATGAAGTACGTGAAATGTGCTTACACTAATGGGAAGGTCGCTGTCACGGTGAAGACGGAGGGCCTGAAGCTCGTCCAAGCGCTGGCACGTCGATGTAATATCTTGAACCGAGGTAGGATTTTGGACAGCTAAGGCGTTGAATGCGATGGAACCAATGCCTTTAAGAATATGGCGAATGCGTTCGGCTTCCGTCATTCCAACGTTGGCGCGGCGGCATAGAGCCAGGACATCTTCGATGTACGATTTATATGACTCTTGCGGAAGTTGAACACGCGCAGCGAGCTTCTGTTTGGCGACTTCTGAACGGCCAGATGAAGACGCGAAAATTTGCCGCAAGCTGGTAGTAAACGCTGACCAGTCGGTGAAGTCAGTTTCGTGGTTAAAATACCACGTCTTCGCAACGTGGGTCGGATAGAACGCGACGGTAGTCAACTTCTGTCGATCGGCACCCATTGGCCGAACTCACGCGGTTGTAGTTGTCGAGCCAGTCGTGACGTCTTCCCCGCGGAGACCCGCAAAGACTGGTGGATCACGATGAGGGGTGGTAATGGTGCACGATGTCAGGAGCCGATGTCGTAGGAGCAGGGCGTCGGGGTAGCGATAGTGCCGGCGGCCGACGCAGGGGTGGTCAGCTGTGGGGGTGCCGGGTGCAGGCGGCGACCGGAACGTAGCTCCAGGTAGGGCAGGAACGCAGGAGGACGTCGGGATCTTGACGCGCCTCCACCACTTTGAAAGACGGAAGACGACCAGGACAGGCAGCACTGGCAGACCGTTTATTCCACTGGCACGGCCGAGGCTCCAACACGAAGAAGAAGAGAAACAGGGATGATGATGGCTATATACAAATGAGAACGATGAAGTACGTGAAATGTGCTTACAGTATATATGAACTGACGGAAGTTTGAAAGGCGCGATTTTAGTCCTTGCGGTCCACTGGATAATTGACGCTGCCTTGACTTCTCGAAAGGATGGGTGATGGGCCATGTCTCTATGCGAGAGATTCAAGCTCTGGGCTTAATGCGTCCGGTACTTTCAGTGCACTTCGAGGAGACGTGTTTCCAAGGTTCGACAAAATCACTCGGATGGCATCTATGAGGGGACACAGCATTGAAATAACTTGACGATGAGCTTTGGGCATGTCATCAGCAGCAGGAGTAGGCTCCCCAGCAGGCTTGACAATCTGTGCTTCTTTGGGAAGTTGCTGGCTCGGAAGCGCAGGCCATTCTCCTGGAGAAAGATTTCTCTCAGCTGACTTTCTTGTGCTGTTCAGCCCTTTTGTGGCCTCACTGGAGATGTGGGTGGGGGTGTCTGTACCTTCTTTGAGGACGTTCGGTGACGCCGACGCCGACTCCGGATCGTTTCAGCAGCCTCCCTGTGGGATGAATGGTCCCGAACCATTAGCTTCAAAACTTCGAGCTCTTTCTTGATGCGAGGGCAGTCCTTAGACGAGGCAGCATGACAACCATTACAGTTGCCGCACTTCAGGACCGTAGCCTGGAAAGTGTCTTCCGTATGGTTCAGCGCACCGGGGACACAGTAATGAATATGGACAGACTCCCTTAACATGTCCAAGCCTAAAGCAGTGATGGCATTGAAGAGGCTTTTGTACGAATGGCCGAACCGGGTGTCGGAAATGACCGACTTTGACGTGAGATGGTGGGCAATCTCCTTTAAAAATCAGTTTGACACAATGATGGAAGATGAACATGGAAAAGATAGCCTGGGTAGCGATTATAAATGCTTAACCTTAAAATTTAGGAGATACACGAACGCAAAACACGAACCACTAGCATCAGAATTTCCAAAAGTGAATGCAAAGCGAATAACACAGATCGCAAAAAAAAAACATAGAGAAGAAAGTGGAGGCTTTTCTTACACTAGTCTTAGAATATAAGGAACTGGTAAACCTTAAGCAAGAGGAGATAAGACAGACGAGGAACAACAATTGTTGGATTGGAAAGAGGGAAAAGAGCGAGAGAGAAAAACATTTATTTAGACTATCGAGATCGTTGATCTTGAGGACGAGTGGGTGGTGTCCTTATTCCAGGACTCCACTGTCCATGGCTACTCGACGAACTTGCTGGACGAGCGCTTCTTGGCCTGCCAGGGTATCGCCGGTCAGCTGTACCTCCACCGCTCAAATGACGTGTTAGGCGTCGTTAAGCGTTGAGGTTTGCCCCCACACCCCACGAGATGTGGAAGAGATGTAGGGGTGTGTCGTCGCACGAGGGGCACATGCCGCGATATGTTTGTGGGTACATTTTGCACTATCTGTGAGGTTTGGAAATGTCTTAGTCTGGATAAGTCTGAGAGCTACAGCCTCTTCAGTGATGAGGTTTTTGTGAGGGGGAGGATAAATCCTGCGGTTGAGCCGCTGGATCTCGAGGCGGTCGCAGTAATTGGTCGGCAAGGAAACGAAGGTAAAGGGTGGGGACTGATAACGCAAATTATAGGAAAGCTTGAACAGGCGTCTAGGGATCATCGAGAAGCCAAAACGTTGGGATTACACAAATAAGTGCTCCTTAGATGGAACAAATGCTGTACAAATACTTAGTATCATATACATGCAGTACAAGTACTTAAGTGGTGAGTGAGCTCGTGCAAAAAAGAAAATTAAATGCACAAGTAAGCGTCTGGTGCATAACATTCGCAAAAGAGACAAAGGCACACCAAAGAGATGCTGGAACCATGTAAGAACACTCGGATCTCCAACTGAACATTCGCGAACGGCTATAAGGGACGAAGACGGTAACATTTTGAAGGAGACGATGCGCTTCAGTACACCCGAGATGTTATCAGGAATATCTATGTCACAAAACAATTCTTAGTTCAGACTCAGATTCAGCAACAACAGAAAAGCCTGACAGATCAACATTTAGCATAGAAAACGTTTACTGGAAAAACCCGACGAAAATGTTCCTGATAACACGTCCGCAGAATCAGCTGATCAATACAGCTAATCAAAAACGTCGCTCTAAAGAACAAGGCACTGCTGATTGGTGCCATTGAGCAAGTGATCAAAACGAAGAAAATTACGGTTGGATGGTGTGAAAGCAAGATCAACCTTATCTACAAAGGCAAACGTGACAAGGAAAGAATGAGCTCGTACAGGCTAGTTACAGCAACGTCAGTCATATATAATGGCAATGCAAGCCATAAAATTACAACTGTCGAAGTGTGTGGAGAAAAACGATGTACTGAGGGAACTACAGAATGAGTTCAGGCCAGGCAGACGCTTAGAGGATAATGTGTTTGCATTAGCTCAGGGCATATAGATTTCAGTACCTCAGAATATACCTTTATGGATAGCATATGTAGATAGCAATTCCCTGCGTATGATAACGTAGGCAGGGAATTTTATGGGATATTATCAACACGAAGGCACATCGATGACGATAACGGGACCTGCTAAGGGAGATATATGTATAGAGATAACCGAGTACAAAGTGTATGGGAAGGCCGAAAATGTTATGACGTGGTGCAAATTCATCAAGGACTGAAGCAAGGACGTCCTCTGTCTCCATTGTTGCTCTTGCTTTATGTTAAGGGTGTGGAAATATGACTAGAAAACAGCGAATTATGATTTGATTTATCCTAGATGCGTGATGTACAAATGGTGCAACAGAAGGTCCCTGGAAAGATGTATGTGGACGACATAGTGCTACTAGCGGACAAATAATGCAAGATATTTACAGACACTTGCGAATATGTGTGGAAACGCAGCGACAACTATAGGCCTTAAGTTTAGCACAGAGAACGTTGGAATTATGATCTGTAATGAAGAGACGAGTAATTACGTGGTGTTGATTCAACAGCAAGTCATGCCGATAGTCAAGTAATATTATACATAAACGAAGGCACTTACTGAAGCACCACCAAGATAATCTGCAAATAAAGGGTAAGGGGGAATGTAGGCAAAAATGAAACATAGATAACTTTGAGGCCACAATAAATATGAGGTGGTGCGCGGAATCTGGAAAGGAATAATGGTGCCAGCGCTAACGTTCGCAAATGCCATTCTGTGCTTAAAATCCGATATCTTGTCGGGGTTTCAAGTTAATCAAAGATAAATATCTATTATATTATACCAATTAATCGTGTTTGTATATTTGTACCAATTATGCATACTGATTTCGTCTTTTTTTGTGATGCCCCCTTTACCCAATGCCTCTCACGAGGCCTGTAAGGATTTTAAATAAATAAAATAAATCGGTAGGCCGGTTGGCCACCACAAATGAGGCAGTGCAGGGTGATATGGGTTGGGTCTTTTGAAGTCAGAGAAGCGCAGAGCAAGCTTAGTTTGAAGAAGAACTCAGAAACATGGATGAAAATCGGTCAGCTAAAGGGCACAGATATCTGCATCTGAAAAGCGTGGGCACAGAATCGTGGAAGAGGTCAAGAAGTTGTAAACCAAGTACAGAGTGAATAAGTGTAGACAGCCAGGAGTCATCGAAAAGAAAGTGAGAGAAGCAGAGACAGTGATTGGATGCAAAGAATGGAAACAAAAAAAAAAGGATCAAGGAGATATACACGATGAGAAATCACAAGGGAAAATCTGTACGGTAAGACGAAGGGAAGTAAGTGCCTTGCTAATTGAGGCTCGAGCTGGTTGCCTAAGGACAAATACATACTGGATCAAATATTCGCAACAAATTGAGGTATGTGTATGCGGCAGCAAAAAACCGGGGACCACTCACACATCCTAGTGGAATGCGAAGGGATATTCACCCAGCGAGACCAGTAGGTAACGTACACCTTACAGAAGTGCTTAGATTTATAGTGGACGGGACCATCAACCCGGTCAACAGTCGAGATAAGCAAGAGACGTTTAGAGTATTGGTGGAAAAAAAAGCAGGGAATGCCGGGTCCGTCACAGGCATAGGTAGCGGCACAAGGTAGTTAGAGAAGTTTTGAGGAAGAGAAAAAAGGTTAGAGAGATGTATACCAAAATGCTAGAATCAAAAAAGACTCGTCATCCCGGTCCTGCGAAAGCTGATGTCCAGCGAAGCTGTTGCAAAACGACCACTACATCTACTAAGTGGAGTATGCAATGCATTATTGATGGTTTGTATGCTTGTTTTGAACTTGTTATCTATTCAAACGTACCCTGTACTGTACGTTTAATTGTGTGCATGATTCAAATGAATGCATGCACTGTTCGCTTCACTTTGCTGAGTGTTTGTAGCCTCTGAGGATGACTCATTGCATTTTTCTTGCTTAGGGGGATATGAGCCATTGCTGATGATGATAATTTTTGTTCACGGACAGGACCCGAAAAATTCCGACCACCGAGAGGCTAACAGCTTAGCTGTAAAACATGTATAGTATATCTGAGTAACTCAAACAGGCTAGGTGACTATTTGCCACCGCTCCGTTTCAAAGGGGATGCCAATAAATTATTATCATCATCACTTATTGGGGAAGCGCGAAAGAGGAATCCCGCTGCAGGCTCCGCCTCATACGTAATTCGTTTCGGCAGGGCCAATACGTTTTGCCGCTATATGATTCAATGCTCAACGCATTACCGTTCAGAGTCATCGGGCGATGGTTTATGCCACATTTGTGTTTTTTCTTTTGACTACAAGTTGCGCAGAAGACTCGCGGCCCTTCCACTTCCCAGCTTCTTTCAGCAGACACTCGCCTCTCTACAGAAAGCAGAGCAATATAGCTATCATTTTCTCCATCTTGATATCCGCCAAAACTGAATAGCTTCTTTCTGCTCCACAATTTCCACTTTCTCTTGAACTTTCTATCCTAGCTGCATCCCTCGCCTTTCTCTCCGTTTTTATAAATGTACGTGGCTCAATCTTGCATTATTGGTGCAGTGTTGCTCGGTATAACCTTGTTTACCCTGTCGTTACTTGTTCTTGTTTTTTTTTTCTTTTATTATTCTATAAAGTTTGGTCGTATATAGTAGTTGCTTTACGGTTTCTTGCTTTTGTTTCTCTATGGGCTATGGTTTAGACTTCTGCGGTTGTTTCTGGGCACCCAAAATGAAGCTTTATTTACTTATTTATTCACTGATTGATTGATTGATTGATGCCTTCATTCATTCCTTCATTGATCATGCACGCAAGGCAGGTACTTCTATAGTGGCCGCCTGGATGTGGAAAACGTGCACCAGGCTGCTTGCACCCGCACCGCTGCTTCCAAGTACCTCGTCACGAAGCTGGAGCAGAGATGCATCACCTTCGTGCACTGCCACACGAGGTTGGACGACGTGTGTCCTCTCCTGGACTACGTTCTGACCATGGGCGAAGAAGACCTACGCGCTCCCGCCGGTGACCTCATCCGCAAGGACAGTGCCGGCGTGCTTTCCTCTTCAAAGTTCAGGTCCTCCACCGAGGACACCGTGAAGTACGTGCTCCAACAAGTCACCAATGTATCGGAGGCATCGGTGCTAAATGCCGTCTACGCCTGGGCATATCAGCAGTGCCCCAAGCAATCCTCGGGTATCGGAAATGCTCTTCGGGCAGTCATGCTGCCACTGTTGCCTGAACTGCGGTTCCTCGCGCTGACCGCGACGCAGTTCGTAGAAGGTCCGAACACGTGGGGAATCTTTACCGACGCAGAAGCACGGGCCATTCTTAGCAATATCATCAAAGCAGGCTCGGTGCCTATGCCAAAGGGATTCTGCGAGATCCGTGAGCCCCGTGTGCTGAAACGCCATTGCAAAAACGAGCGTCTTCCAGTGCGTCCCAGTGTGGAAAGTGCTGTTCGTGTAGGAGGCATCGTATTGGGACATAATTTAATAACATCACGCCGGTTATGCGGGGAAACCAGTCGTCCGTTTATTTGATTCACGGGTTCGAAATTTAAAACCGGACAACCACAGTGATCGGTTATTCAGCTAATAGTATCCGGATATTTGGATATTCGTATAGCCTTTGTTCTTCTGTACTTGTGCCGAAATTACCACTCTTTCTCCCTTGTATTCTTATATTTGTAGTTATTTTTGCAACCGTTCGTGCAAACGCGGTATATGCTCTGGTTAACCTCCTTACCTATCATTTTTGTAATCATCGATTATTCGTATCCGAATATTCGAATATCCGTCTAACCAGGTTATTTAAACCGGATATCCTGAATATTCGTCTCTTGAAATCCGATAAGAGGATAAGCGGTTTCGAGACCGGATTACATCCCTCCGGTTGAACCGGATAGCCGGTTTGACGCACAACTGGGGACGCTGGTGTTCGCTGGGAGTCACTGGGACACAGGTGAGATCGCTGGATAAGAGCTGGGTCACACTGGCCCCGACGCTGGTTTCACTGCTATGACGCTGGGGCGCACTGGTGTGCGCTTTAACACGCTGGTTGTCGCTGGAGTGCGCTGGCTCGTACTGGAAATTGCGCTGGTTTCGTTTGTACTGCACTGCTCCCAGTACGCCACAAATTTATCAGCAGATACTAGTCTCCTGTCCTAAATAACGCTATATTTAGGGGTAATAAATTTTCGTGTAGCAGCTTGGAATAAAGGTGCGTGAGGTGCTCTGTCCATGCATGGATATGCAACACTGAAGATCACTTGAATTCGTTTCTTTGCATTTCGATTTAGACTGTGCCCATAGCTGTATATATTCTTGAACGAAATTACGCAAACGCAGATAACGCCTGGCTTTCTAGTAAGTTGTATGCAGCCAATAACTGCGGCTTGTCGCACCGTTGTGTTGTGCAGTCGACACGAAACCCAGCAGGTCGTTAAGAGGCGTTCGAACGGACCCTGGGAAGCCTGCCGCTGATTGATATTGTCGCACCCAATAACACAGCTGAGGGAAGTCGTGCGGTTCTACTTTTCCTAGTGTACTAAAATATTATAGTTGAAAGCAGTGCTTAAAGTCACCACCCCCCCCCCCTCCATTTAAGGAGGACTCGACCCCCCCCCTCTCGGCGGTTCAACTGTATCACTGCGGCACTCATTCGACAAGCGCCAGAGGTGATTTCCTAACCAGTAGTGCCTTGTGCGGGGCAATTCTAACTCTCCAATCTATTTTTCGATTAATGATTTCATCGCAATTAATCGGTTGATGTGACATAAGCAAAAAGACAGGTATTGTACTGCTGCATGCATTTCCCCGAGGCGCTGCCCATGACGATCACCACCTTTGTTCGACTAAGATTCTTGGCACAGCGTAGTATTTTATGAGTCATCTGAGCGTGCAGCTACTGGTCGTGAATTAGTGACAGTTCACATTGGCTTGTTTAGTTTACCGGTTACTTTTCACTTGTTTAGTTGTGCTAGAGTGTACTAGACGGGGAGAGTTAGTCCAGCGGACGCCTTGGCAAGCGCCGAGGCTGAAGCAAAAAAACGTTGAAATTGCGGCGGCGCAGCCGTAGCCCCGGCCAATAAGCGTTGGCTCCGGCTGTTTCGGCAGCGCCCATTGGCTGAGGCGAGCTCACGGGCTGAGTAGCTGTCGTCTGCTCGAATCACCGTCGTTGTTGCATCGTTTGCATTCTTTCCGCCGCTCTTTTTCCATTTTATGTACAATAGATCGGTGGGAAATAATATCAGTATTGCCGCCACCGAGTATCTAAACTAGATGAAGCAGAGTGAAACGCCTGTCAAAGCTCCATGCAGCTGCGGTAGATTCTCCGACGCGACAAGCGTCCGGCCGGTGCGCGGGGCCGCTCATACAGGAGAAAGCGACGGTGGCACCACCAACTTTTCAATTAAAGAAGCCTCAGCGGGGAGCCTGCGTTGGACCCAATCCAGTACACTCTAGCTGTCTATTATGAGAACTGTGTTACGGAAGAGGTCCACTGTTGTAGGTAAGTAAGCGTGAAACCATAAAATATATTGTTGCATACGGCCTGAGGTTGTCAATGATGCAAGGCAACTAATATTCTGTGTTGCAGCTAGACTTAATTTGAGTTCACATGTCTTTGACTCTTTACCTCGATCCCCAGTCATTATTGAAAAAAAAAACACCGCCCAAGCACTCCGTACAGATAGTTAACCAGCGAAGCTGAAACGTGAGACCCCGGTGTTTAGCAGTGTGTTAATCCCGACGCTGTATTGAAGCGTTTCTAAGTTATTGGTTACATGTGTTTCTAGTGGAACGCAAGCGCCCATGGCGGGCGGATGCTGCTAACCACGACGCCGAGCTAACTCGAAATATCGAACGCATGCGACAACGGCGAGCCGAAGAGACGGGCGTTGCGGGCACAGCAGCGTCAACGTGGCAATGGCGGGAACGCGTTCGACAGGGCCAACGTCCGCTTTCGGCGGGAGTTTCACGAGCGGCACTTTGGCTTCAGCTGCGACGAAACGTCCACGTTGAAATCGCGAAGTGGAACGCAAGCGCCAATGGTGGGCGGATGCTGTTAACCACGCTGCCGAGCTAACTCGAGATATCTAACGCATGCGACAACGGTCAGCCGAGGGAGCCGGCGTTGCGGGCACAGCAGGTACGACGCAGAGAACGACGTCACTAACGGCGCTGCCAATGGCGCGCGCTCATGGGTGCGACGTAGAGAACGACGTAACTGATGGCGCAGCCAGTGGAGACGTTTAGAGAAACATGGGACGAACAGTTTTTCGTTTCGCCTGGCCATATACAGCTTTCGCTGTAAAAAAAATAAAAACGTTTCCAAGATGTCATTTTTATTGCGATAGCGATTATGTGGACACTCAAAAGCAGATTTTTGCCGTCGGCGTCGCCGTCGTCCTCGCCGTCGCCGTGAGGTTCCGTATGACGTCATTTGGAGATGAAATCGTCGCCGCGCGCCGAACGCTGTATGTGCGAGTGAAAGGGCGAGGGGCGCGCGCTTTCACGGGGAGTGAACGCACGGCGGAGAACAAACGCGCGTTCTGCTCCGTGCTCGCTTAAGGGCTGCAGAAGTAGGCGTCTCTTTCCTCCTTTACAATCATCATATATGTAGAGCAAACCAACACCCTCTAGAAAAATATCATATTTTTCTAGAAGGTGTTGAGCAAACGCGCCTTCTTCCGACGCGCGAGAGGCCGTGGGGGAGGGGGGGATGGGGAGGGAAGGGAGGCGACGCTTAGCTGCGGCACCAAGTGCCTATTTATATCAGAGGCTCCGGCAACAGTCACCAACGCCGCACGCATTTTGAGCGAACGCGGGCAAAACGCCGACGGCGTCGACAACAGTTCTGCGTGTTGCCGGCGCTGCTGCATGTCCAAGTTTATACAGCTGATAAAGCTAATATCATTACTCCGTATAGCTCTCTACAAATTTGCTATCGCAATTGATGCTTCGCCTTTAAGGTGAAACTGCGACAACCTTTTCTTATAGCAGAACAATATATGTATAATATAATATATTATAATAGAATAATATATGTATTTGCAGAACATCCAAAAATACTGTTTAATTCTAGATAAATTTGGCTACACTACACTACCATGCTTGAAGCTGGCTATTTTAGGACCAATAAAGTAAACATAAGAAATTAGGCGTGACTTTGTTATCGCAAACTCCAATGACCAGCGGAGCTGAGGGGAAGCCTCAGCAAAGTTGTGCAAAGCTAGGCGAAGAAGCCACCTTCGGTGACGATTGGCATCAACTTCCCTTGCCCGTTGCTCGGGATCGGCTCTCCGTTTCCTATAGCACGCTCACGAGCAGCTTTTCTACGGTGTTCGAATCGAGCGGCTTCTTCGCGAGTTCTTGCGGTCGGCTTCGCCATTGCGCTACGTCGAGAAAGTCCAGGGCGAGAAAGAGGCCCGCCGATGTGAGAGCGCACCTGTTACTAGGGGGCGCTGACTTCATTACTAGGGTGCCTCGATGCCAACGGCGGCGCTGGGCATCGAGGCACCCTGGGCATCGAGGCACCCTAGGGTGCCTCGATGCCCAGGGTGCCTGGGGTGTCTGGGGTGCCTGGGATGCCCAGCGCCGCCGTCCAGGGTGGAGACAACCCCGCTGGCGCCGCCATATTGTGTCACAGGAGCTGAGACTGAGCTACGCTTGCGTTCATAAAGTGTTACTCGCGGCGCGCTTCCAAGTGCTTTGCCTTGATGAGGATTTTTTTATCGGTGTCCCATCTGCATATCTTTATAACCAATAGCCGTTACCTCGTCGAAGGTCGAAGACGTAAAAGTATGGCGCCGGGAACATGCCCCAGGTTGCCTAATTCAATCACATTTAATATGCCGTGTGTATGTTTAAAATACGCACTATTTTTTTTGCGCTTCGATGCTTGGTATATAGGTTTGCGACCCCCTGGTGTGTGGAAGTTTTTCTTTTCGCTGTTGTATTTTGGTTTACACGTCACGCCTCCTTTACCGTAGCCAGCCACTCGCGCACGGCGGTTAGTTTCCCTTGCGTTGCGCGTGCTCTTCGCGTTCGTTGCAATTATTTGACGATATCTACGCGCAGTTTTTGCTTTTTAGGGGCGAATCTCCTTATAGCGGCACCCGTTCGTCCCCGTCGTCGTCGTCGTAGTAGTAGTGTGTACCAGTCTGAGAAAATGAGAAAAAAAAATTCCGAAGTTGTGTCCGTAGCGCGGATCGACCAGGGACCCCTCGCTTCCGAGCGCGCGGCGTTAGCCCACTACGCCACGAAGCGGACAGGACACACGCACCACGATGGCAATAAGTACCCAACATTAACGAAAGGCCGCGTTTCTAGCGCGTTTCTAACGCGTTTGTGCTAGCGCGTTACGGCCCATGTAAGAAGCTGGTGTAAGACGCTGTGGCCTCTCCGCCTTACCTTCAACGCGTTTCGAACGCGCTGCCCAAAGCGGTGGCAAGTCAAGTTCAAGTCGAGGAGCGTTTATGAATACGGGGGGTATACTCTCTCGGCAGTCATGTGATGGCGTCGGCAAACGCGGTGCACGTTCCGGCATGTGTAAATGGCTGCGTAAGACGCTGTGGCCGCTCCCCCTTACTAGAGAGTACTGCACGTTTATAACGCGTTTGTGCTAGCGTCCCCTTAAGCGGGAGATCCGATGATTCCCTCCGGAGCTTCGCCCACTCATCATCATTCAACCCCGTGGATATGCTGTGAATTTTTTTTTTTTTTTGCCCACAAAACTGTGTGCTGACAGGATTAGGCTGGTGTAAAAATAACTGCGATGTGAAAATAAGGTTTAGTTAGTGCTGTAGAGAAAAATGTAACGTAACCTGTCTGTGTCAATCTTGCGTAGTACACACAAGAAATCAAACGATGCACAAAATACATTTACTTATAATGTCTAGTACAATCAATCATGAAAGAGATATGTACATGAAAAATTATATGTACTGTGTGTCGCCTGAAGGTTATGTTGAAAGACGAGATAAAAAAATTAATTCGCAAGGTAGGCTCGACACACAATTCGGAATAGAGAGAGTTTTTTTTTTATTTATTCATTACATAGGGGGGGGGGGGGGTTCAAGTGAGTACGTCAACCTTTATTACACACAATATAAATCGAAAACAAGAATGCAAACAAGAAACGCAACCGCGGGTAATATTAATCAAGATATCCAGCCATAATACATACATCAGCTACCATCGAATATGTCGCATCAGCCAAACCATCGATGGCGAGTACAGAACATTTCATAAATAACCATTAGAACACTGATAACTACATTGAAAAAATAAACAACACTGCATACATATCACGTACAAAAACCGTAAATGAAACTAAGACAGTCAATACAGATTAGCAATGTTTTTCACTTCGAAAATATAGTCATGATGATGTAGGGCTGTTGACTTTAACAGACGGCTTCCATCCTGTCAATTTCCCTCGTACTGGTCCTCTTCAAAGTGTGTCTAAGTACAGGTAAAACAACAAAAGTGATTATTGATATGAAAGTTGCCTTGTAAATACAGACAACCCATTACAGGGTTCAAAATAAATTTAGCAGATGCAATGCTGTATTAACCTCCGCTTCACACGTTTCGAAGAAATGCACAGGCTACAACAGACACCATGCCAGAAAGCGCCGAAACATTTTGGTCCCATGATGCCCCTTAACTCTACTACACCTGGGCATACCGTGCACAGGCATTTAAAGACCGTCACAGTACCCACTACGATCGGGAATGAGCACAAATGACCATCGGCTTACGATTACCACGCTACAAATATGTACAAGTTTAAAAATCAGCTATGTAACGTAACACCCTGAGGTCCCGCAGATATCTCCTGAGAAATCAGAGAAAATCACAATGTTTCGCTTACCACGTACAAAACCAGCCGCTCCCCCCAGACGAAGCAATGCGTTCTTTAGTCCCAAAAACCAGTGCCGAAAAAAGAAAAAAAAAGAACAAGAGACACACACGATGTGTGCTTTCCCGTGAAAAAGGAAAATAGGTGGCTTACGTGACGATTCGTAAGCTAATGTAAGACTATTTCGCGGCTAAGCAAATTCGTCAGTCCTTAAAATAAGGGTACAGACTGCGCCCATCAAACGAAAAAGCCTATGCGACGCGCTCTCGCAAACCATACGCTACTCAGACAGCATCGGTGCAGTGCTTACTTAGTTCGTGAGCCAACGTAGGTACGGTGAGCGAGGATCAGAGAATACTTTCTTATTTAAATGAAAAACCGGTGCGATAGTCAAAACTTTCTTGACACTTACCTCGCAAATGTAGGAGCTATCCGTTGCCTTCCAGTGATCGCGCTTTACTTGGGCTTCCCATCTCTTCCGTCGCTCTTGGTCCCGGGGGAAGCGAAAACAACGCAGTCCTTTACGCGTCGATCCGGCGCACTTGGGAACACAACAGCCCGTCATATCGACACGATGCACTTGATAGCTTGTTAGTCATGCGGCTGAACACTGTCCAGCAAGTAGAAGCGTCCGCGAAGCATCCGCGCGCACTGTGCCTCGAACTCAGCACCGGCACCAAGCAATCGCAACGGCTCGCTGTGACACAATATGGCGTCGCAGCGAGAAAGCGGCGGCGCGGGGGCGGTCAAAGGTTGGCACCACCCTGAACGGCGGCGCTGGCATCGAGGCACCCTAAGGCACCCTATTCATTACTAACGTCATACCACACGTGCGCTCGGAGCGGCTGTGCATTGGCTTCGCTCCCGCTCAACTACGCCCTGCCACCTGTGCCGCCGGTCCTCCTCTACACTCACGTTATAGTGCCTAGAATATACTTGTAAGTATATTCTAGGCACTATACTCACGTCGCTCCTCCCCGCTTGCCAGACTCTCTTCCCTCTCGAGAGTTTTCCGTCTCGCTATACAATTGCCCCTCTCCCGATTTGGCTATGCTGCGAACATAGCTGCTCCCGGACCAAGCTCGACTTTAACAGCTCCGCTGTAAAACCTTACACGCAGAATCTCCTGCATGAGTTATCTAAATGATGAGTAAGCATTTGCTGCAGATCACCTGCTGTTTCGACGTCGTATGATGCTGTGTTTGGTATAATTTCGAGAAACATCGCGGAAAGAATCGCGAAACGGAGAAGCGCGGTCGCAACAGCGAAATGTTAACTGAGACCAGCATGAGACGACAAAGAAGAGGCGGGTAGTAGCAATGTGCACTCATGCATGATATATGACAGTGGGTTTCGATGATACCGCTGTTTCGTGGAAAAGGAGCACTGGCCGATGCGCGGTGTAGTACGTGACGTAATTGAACAGTGTCACATTTGATAGACCTGGTAAGTAGGCGTGGTCGATGACGCTGCCTCCTCTCGATGCGAACCATTATCAACTGTACTCCGGCGGCGGCTGCGTATGACGCGGCCGTGCGGGCCCTATTTTGAAGGCGATCTACGTGGGAATAGAGCCCCGAAGGCTGATAGCTTCGTGTGCGCTGTGTTCTCGCCGCTTAGTTCGCGTTGAAGGGAGATGTAGCACGAAGGTCAATTCGGTCGCTGCTGCGAGCCCTTTCTCGGAAGTCATCGTCTTACGTGACGGATGGACGGACGGACGGGCTCCCTCTTTGGGTAGGCATAGAAATGATTACGCACATATGTAGTGGAAGGAAGGCCACAATGAAGCCGGCTATCTCCATACAGGCAAAGTTCCGGAATTGTAACTACTGAAATGAGGTTTATTGATACAGGTGTAGATGCGGATTCTTCGGATATACTGGCACAGAACGGGCGGCTAAACAGTTACGTCGGGCAACGCTCTTAGCGGTGACTTCGGCGTCGTCTTTTGCGGAGCGATCACGATGCTGCTACTGTTGGTGGTGTGCATTATCTGCAGCATGTTGCACGTCTTCTTCATCACAATCACCCCCGGGAGAAGAATGAAGAGAGGCCAGGAGCATGCGCAGGTACTGACAGCCAGACGAGGTCGCCGGGAGAGAAGACAGGTTGCTCACAGTGAGTGTCATGGAGCGTTGTCTGGCGCTGTTGCTCAGCGGTGGTGAAGTGGCGCGCTAACTTGCGACACTCTTCGGCATGACGTGCTGCAGTCGAAACGGGCACACACTCAGAAGCATCGGGCTGGTAGGGTAGCAGGGTGTCCACGGTGTGGGATGGGTGACGGCCGTAGAGCAAAAAGTAGGGAGAAAAGCCAGTAGTAGTCTGGGTTGCAGTGTTGTAGGCGAACGTAACAAATGGTAGGATAAGGTCCCAATCTGTGTGGTCAGATGCGACATACATGGCCAGCATGTCACCCAGGGGTCGGTTGAAACGTTCCGTGAGTCCATTCGTCTGGGGGTGGTAGGCGGTGATTGTCCTATGAATAACGTGGCACTGAGCCAGAAGACCTTCGACAACCTCAGACAAAAAGACGCGCCCTCTGTCGCTGAGAAGTTCACGAGGTGGGCCGTGACGGAGGATGAAACAGCGGAACAGGAAGGAGGCGACGTCGCGCGCAGTGGCGGAAGGTAGTGCCGCAGTTTCAGCATATCGCGTAAGATGGTCGACGGCGACGATGATCCAGCGGTTACCAGCGGGTGTCATAGGAAGCGGACCATAGAGATCAATGCCCACTCGATCAAATGATCGGGCGGGACAGGGAAGGGGCTGCAAAGGTCCAGCTGAACGGCAAGGCGCAGATTTCCGACGTTGGCAGTCCGTACATGAGCGAACGAATTTACGAACGTATGTAAACATTCCTCGCCAGTAGTAGCGCTGACGAAGTCGTTCATATGTTTTGAAGACTCCAGCGTGGGCGCACTGCGGGTCAACGTGAAAGTATGCGCAGAGTGGAGCGCAGACTGCGCGGTATAACAAGTAGCCATTTACGGCCGTCAGATGCGTAGTTGCGTCGGTGCAGAAGGTCGTCGCGAATGGTGAAGTGAACAGCTTGGCGGCGGAGTGCGCGAGAGGCTGCAGCGTGGGCGTGTCAGAAAGTAGGTCGAGGAGGGCCGCTATCCAGGGGTCGTGGCGCTGCTCTGAAGCAATTCTGTCGATGGTGAGAGGCGAGACGATGGGTGTTAGTGTTGACAGGCAACTAAGGTCGGTAGGTAGAGGAGACCGTGACAGAGCATCAGCATCCGAGTGCTTGCGGCCAGAGCGGTAGACGACGTTGATGTTGAACTCTTGAAGTCGAAGAGCCCATCGGGCAAGGCGGCCACATGGGTCTTTCAAATTTGATAGCCAACAAAGGGCGTGATGATCTGTGACGACGTCAAACGGGCGACCGTACAAGTAAGGGCGGAGCTTGCTAAGGGCCATACGATGGCTAAGCACTCTTTTTCAGTCACAGTATAGTTGGTCTCCGCTTTGGTGAGGGTACGGCTGGCATAAGCAACATGTTTAGGGTGCCCGGGTTTTCGTTGTGCTAGCACGGCGCCGAGACCTATTCCGCTGGCGTCTGTGTGTACCTCCGTCGAAGCTGCGGGATCGAAGGGACGCAGAATAGGAGGTGAAGCGAGAAGACGCCGTAAAGTAGTGAACGCCTCGTCGCAGGCTGGAGACCATGATGACAGGTCGCCGGAGCTACCCAGAAGCTGTGTCAGAGGGCTCAGAGGGCGTATTATAGACGCGAAGTTGCGAATGAAACGTCGAAAGTATGAACATAAGCCGACGAAACTGCGGAGTTCTTTGAGGTTTGTCGGTCTGGGAAAGTCAGTAACGGCACGCAATTTCGCGGGATCAGGTTGGACGCCGTGCTTGGACACGACGTGGCCAAGAATGGTTAACTTTCGAGCGGCAAAGTGGCATTTTAACACGAAAGTGTTTTATGCCGGGGTCCACCAAGACTTCACTGACGTATTTCCGTCACGGAAATACGTCACACGAACATACACGAACATAATACAAAGAAAGAAACCAGAAGAAAAAGTTCCACAAACATGCAAAATTTGGAAATCGAACCCACGACCTCTCAGTCCGCGACGATAGATCGCCGAGCGTTTAACCCATTGCGCCACAAACGCATTTGCAGAGGGCTACACAGACGCGCCTTATATATCTAACACTCCTCCGTGTACCCGCGCTCTTGCTCGGGGCGGTGCCGCCGCCTACGAGCAGAAAAGAGAAGTACTGCATTATGACACTAACGCGCACCGACAGTGAACGCTTCGGTGGTCTCAGCACTACGACGCCTCGATGCCAGCATTCGAAGGGACGCTGGCATCAAGAAGCACTACCAACGCCAACTAGGTGGCGTTCACCGTACTCAGCACAGCGGAGCGTGGCCTCCGCAATTAGCTCTGAAAATGTTTCTGAAGTTGATCGCGGAGGCTGCAATTACGACGCGCTGTACGCGCTGATTTGACTCGGTGACGATTCAGTTACGTGCTTTGTCTTGCGCGTTGTATTAGTGTGTCAGTTACGTGCTTCGTCTTTCGCGTTGTGCTAGCGTGTGCAGCGTAGTGCAGCTTCCATATGCACGACGGTTGCTCATGGTCATCGACGTTGGTAGTCGTGATGGAGGAGACGTGCCACCAGGCGTCAGCGTGGGTGCATCAACGCCTAAGGGCGCTTTAGCCACAAACACCAATAGACATTATATATCAATGTGCAATAAACATTACACTACTTCTGTGAAGACACGTTTCACTTTCGTGTTCTATACCGATTCCTATATAAGAGGGATCAACCACATTTTTTAGATTAAGTTGGAGCCCAGCGTTGGTAAGACACGTCAGAACGCACCTGAGGCGGTGAAGATGTGTCGCAAAATCCGGAGCGAAGACGACAATATCGTCGAGGTAACACAGACACGTTTGCCATTTCAAGCCACGCAAAACAGCGTCCATCATTCTCTCGAACGTTGCGGGGGCATTACAGAGGCCGAAGGGCATCACGTTCAACTCATAAAGTCCATCAGGGGTAACCTGCCAATACCCCGAGCGCAAGTCGAGTGAGGAGAAGTATTCAGACCCCTGTAAACAGTCAAGGGCATCATCTATTCTCGGTAGAGGGTACACGTCCTCGCGGGATCTTATTTAGGCGGCGAAAGTCAACACAGAAGCAGCAGAGTCATCCTTCTTCTTAACGAGAACGACCGGCGAGGCCACGGACTGTGAGAGGGCTGAACAATGTTGCGGCGAAGCATGTCGTCGACAGGCTCACTAATCACACGGCGCTCCGTAGGAGACACACGGTATGGTCGTTGCCGCAGTGGTGAATGGGAGCCCGTGTCGGGAAGGTGTGTGCGTGACAGTTGACGTGCGTCCAAAGGAAGGCTGAATAGCGTCGAAAGAAGAACGAAAATGTACAGGACGGCGATAAGCTCCGAACGCTGCTCTGGTGTAAGGCCGTCAGCGATGGATGGCTAAAGATGTCGTGCAAGACTTGTCGGAAGCAGAAAGAGTGCAGATGTCATTAAGGTCGTCGCGAGAAGTAGCATCAGGCACGTCGACGATGTGCAGGGACTGAATGGCTTGGACATGGCCGAGACACTGGCCACGGAGCAATGTGAGCGGAGCCGACAAAGGCTGCATACGAAAATATGGCTGAAACCAGCCGAAAAATCGAGGGTCGCCAAGGGAAGCAGTACAGTATTTTTTGCGATGAAATGTCTCAGAAGGAGCGAACAAAACAGGGCGTCGGAGATGCTTCCAAAGGGGACACAGGTAAAACAACAGCGGCGTGCGGAGGAATGTCGGTCTCCTCGGCGACGACTAATTTAGGGGGGATGCTCGGGAGAATCGTCGAAATGGAGATCGCACAAAGGAGAAAGTTCGACTTCGGCTCGCTCGCAGTCGATGATAGCTTTGTGTCGTGAGAGGAAATCCCATCCAAGAATGACGTCGTCAGAGCAGGATGGCAGCACAATGAACTCAATAATGTACATGATGTCCTCAATTACAAGTCGGGCCGTACAAGCTGCTAACGGCTGAACATGCTGCGCTGTTGCGGTACGGAGGGCTACACCAGCAACTGGCGTCATCACTTTCCGGATGGAGCGACAGAGTCTTTCATTTATTACACAAACGGCGGCACCAGTGTCCACAAGGCAAGAGTTGATACTCCCTCAACAGAAACAGCAAGTACATTCGACGGAGAATTGTGAGGACTTGGGACGCTGTGACGGCGACGCAGTTCTTGCCTCATGAACTGCGGCGTTTAGTTTTCCTCTTCTGAAGGCATGGGACGACGACGCATTGGGGAGAGAGAGCGCGCCGACGTGTTGACGGAGATCGTCGGTCGAAGGACGCATGACGATCAGGAGCTCTGGGAGGTGCACCTGGAGTGTAGCGGAGCGGTGGCTGGTCGACATTGCGAGTCGTTGGTTCATAGCCATATGAGACGGCCAACGGCATGCGGCGGCGACAGTAGCGAGCGATATGTCCGGGGCGGCCACACGCAAAGCAAATTGGTTTGTCGTCAGGAGTACGCCAAGGGTTTGCGGCCATGGGGACAGCGCAAGGGGCGCGGGGTGGAGTCTGCGCGTGCAATGGTTGACGCGGTGTGAAAGCAGGGTGCGTTCGAGGCCGTGCGACGACGTCGGCGTATGTGAGAGGAGCAGCTACCGGATGTGACTGAGGGGACACTGGCACAGCGTCGGCAATTTCTGCTTCGATCGCCTGCGAATAGCGGGTGACAGGTAAGGAGCAGGACGGGGCTGGGGCTGTGCTGAGCAAAACTGCACCAGTGAGAGCTGCCTAGCTACTCCTCGCGTATGAACGCCTGGAGCTGTGGCAGCAGTGTTGACTGGTCCGAGTGGACGGCCAGGCCTGCGAGGTGTCGTCGGTAGTAACCAGGCGACGAGTCAAGGCCCGCTGTTTCCGGAGTTTGATGAGTTCCGCCACGCTGGTTGGGTTTTTTGCAAGAAGCATCTGAAAGACGTCATCGTCAATGCCTCTCATGATGTGCTTGATTCTGTCGGATTCGGGCATCGAGGCATTGACGCGCTTCGAGAGGTCGAGAACGTCCTCAATGTAGCTTGTGAACGACTCGCCCGGTTGCTGGGCGCGCTGGCGCAACCGCTGTTCAGCGCGCAACTGGCGCACGGCGGGGCGTCCGAGCACATCTATGAGAGCGGCCTGAATGCGGACCAGTTGGGAAATCTTTCTCGTGGTTTTGAAACCACAGATGAGCCACATTTCAAAGGTAGAAGAGGACATTGTTCAGTTTAGCGGTGTCATCCCATCGGTTGTGGACGCTTACCCTATCGTAAGTCGATAGCTAGTCCTCCACATCACTGTCGTCGGTGCCGCTGAAGACCACCGGATCCCTCAGGTAAGGCACCCCGGAACAGATGACGGGTGGAGGGGGCGAGGATGGAGGGGCCGTGGACGGCGGGGCATGGATGGCTGGGCCGTAGATGGCGGGGCCGTAGATGGCGGGGCCGTGGACGGTGGGGCCGTGGACGGTGGGGGCGTGGTTGCGTCTTCGGGCATAGCGGGGACGAAGCGTACGGGTGCGGAGTTCCAGGATGGAAGCTTGGCAGGGTCGTACCCAGCACCTTCCAACCAATTGAAATGAGGTTTATTGATACAAGTGTAGATGCGGATTCTTCGGATATACTGGCACAGAACGGGCTGCTAAACAGTTACGTCGGGCAGCGCTCTTAGCGGTGACTTCGGCGTCGTCTTTTGCGGAGCGATCACGATGCTGCTACTGTTGGTGGTGCGCATTATCTGCAGAGCATGTTGCACGTCTTCTTCATCACACTACCCAACGCACGCACATACCACAAAGACAAGAGTATACTAAGTCTGCAATAACAAAAGTTGATGTAAACAAGACAAAATAATTGCGGCAGACACTCATCACACGATGACTATCAACGGTAATGCGATTAGCCTTGGAGCAACGTAGCGCACATAATATCCATGACGCCTTGTTTAAGAGCTGTAGTGGTCGTCATCACACTTCCTTTCATTCGGCATATGCGACATACACCGGTATCACCCCACTTGTTGTGGGACTTGCTTGCCGAAGACGACCATGAGCACGGCAGCATGACCACGACTGCATGGCGCCGACACAGTGACAATAGAATGACGAAGGAGGGCGGCATGCATGGAAAAAATAAAGGCGGTATCACGACGAAGGCATGGCGACAATGAGATGACGGATCCTAAATGATGACGATGGTATAGCACACGACAGCGTGACGACGACGTCGTTAGGCCAAACGGAATGACGACGATGACGTCATGGCGATGGTAAGACGAAACCGGATGACGAAACTGAATGACGACAATGGCACGATCACGAAGGCATCACGGCGACGGTATGATGACGGATGTAAGATATAGAGACAATCTGACAACGACAATGGCATGAAAACGGCAACATTATCACGATTTTGTGACGACAGCATGATCCCGATAGGATGACGAAAAAGCAATATTGTTCATTGATCGACGAAGGCGGTATCAAGACGACGGCATGACGACAGTGCGATGATGTTACTGAAGTGATGACGATGGTAAAATGACATCGTGATGACGAGGGTGACGTAAATGACTTCACGATGACTTTGTGACGATGGATGACAACGATGGCTTGACGAGAGTCGGATGAGTGGCGCGTATGTACACATTGCTACATACTCAGTGACTCAATTAAGTTGGTCCGATGGCTGGTTTTGAACCCTGCTACCTCCGCACAGCGGCCCGATAGGCTGCCCGTTCGACCACTGACTGCCCAGTGACTCAAGTAGGCGGTAAAACGGACAGACAGACAGACAGACAGACCGACAGACAGACAGACAGACAGACAGACAGACAGACACAGACAGACAGACAGACAGACAGACAGACAGACAGACAGACAGACGACGACAGACGACAGACGGACAGACGACAGACAGACAGAATGACAGAGACAGACAGACAGACAGACAGACAGGGACAGACAGACAGACAGACAGGACAGACAGAGCAGACAGACCGACCGACCGACGACGACGACCGACCGACCGACCGAAGACCGACCGACCGACCCCGGAAAGTGCGTAGAAGTTCCCTGTCCGACTAAGCGCTAGTTACAATCTTAACGCGAAAATGTGGGTTGGGGTGTTTTTGCGCTCACTTTCGTTTCCCTTTTCTTTAATAATTTCTACATTTCATTTGCGAGAGAAGTAGTTTTGCCCTGTGCTTTCTTTGGTTTATTATCTGTTGGCTTACTCTAATTGTCATTAAACAGACAAACACGCAGATTCAACTCAATGTTGCAATCTAAATGACGCGAATCTTGTTCCAGTTAGCGAGGTAGCAGCATCAGCCGACGCCACGAACACAGCCTCGTCGCCTGCGGCTGTCGCGTCATGATGACGAAGGTGATGTATGGTGCTTGTGCAGGGAAGAATGTTTATAAAATGTGTATGGGCACAGAGAAGTCGACACATATTCAGTATTCTCTAAGGATTCATACCCATAGTGTCACAGTGGTACATCCATTCTAGCGAATTGGCCAGAACCGCACACATACCCAGTTGCAGACTGACCCAAGTTGCCTGCTGGGCCAGACAGCAACCAGCAGTAAATTGCCTATTCCGTGCACTTACTCGAGGGCCCGAGTTAAGTATATCCCCAAATATATCCGGCTAGGAAACGATTGCAAATGCCGAGCTCCGACAAAAAGGCAAGTGCGCTTCGCATTCATATCGGAACCCTCGGTTCCCTTTCTGTTCGTTCAAAACATAGCTAGGGGTTCGTCTCCGGCAGCTTTGATGCCTTCAATTAACACACCAGGGTTTATTGGCTGGTTGCCTTCTCGCACATTCACACTATGTGCGTCGACTGGCCTCGGTGACCGATTGTGAAGCGTTGGACGACCGCATGTGTTCACACTGAGAGTACCTTCTTCTGTCTCTCCCCTTTCCTTTTACTGCGATAGCAATTATATGGACCACTCCAAAGCAGATTTTGCCGTCGGCGTCGCCGTCGCCGTGAGGTCCGTATGACGTCAATGGAGATGAAATCGTCGCCGCGCGCCGCCGAACGCTGTATGTGCGAGTGAAAGGGCGCGAGGGACACGCGCTTCCACGGGGAGTGAACCCACGGCGGAGAACAAACGCGCGTTCTGCGCCGTGCGTTAAGGGCTGCAGAAGTAGGCGTCTCTTTCCTCCTTTACAATCACCATATATGTAGAGCAAACGCGCCTTCTTCGGACGCACGAAAGGCCGTGGGGAGGAGGGGGAGGGAAGAGAAGCGACGTTTAGCTGCAGCACCAAGTGCTTATTTATATCAGAGGCTCCGGCAACAGTCACCAACGCCGCACGCATTTTGTGCGAACGTGGGCAAAACGCCGACGGCGTCGACAACAGTTCTGCGTGTTGCCGGTGCTGCTGCATGTCCAAGTTCTATACAGCTGATAAGGCTACTATCATTACTGCGTATAGCTCTCTACAAATTTGCTATCGCAATTGATGCTTTGCCTTTCAGGTGAAACTCCGACAACATTTTTTTTTTCATCCCTTTAACCCTTCCCCCGTGTAGGTAGCAAATCGGACGTGCGTCTGGTTGCCCTCCCTGCCGGCCTTTCCTCCTGTAACGAAGAAGCTCCGGTTAGCCCGGCCATCTCCAGCGTATGAAATGTAACGAAGAAGTGCCGGTGAGTCAGGCGCATCACCAGCGCTTTGCACACGGGGCCGGTTCTGACTGCTCGCAGGGGTTCTGACTACGCCGAGTTCGACCTCTCACTCCTTGCGTACCCTGTGAATGAACACCTTGACATTTGGTGGAGGTGCTGGGCACTCTCCGCGATGCAAAGTAATCGGCAGAAAAGACACATTGCACACACACACACACACACATGACACCACGGCCAGCAATGAGGGCGATGACGGAAAAGGGCAACGGAAGGGAACGTCGACGGGTGAGGAAGTCACATGGCGTGAATAGCCACGGTTGCGTCACGTTCTGATGCGCAAGATATGGAGACAACGGCGGCTGACTGAGGAGGATATCAGTAACTTCGGCCACAAGCATTTTGTAGACGTCACAGGATCCTGGTTCATGGCTGCATCAGAAAGAAAGACAACTCCACCTCAGCGCGGGCACAGTCAATGATGGCATTGTTTGATGAAAGGAAATCCCAGCCTAGGATAACATTGTGGAAGCAGGACGCTGTACAACGAATTCAATGACATGAAGCGACTCCTCGATGACACGTGCAGTGCAGATTACACGTGCAATGGTTCGACAGGCTGTGCGCTCGCAGTACTCAAATACACTCCTGAAAGCGACGTCGTTACTTTTCCTATTCGTCGGCAAAGTCCTACGCGTAACACCAAAATTGCTGCGCCAGTATCGACCCGCGCGAATGTTCGAATCCTTCGACGTATACCTCAATGACGTTGCAGGGGTTATTTCAAATCCTTTGGCAAATCGAAGGGGACGCAGTTCTCGACCCGGGAACTGCTACCTTCGTTTCCTTGAGGCAAAGGGCTTGGCCGGCGTCTTAACGGTGAGTTGGAGTGGCGGCGTAGGGATGGAGAACCACCAGCATGGTGAGAACAGGGGTTTCATCCGGCGGCACAGGAGATTGTAGCTGTCGAGGGGAGCAAGTGCTCATAGGTCAGCGGTTATCATAAATAGGCAGCATACGGCGTCGACCAAAAGCGGGCAACGTGTCCCGGAATACCACAATGGTAATGTCGGGATGTTGGATTCGTGGTTACGATACCACAAATGGTGCAACGTTGCTCAAGTAGAAAATTACGTTGTTGAGCTTTGCCGTATCGTCCCAGTGGTTGTGCGCGCTGACTCTGTCGTGCGAGACGATCCACTCCTCGACGTCGTGATCAACGGTACCCGCAAACATCGCAGGATCCGCTGACACTGCATGCCAGGACAGATGACAGTTGGTGCCGTCACTGCATCTTGTTGGGCTGGATCGTTAGGCATGGTTCGAGAAGCCTGAGCGGGATCGTCCGGCATGGGTCGAGGTGGTGGGAAGGGTTCGGCTTCGAAGTTCCGCGTTGATGGAGTCGTACCCAGCATTCTCCACCAAATGTCAAGGTGTTTATTGACAGGGTACGCTAGGAGTGAGAGGTCGAACTCGGTGCGGTAGTCAGAACCCTGCGAGCAGTCATAACTGGCCCCGTGCATAAAGCGCTGGTGATGCGCCTGACTGACCGGCACTTCTTCGTTACCGTATAGACGAGAAAACGATCGCCTAAAGGCGCTGCTGCGCCTCCTGACAGCGCCCCAATGTGGAAATTTCAAGCAGCGCGGTCTCTCCGCGGTGCAGTCTCCGCTTTGTTTACATGTTTCGCCCGCGCTTTCCTTCGCTGCTCGTGCTCACGGCGCTCCGTTTTCGACGGCGCCAGATCGCCTGCTGATGAACAGCGATGCAAAGACTGCAGTGCGATTTCAAGACGGTTGTCGACGCCAACAGGTTTTTTTTTCGTGGCGGCAACCTCAAGAAAGGGGAGCGTCTGCTTCCACACGTGTGATTGTGGGCGGTGATGTGACAGTGAAAGCCAAGTGCGTGTCGGAGGTGTCCAACAAGAAAGATTGTATACGACATCGAGTTAGAGGTACACACCGAGTTCAGTCATTTAGTCACTTTTATTTCTCTATGGTGCAGTCACAAAGCGGTCATGCATGCTGCAGAGATGTGCAGAGACGGTGACGATGTGCGGTTGGTTTCGTGGTCGCTGGGCGCGCACACACGGCTGCTCTCAATTTGGCTCCCAGGGAGTGGCATCAGCACTGTCGGAACAGAAAGAACACATGCATTAGGCACCAATAAGCCAATAAAATAAATAACGATGTAAGTACTACATATGTGCATAACGCCTTATATCATGCTGTATAAATATTTAATGTATATCATGCCTTATTCAATGCTAGAGTCATGGCAACTCATTGCATTATTGAGCAAGGTATCTTTTCACTGGTCATGAGAAATCACTCGTACAAACTGCTCCTCGAAATGAACCCAGGTCACGGTAACCAGCGATTACCTTGGACCAGCAGCACGAGCGCAAGAATTAGCGATACATGCCTCACCAAAGCAAATCTAGTCTTCTCGTCGGGTGAATGCCCCGCCGCAGCAAAAGTAAGCTCACACCGATGGCCGGCTACTACACGGAACGAAGATTCTTGGCGGGAAGAGTGAAGCAGGAAAGAATGTGCAAGGTGGCAATTACTTTAAAACATGCTTGGATATTGTGAACCCAGAAAGCTGGCCAAGCAACAACATAACGCGTGCGTCTCGGGCAGCTGCTTTGCAATCTGCCGCTTACCGACGCATGCGATGACCGCAGCTTGCATCAAATACGGATTGCCACCGACCACAAAAGACAAGTAAAGTGCGGCCCTATTTGTTGCCAGTACCAACTAGGAATTTAAGTTGCAGCGTTTGGAAAAAGGATTAATTATCTTGAGCAGTCTTTGCCGATCGCGAGTGATGAACAGTACAATAATTAAATTCGTAGGTTTTGCGTGCCAAAGCTCAATATCATTATGAGACACGCTGTAATGGATGGTCTCAGGAATAAATTTGACCACCGGGGGTTCATTAACGTGCACAAAATCAAGTACATGGCAAGAACTGTATTCTTGCATTTCGCCCCCATCGAAAATGCGGCCGCCGTGGCCGGGAATCGAGCTCGCGTCGTCGAGCGTAGCGGCGCGACAATCGTATGCATTTACCGCCTAAGCTAACACGGCGGATTTCACTGTAGATTCATTACGCGGCACGTCTAAACAACCGGCCATGCGCTAAATACAGGCACATTACTAATGCGTTTTTATCGAGCGGCCGTGATATTGCACACGAATGCGAAAGTACGTGACTTACTAGACTCGGCACACTGCAGTTATCCACGCTTGTCGTCTGTCCTCCTCGTACCACCTCTCCGGAATTCTGTAGAACTTCACGGGCGGCTTTCGACTTTTCGTGGCTCTTGTGGCAATCAACAACACAGCAGTATTGCGTGCCACCTTTCCTGGTTGATGAGGTCGCGCTCGCCGTCACGAAAACAACGCACGCGGTCGCTCGCGCCGTAGAGAACACAGGCGCGCGCTGGCTCGGCGGCGACCTTCGACACTTCCATCCTTCCGCCAGGGGAGTGGGCGGCGCTGGTGCCGCGCGGGCAAACTTTAGGTTGCCTCGTCTATTGACCCTTTTCGCGGAGCAGTTTGTTTTAGAGAAACGAGATGGCGCTCCCGGCGGCGCGCCATTAGGGTGCCTCGATGCCAGCGCCGCCGTTCAGGGTGGAGACAACCCGCTGGCGCCGCCATATTGAATCACACGAGCTCAGACTCAGCTACGCTTGCGTTCATAAATAGTGTTACTCGCGGCGCACTTCCAAGTGCTTTGCCTTGATGAGGATTTTTTATCGGTATCACATCTGTACATCTTTATAACCAATAGCCGTTAATCGAAGGTCGAAGACGTAAATGTATGGCGCCGGGAACATGCCCCAAGTTGCCTAATTCAATCACATTTAATATGCCGTGTGTATGTTAGAAATACGTACTATTTTTTTTGCGCTTCGATGCTTGGTATATAAGGTTTGCGACCCCCTGTGTGTGGAAGTTTTTCTTTTTCGCTGTTGTGTGGTTTACACGTCACGCCTCCTTTACCGTAGCCAGCCACTCGCGCACGGCAGTTAGTTTCCCTTGCGTTGCGCGTGCTCTTCGCGTTCGTCGTAATTATTTGACGATATCTACGCGCAATTTTGCGTTTTTTGCCCACAAAACTGTGTGCTGACAGGATTAAGCTGGTGTAAAATAACTGCGATGTGAAAATAAGGTTTAGTTAGTGCTGTAGAAAAAAGACGTAACTTTTCTGTGTCAATCTTGCGCAGTACATACAAGAAACCAAACGATGCACAAAATACATTTACTTAGTAACGTCTAGTACAGTCAATTATGAAAGAAATATGTACATGAAAAATTATATGTACTGTGTGGCGCCTGAAGGCTATGTTGAAAGACGAGATAAAAAAAATTCGCGATTGGTAGGCTCGACACACACAATTTCGGGATAGGGAGAGTTTTTTTTAATTTATTCATTACATGGGAGGGGGGGGGGGTTCAAGCGAATACATCAACCTTATTACACACAATATAAATCGAAAACAAGAATACACACAGAAAACGCAACCGCGGGTAATATTAATCAAGATATCCAGCCAGAATACATCAGCTACCAGCGAATACGTCGCATCAGCCAAACACATCGATGGCGAGTACAGAACATTTTATAATAACCATTATAACACTGATATCTACATTTAAAAAATAAACAACACTGCATACATATCGCGTACAAAAACCGTAAATGAAACTAAGACAGTCAAATACAGATTAGCAATGTTTTTCACTTCGAAAATATAGTCCATGATGATGTAGGGCTGTTGACCTTTAACAGATGGCGCCCATCCTGTCGATTTCCTTCGTACTGGTCCTCTTCATAGTGTTCTATGTACAAGTAAAACAACAAAAGTGATTATTGATATGAAAAGTTGCCTTGTAAGTACAGAGAACCCATTACAGTGCTTAAAAATAATTTTCGCAGAAGTAATGTTGTATTACCTCGCTTCACAGGTTTCGAAGAAATGCACAGGCTACAACAGACACCATGCCAGAAAGCGCCGAAACATTTTGGTCTCATAATGCCCCTTAACTCTACTACACCTGGGTATACCTGTGCACAGGTATTTAAAGACCGTCACAGTACCCACTACGATCGGGAATGAGCACGAATGACCATCGGCTTACGAGCACCACGCTACAATATATTCGTCTAAAAAATCAGCTGTATAACGTAACAACCTGAGATCTGCAAGATATCTGTTGAGAAATCAGAGAAAATCACAATGCTTCGCTTGTCACGTACACTACAGCCGCTCTCCCCAGAAGAAGCACTGCGTTCTTTAGTCCCAAATAACTAGTAGCGAAAAAAGAAACTGAGGGGGAAAAAAAAGAATCAAGAGACACACGATGTGTGCTTCCCGTGAAAAAAGTAAACATAGGTGGTTTTACATGACGATTTGAGCTAATGTAACGACTATTTCGCGGCGAAGCATTTTCGTCAGTCCTTAAAGTAAGGGTATACTCGCATAGACTGCGCCGATCAAACGGCAAAAGCCTATGCGACCGCGCGCTCGCGAACCATAGGCTACTCAGAC
The DNA here is from genome assembly GCF_013339745.2 of Dermacentor silvarum. NCBI lineage: Eukaryota > Metazoa > Arthropoda > Arachnida > Ixodida > Ixodidae > Dermacentor > Dermacentor silvarum. Next base: position 67,820,976 of record NC_051158.1, on the reverse strand, counting down.
AGCAACGGTGCATGCTTAGTTCGTGAGCGAACGTAGGTATTCGTGAGCGAGGATCAGAGAATACTTTCTATTTAAAGAAAAACACGGTGCGATAGTCTAAACTTTCTTGACACTACCTCGCAAATGGTAGGAGCTATCCGTTGCCTTCCAGTGATACCGCTTTACTTGGGCTTCCCATCTCTTCCTTCGCTCTGGGTTCCCGGGGGGGGAAGCGTAAACAACGAAGCCCTTTACGCGTCGATCCGGGCACTTGGGAACACAAGAGCCCGTCATGTCGACTCAATGCACTTGACAAGCTTGTCATTCATGCGGCTGAACACTGTCCAGCAAGTAGAAGCGTCAGCGAAGCATCCGCGCGCACTGTGTCTCGAACTAAGCACCGGCACCAAGCAATCGCAACCGCTCGCTGTGATTCAAGATGGCGTCGACGCGAGAAAGCGGCGGCGCGGGGGCGGTCAAAGGATGGCGCCACCCTGAACGGCGGCGCTGGCATCGAATTAGGTTTGATTTATCCTACATGCGTAATGGACAAATGGTGCAACAGAAGATCCCTGGACTGATGTACGCAGACGACATTGTGCTACTAGCGGACAATAAAAAAGATTTACAGATACTTGCGAATATCTGTGGGAACGCAGCGACAAATCTAGGCCTTAAGTTTAGCACAGAGAAATCAGGGATTATGATCTTTAATGAGCACACGAGTAACTTCGTGGTGTCAATTCAACAGCAAGTAATACCCATAGTGAAGCAATATAAGTACCTCGGCGTACACATAAACGAAGGAAAGAATTACTCAAGCAACCACCAAGATAATCTGAAAATAAAGGGGAAGCGGAATGCAGCATTAATGAAACAAGAGCCTGTGGGGCCACAATAAGTATGAGGTGGTGCGTGGAATCTGAAAGGAGTAATGGTGCCAGCGCTAACATTCGGCAAATTGCCATTATATGCTTAAAATCGGATCTATTGGCGGGTTTGGAAGTTAACCAAGATCAGTAGGCCGGTTGGCTTTGGGAGGCACACGGTAATACGACAAATGAGGCAGTGCATGGAGACATGGGTTGGGCCTCTTTTGAAGTCAGAGAAGCACAAAGCAAAATTAGTTTGAAGAAAGGCTCAGGAACAGGATGAAAATAAGGGCGGCTTAAAGTGCACAAGTATCTCTACATGAAAAGCGTGGACACAGAATCGAGGAAGAGGTCAAAGGAAGTTGGCAACCAAGTACAGGATAATCGAAACTGTAATAGACAACCAGGGGTCATCAGAAAGAAAGTGAGAGAAATAGAGACCGTGAATTGGATGCAAAGAATGGAAACGAAAAGGACAATGGAGATTTACAAGAATGAGAAGAAAGAAATTAGAAGGGAAAATCTGTACGATAACACAAAGGGCCGTGCCTTGCTATATTGAGGCTCGAGCGCGGTTGCCTAAGGACGAAAACATATCGGAACAAATATTCGGAATTAGATGAGACATGTGTATGCTGCAGTAAAGATCAGAGACCACTCAGCACATCCTAATGGAATGCGACGGGATCCACCCAGCGAGAACCGTAGGTAACGTGCAACTCCCAGAAGCGCTTGGGTTTAAAGTGGAAGGAAGCATCAACAGATCAGCCGTAGAGACAGCAAGAGACGATTAGAGTACTGGTGGAAAAAAAGTAGGGTAAAAGATGGATGCGACCTGATCTCTTAAATACATAGGCAGCGGTACAAGGTAAATTTTTGAAAAAGAAAATAATGATAGGTATACAAAAATGCAAGATAAAGAACATGTATAGTATACCTGATTAAATCAAGCAGGCTAGGTGACTATTTGTCGCCGCCCCGTTTCAAAGGGGATGCCATAAATCATCATCCTCTCATCATCACCTAGCGCGCCCTACCTCTCCTCAGCGACCGCGCCACGAATACGAAACCATTACCGCTCTACCTTGCTTCTGTGCGATCAGCTGTCGGAAATGCAACTGAGTTTTCCCTAACACACTGTGCTCCAATTATGCTAGGTTGAATCATGTGGATTGAAGACGTGTCAGTAGTTGGCTGCAAAAATAGTGACTGACATGTTAAGGAATAGAATGAATCTGTTGTGCCAAGTTCACGGACTACTGCTGCAAACTGTCGAAGGTGTTACTAGCACTTCTTGCTGTACGGCTTTCCTCGAGCATACAGAAATGTGCTCATTCGCCAGCCTTGTATCGCTACCTTCAAAGAAAGGGCTTCATCCCAGAACCTCGGCAAGAGTGAGTACCACTCGTTAAACAATGACAAGGGAGTAGCGCCGCTTCCTGTCATAGTAAGTTTCGCGCACGTTATCTATACACATCTGTCCCAAATGGCAGGAAAACTTACGCCCGACTCTATCGCCGACGTATCAAGAATAACTGAATGGGCGCATTCTTGAATATATGCGCACTGTATATGCACAATAAATGACGGACTACACCTATGGCGACACGAATGGTCGAAGCTGAATGTTTCGTGACGGTCCACAAGAGTAAGCGAGGTTACTAGCTGTAATATATATTTGCTACAAGGTATTAGAATGTACAGAACAGCTACGTTTCAAGCATCGTGCGCAGCAAGAACAAATCTATCGGAACTGAACCCGCCCGCGAGTGATTAGGCAGAAAATAATCAGATACTGGCCGCACCGAGGAACTTCTCTGAGTCACAAACTGACAAGCCACTGCTTCAAAATATTTGCCGAATAAAGAACAAAGAGCAAACACACCAATCCTGACTGATTCATAATCGGAAAGCTGGGATAGCTTGGAGTACATATTTAGCCCCCGCTTTATAGAATAAGCACCATATACGCTGCTCGCGCCGTTGGACATAGCTTAATCAGCTCGGAAAGCGCTTTTGCATGTTCTCTGAAGCTGTGATCAAAGCTTCGTGTCGCCACCTAGTCACCGTCTACGATATCTCCGAAAACAGAGGTTTTCTGAGCCGCGCCGGCGTCATACACTTCCCTTGTAACAAGGAGGCAACGGAGGCAGTTGAGGCAAGCAATGGACGCGTCACCACGTGATCAAACATGGCAGCGCCCACGGGATCGCCGCGAAAAGGGTCAATACGCTGGAGATGCGCCGGGCTAACCGGTGCCTTCTTCTTCGTTACACTCCCCTCTTTTCCTCCTCCTCCTGCTCCACACAATGTGCCACTTATGGTAGAAAAGGATGGTGCTTGAGGCGAGCAGTGCAAAACAAAGTAAGACGTGATACAAAGGTAAGGTTATGCAAGGGAGGATCTAGGTTTACCGCCATGTGAGTTTGTGGCACGGGCTAACTATCCTAAGGCTAGATCTAGTGCACGTACACAAATACCCGAGAAAGTGGATGGGAAAACGACGCCATGGGTAGCTCAATTGGTGACAGCATCGCCCACGTATCGACGAAATGTGGGCTCAGTTCTCACCTGCGGTAAGTTGTTTTTTCTTCGACTTGTGTTTTTTTTTCCTTGCTTTATGCTTCCTAAATATCATTTTAAGAAACAGCAAGTATGCAACAATTTACCCTTTGCTTTCCTTGGTTTTTGGTGTTTGTTGGTTTGAAATTATTGTGATTAACAAACCAGGTGTCATGAGTGAGTGGACAACGACAAAGACTGCGTAGGAGCGTCTGCTCCAAACACCATCGAGTCGCCGACAAAGAAGACGCTGTTGGCGGGCGGTGGCACGAGCGGCCGCACGAGGGAGAAAGCGGGTGAACCAATCAGTAGTGGGCACGAAAACACGGGTAGGAGGAACGAGCAGAGAGAAGGCGACGAGACTGGAACAGTCGAGGCAGAAGAGATCGCTCGGAGATGGGGTGCAAAGATCGCTGGTGTCGAGGTCGGTGTTGTCGGGGTCCAGACCCGAACCCTAGAGCCTCGACAGAACCAGCACGGGCCCGGCTGTCCCTGGAGAGATCCGCCGAGCGTAGGGCTCGGTTATTCCTGCTGTTCCTGCTACTGTTGGCGTTCCTGTTCCTGTTGCTGTTCCTGAGCCGCCGTGCGGTGAGCAGTGGTCACCTGGGGGGAGTGACCAGAGGCGGGGAGCGACGCTGGCGAGAGGCGCCAGGGCGAAGCCGCGAGCCAAGGAACCAGCACGTGCGCCGCTCAGCTGTAGCGGTCGCACTTGGACGGCCTTCGACTCTGACAGCCGGGACTCTCATGCCCCGGGTTGGCTCTACCGTGCGTCCGCGTCCCTCGTATGCCACTGCCCGCCACACCACTACCGCCGTCAACGCAAGTGCCAGTGCACACTGTCAACGCAAGTGCCCGAGTGAATAAGACTCGATGATTTTAGATGCGAGAGCATCTTATACTCGGCGTTCGTGTTCTGTGCCGGCAGACGAATCGTTGCCAAACATGATGCAAAAATTGGCGACTTGCTTGAAAATGGAACTTCGTACCGAAGATATCGATGTAGGCATTGAGTTCCGACGAAAAACAAGGTTCAACAGAACATTTTGGTAAGATTTAACTCCACTGCAGTTCGAGACAAAATGATAAAGAATGCCAAGAAAGAGAGATTGTCTACATCTGCACTTGGCTTCCAATATAATGAGCCCATATTATTAATGAACACCTCTGACAAGAGATAAGGTTCTTCTCGCAAAATCTCGCCAAGCGCGAACAGAGAAAATTTTAAAGTATGGTTGGGGTATCGCAGGCCAAAATTCTAATGCGGAAAACCGAGAATTCTCATGTACTCCACATCACTTCTGAAGACGAGCTGAAAAAGGTAGTTTAGGAGACTCTCGAGTTAAGTCTTGTTTGCCACACCAATCGTGGCATTTTCAATCCGTAAATTTGAACGGGAATTCCACAAAACCCAGTGTATATCGATACTTCACTGTAACATTTTATGTTTTCGTAGAAACAAAGATATATTGTGTTCCTTTTTGGAACACAATTGTGATTCGTCCGGCCGATTAGCCCGTTGGACCTTACGCCTTCAAGAGTACAGCTTTTCAATTACCTACAAGAGCGGACGATGCCACACGGATGCCGACTGCCTCTCGCGCCTCCCGTCACCGTACGCAAACGCAGAGGACGACGACTTCGACGACTATTTAGTTTCTATTTCGTCCGACTTCCCAGACCTCAGCAGCTTCAAGAGCGAGCAACATCGTGACCCTGCCTTGAAACATTTATTCGAATCTGCGCATGATTCATCAGGGCAGCCATTTACTACTTCTAATGGTTTGCTGTACAAAACGAATTACTCAGCTGACGGCCCTCCATTGCTCTTAGTTATGCCAGAAAACCTGTGCCCTGCGGTTCTTCGTTGGATGCACTATGACATTACGTCCGGCCACCTTGGCTTCGCACGCACACTACACCGACTCCGCTAGAGGTGTTACTGGCCGAAACTCCGGAAAACAACGAAGGCAGTACGTCGCCAGCTGTGCTGTTTGTCAGCGCCACAAGCAAACAACGACTGGCCCTGCAGGTTATTGCAACCTGACTCACCACCGACGTCGCCTTTTGAAAAAGTTGGCATTGACTTTCTCGGGCCACTCCCGAAGACATTGTAGGAGGAACGTAACGGCGGCTGTACTAGCCGTGCCGTCGTTTCTACTCAGAAGGGCGAAGGCGGCGAGCCGAGCGACGGGGCTGCGACGACCAGCGTGGCTGGCTTTTGGAACGACACTGCGCGTGCCGAGCTTGCGCCCCGAGCACGCGCTGCGCTTCTTTATTTTGTTCTTTCTTTACAGCGCCGACCATAGCGCTCCGCGCTGCGGCGTTGGTGGGCGCTACAGGCCCCCCACCCAGACGGAATGGCGATACATTAAATGCCAGGAAAAAGCTTCAAAATGGTCCGGAGTCAGTCCAAGTAGTTAGTGCGTTGGAGGCGAAGGCAACTGGCAAGTCCTTCCGGTGGACGAGGGCTGCGAGTGGCGGTGCGGACGCACGGCACACAGCACGCCGGCACGGAGAGCGAAGAGGTAGACGCCTATGCAGCAGTTCATGTAGACCAGGCGAAACGAATGGGGACCGGGCGCTGTCATTGGGCGGCACGACCAGCTGCAAGCTCGGTCCTCACGCGCTCGCAGATACGTGAGCTGTGGTGGATGCAGCTTGTGCACGCGCTTGTCCGGTCTTGGCCGACCCGCGGTAGATGTCGCAAGGTGCAAGCCTCTGCTAAAGTCCCTAAAAAAAAACTTTAGCCTCTGCGCGCGACACAGCCCGAGTCATGTGAACAGAGTCCGGCACGCGCCTGCCGGAGCCTGGGTGTTGCCGCGGTCAACGGCGTTGGAGTCGAATGGCGCTCCAGACGGTGAAGACGTCGTCGTAGGGCAACGCTCAATGACGGCACCGGCGCAGGCTGACGAAGATCTCGTAGAGCCGGGGCAGCAGCTGCCGGGTCGTGTTGCTTGGTGAGCGCCAACGTGGCCACCACGCGAAGGACAGGATCAGGTGGTGGGTGCGAGACACCATCAAGACTCGCGTCGCGGGATGGTGGGGGCAGTCCATCTGACGTATCCTCGTCGCGCGCCGATTGTGCACAGCCTTCAACCTCCGACTTGGCAGAGTAATCGCTAGAAAGGCCCAGCGGCAAGTTGACCGAAGGAGAGGACGGGGAGCGCTGGGAAGAAGATCGCTGCTGCTGCTGCGTCGCTCTCGCTGGCGGGTAGATTCCGCGGTGTAGCGACAGCTGACACGGTCGGAGGCAGCGGAGTCAGCACGGGCGAAGGCTCGCGCGCTGACTCTGAGGCTCGCTCAGCCGGCAGCGTGCACCAATCCGGTGAAGTGTAGGTAGGAGGCCGAATGGCAGGAGCGACGTCGTTGGCGCCAGACCCGATGGCGTGCGGCACGGGAACCGGCGTTGGGTCAGCGATGTCTCCACTGTCGCCTGCCATCGTTGGTGGCGAGAAAGGCGATGACGTGGTCGGTGTCATAGTCGTGTCGATACCCTCGGCGACAACATTGCGCGCGTGCTCGCACGAAAGAGACCCCTGGAGTGAGCCGGAGGCCGGGGACTGTGCGGTAGCGCATCGGGGGGTCGCCGAGACGGTATCGGGGCAGGTCGAGGAGGAGGGCTTGCCTGACGGTGGCTTACGGGCACAGGACGAGATGCGGGTAGCGCTGAGCCTGCGGTGGGCTAGCAGGCAGCGATTCACGCACCGTGCGGTCAGCCACTGGAAGAGGGTGGTAGGCAGCGCCGTAATAGGTCAGAACGGACTCCCGCAGATCGTCGTAAGGGCGCGGTCCAGGCGATGGAACGCAGAGGCGGAGCTGGAGATTAAGTGGCAGGACGTGCAATAGCACCTCGTACTTGAACTCCTGGAGCCAGATGGTATTCCGCTCCAGAGCAGCCTCGAATTGGGTGAACCAGACGCCGACGCAGCGGGACGAGAACGGCGGCAGTGGCGGTTCAAATTGTGGCTCCGGCCAGGCGGCCATGGCAGCCTGTCGCTCGTTGGAACACGCGTTCTCCCGGGTCACCAATGTAGGAGGGACGTGACGGCGGCTGTACGAGCCGTGCCGTCGTTCCTACTCAGAAGGGCGAAGGCGGCGAGCCGAGCGACGGGGCTGCGACGACCAGCGTGGCTGGCTTTTGGAACGACACTGCGCGTGCCGAGCTTGCGCCCCGAGCACGCGCTGCACTTCTTTATTTTTTTCTTTCTTTACAGCGCCGACCATAGCGCTCCGCGCTGCGGCGTTGGTGGGCGCTACAACATCATCTGGCCACCGGTGGATTATAGTGTGCGTGGATAACTTAACTCGTTACACGGAAACAGCGGCACTTACATCTGCCACAGCAGCTGATGTCTCTTCCTTCCTGCTGCACCGCGTCATCTTACGTCACGTCACGGCGCTCCACGAGTTGTCATCAGTGATCGTGGACGGCAATTTACTGCCGACGTTGTTGAAGGACTTCTGCGGCTTTGTGGTTATTCTTATCGGCATTCCTCTCCTTACCACCCGCAAACTAATGGTCTCACTGAGAGGACGAATCGCACCCTTACCAACATGCTGTCCATGTATGTCGACGCTGACCACAAAAATTGGGACGCCGTCGTGCCTTTCGTTACGTACGCGTGCAACACTGCCAAACATGAAGTTACTGTATATGCGCCGTTCTTTTTGCTTTACGTACGCAATCCACGGAGCTTTCTGGACACTCTCCTGTCCTTCCAGCATCATGAAGACCTGTCCATCGCTCAGACTTTGTGTCGTGCAGATGAAGTACGGCGACTCGCACGTCTGAGGACATTGTCCTCACAAGGCCACACCAAGAGCCTCTACGATGCCCGGCATATACCCGTGAGCTTTTCGCCCGGTGACTATGTTTGGCTGTGGACACCAGTTCGCAAAATAGGACTGTACCGCAAGTTTCTCGCCACCTACTCTGGACCCTTCGTCATAATCCTCGTCTAAGTGACGTAAGCTACGTTGTCGCCCAAATGACTGCAAATAACCGGCGCTCGCGCGTGACACAAGCTGTTCATGTGGCTCGCCTCAAGCAGTATTATCACCGACCCATTTAACTCGCTCGGCGAGCTTCGTCTGCCCCCGGGGAAAATGTAGCGGCAATGCGCGGAGGTTAGAAGAAGACAAAGAGGTGGTGTGGAGCGCGCGCTTGAACTGGGCGATTCATAGTACCGGACTAATTTTCGCCTTCGGCTGCTCTCTTCATGTGCTTTCATCTATCACCTGTAAATAAACCCACACCTTCGTAACAACAGTGTTCGATTATGCCCCAAAAGCTGTTATTAAATCTTTACGGAAGTTGAAGGCAAGATAATTGCTTTTTGTTCCTGGAATGCCTGGCATTAAGTGGTGAGTTATGTTGCAGTGCAAGTGGACCCATAACGCCTAACTGCAGTTGTGCTTGTGGGGAACAGCCATACTTCAGATTAGCAGCTTCGTGGGCAGTAAACTCGCGGAAACAGTACCGTCAGTCTTATTCCTCGACATTTTTGTCGAGCTTGCCCAATTGGGCTGTAAAAGAACTCGTAACCGACACAGGGCATCATCGCTTGGTGGTGCGGTTATATTTAAAAATGTTTTTCTCTTTGAATTAGTTTTTGCACTGCTCAATATATCAGAACGCTCAGGTAATCAAATAATGGAATGCTTCTTAAGGAGAATTTGAGATCACGTCCTTATACCTTTATTCACCAGAGTAGTGTAAAGAAATGGCATTTAAAATGATTTTAAAATTTAGCATTTATGGTGCATGAATTACACATAATAATAATTCACGGGGTTTTACTAGCCAAAACTACAATATGATTAAGGGGCACGCTGCGGTGGCGGACTCCGCATTAACTTTGAGCACCTGGGGTTCTAGTATTCGATTCCCAACGAAATGCGGCCACCGCGGCCGGGGATTGAACCCGTGTCCTCGAGTCTAGCATTGCTACTTTTCAAATGTAATGGCGCTTGCCAGATCTCAAGAATAGTCTCAAAAGATAGCGCAAACACAATAGCCAATAGCCAGCGGATTTTTAAAATCCGCTGCTATTATCTATTGTGTTTGTGCTATCTTTTGATTAAAAATCCGCTGGCTATTGGCTATGTTGTTTGTGTATATATTTTGAGACTATTCTTGAGGTCTGCTTATTATGCTCAATTTAAGCCTTTGTTGGACAGCGGGACATATACGTCTCACTTTTCATTCCTTGTTTCCGGTGCTGTCGCTCCTTAAGAGAGCTCACTCCACCACATACAAGCCTCTAACTCTATCTATTGAGGATACCACAACATTCTGTATGCAGTTTCATAGCGTTTCCGCTAAGTGGAAGCACGCAACAAGACAAGAAGCAGTTTTTGTTTTTTCATGTCCGCTTTTCTGTTTTTCTGTGTTTTTGTGAGCTACTTCCAAGCAAGAAAAAAATTTCTGGTGAATAAATCTTGTGTTTCTTGTACTACAGTAACCACTTACAAACAAACTATCAGCTATAATTTGTGATGTTTAGCGTGCATAGAAAAATAGAATGTTTTTTTACGAAAACCAGTGTTATTCACCTGTTCCAGGTTTAGGCTTAGCGTACAGCGTGCGGGCTGTTTGGTCCGTACTGATTGCTTCTTTCTTTTCCTAATGATAAGATGAAGCGTCTGACTGCTCAAGGAGCACTTTAATTATTCTGGAGCTTGCCGGAGAACTCTAACAACAGTGATGATGAACATCGTTCGGAGAGCCTTCCGGATAGTTCTCCGGAAACATCGATTCTCGGGGAACACTCACCACCCAAACTTCTTGACAGGCACGCGAAGGCGGTGCCGCTGGTGCTCAACGAGCAAAAAAAAAAAAAAAAAGTCCGCACGAAGTATATGTACAATATGTGCAACGTTCCGCTGTGTGCAACTTGCATCGCACCATTTCACACACACACACAAAAAAAAATGTGAACTAGCTGCCTAAGTGGACAGCGGGACATATGAGTCCCACTTGATCAAAGTGACCTAACTGGACAGCGGGACATATAGGTCCCACTTTTTTTTTCGTAATGAAACACTTCTCGCCATTCGGTTTGGTTTTTATGGAAGCAAGAAGTGATCAAAAGCTCGCTAAAGATCTCTCACACAAGATTAACAATTGTTTCCTCGTTGTGTCCACCAAAGGGTTAACGTGTCTACTGGTGTAAATTCTAGGATTACAGGTATTCTGGGCTGTACCGTGTTTCTGATTTTCCCAAAAAACTGCTTCGGTAGCAAAGTGAAATAAAATCTGCAAAATGTTCCAATTCACTAGTTCCTTCAGGGCTGAAAAAAGCTAAGCACCAGAGAAATATCTCCTCATCCTAAACTCCTCGCGGCCCCGCTTCCTCTCGTCGCTTGACACTCGCTCTTCCAGTTTCGGCTCTTGCTCGGGAGGCGTGCAGCCTCTTCCAGAGTTACGCGAGTTGAGACATTAAACAAGCTCTGCGGTTTGCGCATAGGTTTTCACCGTGGCTAAGGTTTGTGGGAAAGCGCCTCGGTCCCGCAGTCCACGTCAGCAGGCTCCTGCCTCGGCCGGCCGCTCCCAAGGGCCCAGCCGCAGCTCGCGCATCCGTAATCTTCTTTGTCCACTGTTGGCTCTTATCCACTATTCACGTCAGCGTTCCCACAGGTTGCATACGTCCACGCGGTGGTTTCTAAGGACCTGTCAGGTCTCTCTAATGATTTTGTCGTTGATTATATTTTATATTGTATAATATCTTAGAAACAATTAGAGAGCGCTGTTAACCTGCTTGAAACAAGTGATTTTAGTGCATTTCAGCAGAATATCTGCGCTTTTTCTTTTGTCGCGTTGTGCTGACTGTCTGCTGCCAGTAGGAAGTGTTTTGAAGCCAGGTCGCTTTCTCCAGCCCTGCCAAACTTGCGAGCACTACATTACTGTAGTTTATAGTTTTGTCGTGTTCTCGGCATTTAATGTGCGAATGGCTCTTCCGCAGAATCCTTCTCGTTGTTGGGCGGGCCAAGGACGGGAAAATGTTTCCTTTCCTACAGCGAAACGAGCGCGGGTTAACGGCACTCAAGCAGGTGAACGGAAGTCGCGTCGCCATTATTTTTTACGTATACTGGTATATATACGGGTTTTACGTGCCAAAACCAGTTCTGATTATGAGGCGCGCCGTAGTGGAGGGCTCCGGATTAATTTTGACCACCTGGGGGTTCTTTAAGGTGCACCAAAACGCAATCACACTAGCGTTCTTGCACAGTGGCCTCCATCGAAATGCAATACTGCCGATCTCGAGATTGCTGCAGGGAGGGCATAAATATAAATACAAAAGAAGCACAATCAAGTAATTTATACATGGAAAGCACTAAAACACTAGCAGAAAACATTAAATTATTAGTAGCAATAAGCTTGGTATGAGTAAAGAAATATAAATCACGAAAAATACAATGACAGGATGCGCGATGATGCGATCAGATTATTCAACCAAAATACCCTTACAGGTTAAAAAATGGTTCACAGAAACTGCTAAGCATGTACATTCATTTCCATCATTGCTAATGTTACGCTTAGCTTGTGTGGCAACCGATAGCGCGAGCGCAAAGCGCAGACGTTCAAAACCAGCCCCAAAGGACCGTGAGGCGTAAGGCTCCTCGGCTTTAAAGGGACACTAAAGAGAAACCGGAAGTTGAGCTTAAATGGTAGATTATCCTTTCACGATCACAGCCATACCATTCTTACTGAAAACAGATGTTTAATAAGCGAGAAAATAGCGAAAAACTGAAGAATAGGTGCTGACGCCCCTTCGAAATTCCCGCACTATGTGATGTGACGTCGGAGATTACAAACGCAGGCCGGTCGCGATTGGTCGAGAGCGATTTATCGCTGTTAATATAATGCAAAATGAAATACACCTTAAACGTACATAAACAGCATTTTCCAACTTTTTAAACCGTTTCAAGCGAGGAAGTACAAATTTAGCACAAAATTAAATAAATAAGAAAAAATGGCATGGCGAAACCACGACCTACTGGAACAGTAGGTCGTGGGCGAAACATGCGGCCGTGATAGTTTCGTAGTTTCGTTTTTGGTCAATGCATCGTCGCGCACGCCTGTTCCGCTCTACGGTGTTTGGTTGCGTGTTGCGTGGCTCTAAAAACGTTGACTTCGCGGGAAACAGCCAGAAAATGCCTCGTGTGTGTAGTGTTGAGGGCTGTATAAATGGCCCAAGGCGCTTGATCAGAAGCAGCGGCAGTGTTGACTCGATTGTGTCCTTTCATGTGGCGTCGCTCGGAGAGCCCCGGCTCCCCGGCGTTCGCAATGGCTCAGTGCTCTGCCGATGATAAAACGGCAAAAGAGCCAGAGAAACCGATGTTGTGCTCTCTGCATTTCTCGCCCTCGGATTATGTGTATAATCTTGCCCTCGGAAAGTATCTTGGCGTGCCCCAGAGGCCAGTCCTTTTCTCGAGCAGCTGTTCCCTCAATGCGGCCTTCATCAAACCTCCTACCGGTGGGGCTGCAGCAGCAAACTGGCGGCTCGGTGAGTGCTGAATGTCATTAAATAAAGCCACGAAATAACCATACCGAGTACGTGCACAACTTTCTACGCTTGTTCTGTCGGGAACACCGTCGCCTGGCGGACCGGACGCTTCGCCTCCCATCGACGAAAACGAAGCTCTGCATTCCGCCGGCGCGGCCGGCGGCTCACCGCCATCGCACGCGGAAACACCTACCGCTCGAGCACAGAGGATCATTTCGCGCTCCATTTCACTGAATATCGCTGAAATGCAGTCCTGCTTTCCTGGCGAGCTCTTCGTGGCAAGGTTCAGCGGCAGCTACGGTATCCATCGCGGCGAACGCAAACGCAGCGACCATGCATGCAGCCATGATGCATCCAGCCCAGCGCCTCGGCCGTTTACGCAAGTGGTGACGTATCATGGCGCATTCTGATTCGCTGAGAGCAATGCAATCTGTGACGACATTGCTTCAGCGCCAAATCTAGGGTGAGAGAAATTGAGGAAGAGATATTTGGTCTTTGTTTACGAATTTCTCCGCTAATAACTCATATTTTTGCACCCAACAAAAACGGAATGCATTCCTGAAGGTCCCTCTTTTATTCCAGCTGAACTTCCTGTTTCTCTTTAGTGTCCCTTTAAGGAGGCGCCGACGAGTCAGCGAGACATAACTGTTCGAAGTCACGCGAGCTCTGTGTGTGCGTGCGTGTGTGTACCAACGGCGCCTGCTCTTCCTTCGGATGCTCACCCCTTCTCCCCGTCTGCCGACGCGACAGGTTGGCGCCGGGAGCTTGCAGGAAGCACATGAGACTGTTGTGCCCATTTATGGTCCGATCTTGCGCCTGCCTTCCTCATTGGACGTCTCGTGTTCCAGACCGCCGTGAGAATCTCTGCTAGGATCCCATGCCGCTCTTTTCGACGCTAGCGCCAAGGCGCCCTGAAGCACGGCTTGGCTAGACTGGCGCGTGCGCGCGCTCGCTTCTTGCGGCCTTCTCACCCGTCCGGGAAACAATGGGAGAGTTTCTCAGCACGTTTCGCCACCTGTCGGCGGTAGGGGTGCTGCGACCCTGACCCTTCCTCCCCTGTTCCGCGTACATGCCTTGCCTTTGCGCTCGCAGGATCGTTTTCCCGCGCATTTTATTCGGTGCTCTGTCAGTGTTCTTCAGTATGAAGTAATTTGTGGGCTCCTGAAGACGGTCGTACAGCCTTTACTACGCGCGGCCACAGCCAGGACTTGGCGCCGTTCATTGGACATCGGTATTATATAACTGCTGTGTGATGGTGTATTGCTGTCTTCCGTATTGCAAGTCCTGTTCCGGGAAAGCACCCGGTGTTTCTTTTCACCAGTTCCCAAGCAATGAGTTTCTAGCCCGACTTTCTAGCGCTTTTGGACAAGATAGCATCAACTAATAAAGGGGAATTATAAGATGGACATAACAAAGATTGTAGCCTTGTCCTCCGGATACGCTACTCGGCAAATACATAATTTCAATATAACTCCTTGTTCCTCACGCAGCAACTCTTTTAAGTATTCTTTTTTTCCGCACACAATAGTGGACTGGAACCAGCTAAAAAATGACGTCGTCTCTGCGCCAACATTAACTTTTTTTTTATCGTGTTTACAGTGACATTATTTTGTTTGTGCCATGTTTGCAGTGACAGTGTTTTACTTCTTTAGTGTAAAGTTGCGTGTGACCAACCTGTACGCTTTGTATTTATTCAAAAAGTTGTCGCAGTTTCACCTGAAAGGCGAAGCATCAATTGCGATAGCATACTTGTAGAGAGCTATACGGAGTAATGATATTAGCTTTATCAGCTGTATAAACTTGGACATGCAGCAGCATCGGCAACACGCAGAACTGTTGTCGACGCCATCGGCGTTTTGCCCGCGTTAGCTCAAAATGCGTGCGGCGTTGGTGACTGTTGCCGGAGCCTCTGATATAAATAGGCACTTGGCGCCGCAGCTAAACGTCGCCTCCCTTCCCTCCCCCTCCCCCACGGCCTCTCGCGCGTCTGAAGAAGGCACGTTTGCTCTACATATATGGTGATTGTAAAGGAGAAAAGAGACGCCTACTTCTGCAGCCCTTAAGCGAGCACGGCGCAGAACGCGCGGTTGTTCTCCGCCGTGCGTTCACTCCCCGTGAAAGACGCGCCCCTCGCCCCCTTTCACTCGCACATACAGCGTTCCCCCTTTCACTCGCACATACAGCGTTCGGCGCGCGGCGACGTTGGCGCTGAGCCGTGCTCCCTCAAGGGCTGCAGAAGATAGCGCCAACCTTTCCCTTTCCCTCAAGAACCACTTATCATCGGCGACGATTTCATCTCCAAATGACGTCATACGGAACCTCACGGCGACGGCAACGGCGACGCCGACGGCAGAAATCTGCTTTTGAGTGTCCATATAATTGCTATCGCAATAATAACAGTTTTCTTTATTAACCTGTGCATTTTCTGTACATACCAATGTATTCGTTATGCTTGTACCATGCTGCTCAAATCACCGCATGGTGATTGCAGTACTTACAAAATCAAAATAATAGCGTTTTTTTTTTTTCGATAAAGCCTCCGAAAACCTGCCACGCAGGAATGTACTAGAAGTACTCGAAAGAGCAGTCCAGCCCTATTTACAACGCGCTCCCATCCTGAGCTGCCCTGTAGGTGTTGACGACAGTCATGCGATACGATCCGCAAATCTAATTGCCGAGAAGTTTCTGAGAATACTCCTAGTAAATCAGTCAGACCGACGAAAACAACAAGCCTTCGGCCTATGTACACAAGCCGCCAAGGAAACACTTTAGATTGTAATTGTGAATAAGACACATTTGTGAGCTACTTTGTCCGCAAGAGTTTTCGCCTGAAAGTATGCCAACCATTGTAAGTGCATACAAGCAATAAATATTTATTTTCATTCCTCAAAATGCATTTGATGGCGGAGAGCTGTTCTCCCGGCGCATGCATCCCCAGTGAATTTAAAGAAGCTCTATGTATTAATACAGTTACACTGCATCCATTTATAAGAAGCCTAGATGAACCATTTACGCGTCCTCTACAATTAGGCGACTTGTTCTTGAATGCACTGTGAGGTAAGAAGCGCGCCCGACCCAATCTTCTAGCGTTGCGCGCTGCACAGATCGGCTGGGAGCAGCTGAGCAGGGTGGGGTAGGCATGAATACGATAGGCATGAACGAAAGCGATAGGCATGAACTAGCCCCGTTGCGAAAGCCGTAAGAAGCTAGCGCGCGCGCCAGTCGAGCCCAACGTTACTAATCTAGTAACGTTGGTCGAGCCCGGCCGTGCCTGAAGTTACGGGCCTTACAGGCGGGCGATACTTTCTAAAAACGGCGGTGCGCGTGGTGGTTTACGTCGTCATGGCAACAGGCACAGCAGCCGTGCGGTACCTCTACCCCCCCCCCCCCCTCCCCCTATGCAGGAGGCGTTGCCCTATGTCGCGCGCACAGTTTTTTTTTTTTTTTTTTTTTTTTTTGCTGGCTGTGCTCGGGCGCGTTTTTCTTATGCGCGTGCGCTACGCCGCGCTTTTTGTTTCTTTTCTTTTGTGTAAATTCAGATACACAAAGAATGCACGGCGCGCCGCGCACAAGTACGCAAATAATGTCAATGCGTGCTTAAAAGCATAAAAACGCATTGACATTGCTTGTTCCAGACTAACCGCCGTATTCAGAAATACAACTTAGCTTCAAGCCCGTGCTTGACTTGATTTAAAGGACGCCTGGCGCGAACATGCTCAGGACGGTCATTGCGCTTGCTTCGGTACGTTCACAATAGGCGTCACTTAGACCAAGTCAAGCATGGACTTGAAGCGAAGTTGCATTTCTGAATACGGGGGTAAGTGCTGTGAAGACAGAACCGCGGACGGGATAGAGGAGAGAGCGCGCTGCGCTATAGGCTCCGTACAGTGAACAGGCGGCGCTGCTGCGCAGCAGCGGTGGCGCGATGCTCAACGTCGCATGTGGCGGGTGGCGCGAACCTGGGAAGGGGGGAAGACAGCGAGATTTCGGAACTACGTATACACGCCTCCGAAAGCCGCACGTATATCCGCGATCCGCTTTCTTTTTATTGCGATAGCAATTATATGGACACTTGAACCTGATTTCTGCCGTCGGCGTCGCCGTCGTCGTCGCCGTCGCCGTCGCCGTGAGGTTCCCTATAGATAAAATCTTCGCCGCGCGCCGTATGCCCGAGAGGAAGCGTGCGGGGACGCGCGCTATCACGGAGAGCGAACGCACTCAATCTCCCACGCGCAAGCAAGGAAGCTGGAAGGTGGCGCCCGAGGGAGCAGGGGGGGGGGGGGGGGGCACTTCTACTGTGCCAACAACCGCGCTCTTCGCTCGACCGCACGGTCTCTTATCTCTCCCACGCGCACGCAAGGAAGCGGGAAGCCAGCGCCGGAGGGAGCGGGGGGTCGCTCGCACCGTCTCTTATCTCCACACGCCTCTGACCTTTAAGCGCCGTGCATTCGCTATAGACCGCACGTACCTTCGCCCGCTGCGGCGTATGCTTGCTGCCAGCGTTTTGACAGTCGTTGTCTGCTGTCATTCAGTGTGATCTCTTCGTGTTTGTGCGCGCTCACACCACGCTTGTTCATTCAGTTCGTAATAGTCGGGCCACATTTTCCAACGCACGCTACACACGCAATGCTGCCCGGATCGGCAGTGCAGCGCTACAGGTGTGTCCCTTCGCACGCGCTGCCCACGGGAAGCGCTTCTCATCAACACCACCGTTTCACACGCGCCTTCTCGTGGTCATCGAGTCTCTCTTCATGTCGGTCTACTTACGCCGCAGCACACCTGCTTACTTAATCAGCTCATGTTTACTACAATTCATATTGCTACCAAAGCCGCTCACCTTACTTCGTATGACATTGCTGTGTTGCTATCGCATTCATTGCTTCGCCCTTAGGGCGAAACTGTGACATTTTTTTTGTGCGTGTGTGTACGTGAAAGTACAAGCGTGGCCCTCTGTGATGGCACAAATAGTTTTTGCGGGGTTCAGGCCTATTAAAGGAATAGACGATTACTTTCACGGTGCAGCGTTAACCAGCGGAGACAAGCTCTACGCTGCTTCGCATGTTGCTTGTGTGAAAGACGGCGTGGACGTTCACGCGAAGTGCCATTCGCAACAGGGAAAGCAAGTATACGACGTCATCCTTCACGTGAGTAAAGCTTACTGTTATACTAAAATTGAAGTCACTAAACTGGCACCCTCAAAACGTGACACCCTGAAACCGATTTTTAATCGACGCCTCACTGTTGGCAATGCATGCCTCATTTCGCCCCGGCGCGTTGTACGCCGCGGCCTATCATTTGATGCCCCTGTCACACTGTTACTTTAGATTGTCATACAGCTCGATCTGGACCGCGTGCAGCTACACGCTCACTCGTAGGCTGTCGTCAGCACAGTCATGTCGAGTGAGCTAAACGATTCGGATTGTTGGATCGTGTGGCAGTGACCATGCTATCCTCGTTGACTCGTTTGGGACCCAGTCGGAGCCACCTGCTGCGTTGATAAACGAGATTTATTAACTAGGCGATCTTAATTACATGACGCGAATGTTCGTTCTTCATCATGTACAATGATCGAGGCTCATTAGGCCCCTTTCACGAGATACGATATCGCATGCGAATTCCTTTCCTTGCATACGCGCTTTGCTTTTACAATGATACATCGCAAATGTATATCACAAGAAAAATCGCACCATGTGAAACCGCGCCTCTCAAGCGCCAGCGGCCGAAACGAGGATCGTCGAGTTAGTGCTCGCCAGCTCAAAATAGGCTTCCTTGGCATAAAATATTGCTCATCGCACATGCCAGTGCTATGCTGATCATACCGAATGCTAAGACAACGGCAAGCAGTCGTCAAATCAGCAAAGTCGTGACAAATTTCTTTTAAATGTTCAGCAGCTGGCCATGGCCGCTGGCGTCGCACAACGAACTGTGAAACGCACATGTGTAGCACGCTTTACAGAACAAACCTTGTCACAAATATCAAAGAAGCTGACTTACTTTACTCTCCTCACAGCTGCGACCCATTTCTTTCGCCGTTCGATCTCATAAGATTTGCCAGGAAACCTGTACAACTTTATCCCCGGCTGGCCTTCGTGGTTGTGACAGCCCTTTACGCAGCAGTATCACCGGTTCCACTTGCCTTTTCTTTTTTCACCTCCGACGCTTGCCGATGAAGCGCATGCCATTGCACCGTCGCAAGACGTATAAAAAAATAAGGAGGCTGGTGAACAAAGCAAAACGGCTTCAACCGTGGCCGAGACTAAATGTAGCGCGCGGGAAAGAACACTCATCGAGCCGGCCGAGCTGCGGCGCCCACTTCCCAACACTGTTGCGTCGCTGCGCCAGATGGCGCCAGAGCAGCCGCAAACTCGACTGTACGGAGCCTATAGATAAGAACTCAGGTTGTAACTTTTGTACCTGCTGCACTACGTTGCTCTGTCTCTCCATGTTCGCTCGCCCGTAGCGATGTATTAAAGGGACACGTACTAAATCAAAACAATAAATCAACTTAGACTGATAAAGTATTCTTCGGAAACTCTGCTATCGTTAATTACACTGCAATAGGTTAATTATTAGAAGAGAAAGTGAAGCTCAAAGTTTTTTTTTTTTTAATTTTCGAGCGGGAACCACAACGTCAGCACTTCAGTGTGACGTCACGACTTCTAAAGTAACTTTTCGTATTTCGGCCACGTTGGCTCAGTAAAAGTACACGAAACTTGCCATGCCACATTCAGTCTTTGGCTCCTTTGGAACACGCTGTAGTCAATCATTACCGCTAAAGAATTAACTGAGACCTAGAAGACGCTGTCAAAATCAATGACGTCACGGTGAGCTGGTGCGGGAACTTCAAGGTGGCGTCGCCACTCGCCTCTGTGTTTTTCGTTTCTTTCTGGCTTCTCGCGGTAAGAGTGGTGTTTTCGGTATTGTGGAAGGGTAATCTACTGATGCAGAAGAAATCATTTTTCCCTGTAGTGTCCTTTTAAACCAGTTTGTTTTACGTCGTCTTGTCTGCCTGCCGTTCCTTCCTGGATGATCAACGACGGGCAAGCTCCAAGCGAACGCTGTTCTAGTTGGCGGCCGCTTCAAGTTATGAAGAAGTTCTTTAAAGATAAAGGGTTAGCAACGGAAGGACAAAGTTAATTCCGTTCTCTAATTGTTTAAAGGAAATATGAAGATATAAACAAATTTCAGTTAAAGGTGTATTCTTTAGGCGTTCGTGAGTGCTTCTGGCGTGCTGACCTAGAACGATTCGAAGTACTTAGTACGGATGCGTCAATGTTCATGTCGCCATGAATAAATTGAAACAAAACTTTAGTCGTGATAGTTTTGCCCTACTTTGCAGTATTATTAAACCAGTTCTCTTTAACAATTCAGTCAATGAATCCGAGAACTTGTATTTATTCAAAAAGAACCTTAGTGCCTTCCTCTGCACCCCCTACCTTCCTACAATGAGTTATTTTGTGTACAGAAACGAAACAATATTGGCGTACTCAAGCACTGGTCGAACAAGCATTTTTAGGCCAGCAGATTTGCTTCAGGGGGCGCAAGACGAAGGCGTCTTCTCAGAAAGAAGAGTCGCTTTAGTGCTCAGCATGTACATTAATTTCCACTTGAGGTTATTTTGTTAACATGACTTTACCATCGGAGAGCGTGTGTTAAAATTATACCTAAATATTTACGCTGAAATACACAAGTGAGAAGTGATTCATTCATAATGTAAGTAAAAACAGATATCTGTTTCTTTCTACTTACTGTTAGCGTTACAGATCTTGGCGCATTTAGAGTCATCTGCCGCTCCTGACACCAAGAAAAGGCTGAATTTAACAGCGGAGATGTTTAAGACGGCCGTTAGTCTGTCCGTTGCGGACAAAAATGTGTGCCGATCCTGGCGGTAGTGCAGAAAGAGTCCAACACAGTGGCACATACACCTGTGAACTAGCGAAGCTGAGCCTAGCTAAGTCAGCTAAGCATGGTTGGGACTACTTAAGCTTAGTCAGTCATCGATAGCCAATCAATAGCTAATCGATCAATAATCAATAAATTGCGGAAAACGCTGGGAATGATTTGGTAGTGCTTAGCCAGCCCAAATATGTGGCCAATACCTTGCGATAGCCAATCGATAGCCAATTAATAGCTAATCGATAATCGATCAATTATCTATAAATTCCGGGAAATGCTGGGGATGGCTTGTTAGCGTTTAGCCTTGCCCAAAAGTCAGGACTATAATAAAGCTAGGTGCTCATCAGCTCCCCTGTCTTTTAGCATTGCTCCTCCAGTGCAAGCTACGCTAATTTCGGAACATGGTGATCATCACTGCGAATGATTTCGCGGTACGAAATACAATAATCCGCGAATAGACGGATGTTTCCATGTAATCGGGAAGGCAAATCTTTTGTGTATTAAAAATAAAAGTGGGCC
Organism: Dermacentor silvarum; assembly: GCF_013339745.2. NCBI lineage: Eukaryota > Metazoa > Arthropoda > Arachnida > Ixodida > Ixodidae > Dermacentor > Dermacentor silvarum. The sequence continues at coordinate 67,799,639 of NC_051158.1, read as the reverse complement.
CAACCAACGCACAGCCTTGGCGCACTCCCGATGTAACAGGCGCTAAATTGGAAGCTTCGCTATGATATACACGAATTGTGAGCGATATGAGCGATACAGATCGGCACACTCACTCATGAGTGCACTCACTCACAGTCACTCGCATTTATTTCAATGGCGTGAGTGCGCGTGCGAGTGAGTGCCAGTGAGTGTTAGTGGAGGTGAGTGCGAGTGAGTGGAGGTGAGTGCGAGTGAGTGGAGGTGAGTGCGAGTGAGTGTGAATGGAGGTGAGTGCGAGTGCCAGTGAATGTGGGTGGAGGTGAGTGGGAGTGAGAACCAGTAAGTCTGAGTGAAGGCTAGTGTGAGTGGAGGTGAGAGCGAGTGAGTGCCAGTGAGTGTGAGTGTGAGTGGAGGTGAGTGCGAGTGCGAGTGAGTGCCAGTGAGTGTGAGTGCAGCTGAGTGCGAGTACGAGTGAGTGCCAGTGTGTGCGAGTGCAGGTGAGTACGAGTGAGTGCTAGTGAGTGTGAGTGGAAATGAGTGCGAATGCCAGTGAGTGCTAGTGAGTGTGAGTGGAAGTGAGGGCGAGTGTGAGTCAGTGCTAGTGAGTGTGAGCGCGAGTGAGTGCCAGTGAGTGCGAATGCAGATGAGCGTGAACGTGAGTGTGGGGCCTGGAAAAAATTATGGTGAGTGAGTGTGAGTGAGTTTTCTCCCACACTACCGACTGATGGCGCTCACACTTGATGCTTCGTATAGGTCTCGTACCGTATCCTGTGGGCAGGTTTGCGTTAGTATCCGTGTTTTGTTGCGCTGTACTATCTGGACCGTGCTCTATACCCGATGTCGCTGTTTCTGTTGCTTGTTTCTCGCAGTATATAATATATACGGATGGCCGCGCGTAGGCCGGGTCTAAGCGCGCACTGTTCGGCACCGTGCGCCGGCTACCACAAATATTTGGTTCCGTGAAACTAAATTCAGTTATCATGGGAAGAGTGCACCACAGGCAGTGTATCGAAACGCAGAGTCCGAAATGACGTTCTCTGCCTCCTCGCCGGCGCTTTGGTAGGGATGCGCGGCCACCCTAAATTTGTTCAATAAAGCACGACGATTCGTCAAGCCACAGTGAGCACACGTGTTTGCGCTCATAAACTCCAGATGGATTGCAAATGGGTCGGTGTGTGTCTCCAGTGCATTTTGCAGTCCAGTGACAGTGCGTAGAATTGTTTCGTATCCCCGGGCGTCTAGCTCGCAAGTCCATCTGAGGGCCCCAGCAAGTCCCAGCAGAGAAAAGCAAGTATAGAAGCGTGCGATAAATGTGATCGTTTTAAAAGGACGCAAGAACTGGGCAGCGGCCGATACCTGCGGCTGATGGGAACAGTTAGTTAGGCTGCGCTGATGAGGCGTCGTTATTTTCATAAAAGCGGGTAAAAGCAGCGTATTCGACCTCGCGGTCGTTTGCGAAGTTCATTATATATTGTCGTGGTACAGCGCGAACAGAAGACAGGGCGACGTTCTTCAAGAACAGCACAGGACGACCTGTTTCAACAAAACACAGCAGAGAAAAACGTCTTCTTCCTCTAAGAATCCCACTGACCCACTAGACAGAGTCTGTTAATGCGTCCATCCTCGTTGTCGTCTGCCTAGAGCACGCGTGTCATTTGTCCCTCCCTAAAAGAGCATCGCCCCGATGCTAGACCAGAAATGTCACTTGCGGAAGTGAGGGTCCCTCACATAGTCATTCGCTCACATACGGCTTCATGCGCACAACATGCACAAGTTCAGGGCGGTGCGGGCGGCGCCGCGTACAGTTGGGACTATCAGGGACGACCTCGTAGGTGACATCACTGAGTCGCCGCAATACTCGATATGGGCCGAAGTATCACCTTAACAGCCTCTCGGAGAGGCCTCGTTTCCGTATGGGTGTCCAAACCCACACTAGGTCGCCGACTTCATAGGTTATGGTTCTACGGTGAGCATCATAGCAGCCTGCGTCGTAGTCTTGCTGCTGGCAGATCCGCAAGCGCGCGAGCTGCCGAGCCTCTTCGGCGCGTTGGGCAAACACATCGGCGTCCGTGTCAGTGTCGTCAAATTCGTGCGGAAGCATAGCATCCAACATCGTTCGTACTTCCCGGCCGTGAACAATGCTGAACGAAGTCATGCGCGTCGTCTCTTGTTTCGCCGTTTTGCACGCAAACGTGATATAAGGGAGGATGTCATACCAATTTTTATGTTCGACATCCACGTACATTAAAAGCATGTCTTCAATTGTTTTGTTGAGGCGCTCCGTCAATCCGTTGGTTTGTGGATGGTAGGTGGTTGACTTCCTATGAGCCGTTCCACTTAGCAGCAAGACGTGATCTAAAAGCGCAGCTGTGAATGCGCTTCCTCGGTCGGTTATTACGACGCGCGGTGCGCCGTGTCGCAACACAACATTCTCGATGAAAAATCGCGCCACCTCGGCTGCTGTGCCTCTCTGGATGGCCTTTGTTTCAGCGTAACGTGTCAGGTAGTCGGTTGCGATGAGAACAAAGCGATTTCCCGCAGTAGAAGTAGGAAGTGGACCCAAAATATTTATTCCGATTTTATGAAATGGTGTTCGTGGAACCTGAACAGGTTGTAGGAGGCCGGCTGGTTTCATCGGGGGCGACTTGCGCCTCTGGAAGTCGAGACAAGTGCGAACGTGATGTTTCACGGCGGTGGTAAGTCTCGGCCAGTAGTGGCTTTGCCGCACTCTGCCCAATCTTCGTGTGTAGCCTAAGTGACCAGAAGTCACCTCGTTGTGACAGGCTTGAAGTACTTCCATACGAAGAGCTGCAGGAATGACGAGCAGATAGGGGGATCCGGTCGAAGAAAAGTTTCTTTTGTAAAGGACGTTGGCCCCTAAACAAAACGATGACAATCCTCTTGCGAAAACTCTAGGTGCTTTCGCAGATCTTCCATCTAAGTAACTGATTAGACCAAGCAACTCAGGGTCGTCCCGTTGTTGTTGAGCGATGGCGGAGGTGTCCAGAACACAAAGAAATGCTGTTTCATCTTCTTCGAGTGAACAAGCCGACTCTATCGGTGATCGAGACAGGCAGTCAGCATCCGTATGTCGCTTCCCCGACTTGTACGTGACTGTCATGTCAAATTCCTGCAGCCTTAGGCTCCAACGCGCCAATCGTCCAGAAGGATCTTTAAGGTTCGTCAACCAACACAGTGAATGGTGGTCGCTGACAACTTTAAATGGGCGGCCATACAAATATGGGCGAAATTTCATAACCGCCCATACCACGGCGAGGCATTCTTTCTCAGTTGTGGAATAATTTGCCTCTGTGCGTGAGAGCGTTCTGCTTGCGTAGGCAATCACTCTTTCCGTGTCCTCCTGCCGCTGCACAAGAACAGCTCCCAAGCCAACATTGCTGGCATCAGTGTGGAGCAATGTAGGAGCAGTCTCATCAAAGTGGGCCAGCACTGGAGGTGTCTGGAGACGTTGCCGCTAGACGTTAAATGCACTTTGCTCTTCGTCGCCCCATACAAAAGTAACGTCGTCTCTCGTGAGGCGAGTTAACGGCGACGCAATGTGAGCAAAATCGGCAATAAACCGCCGGTAATAGGCGCAGAGACCGAGGAAGCGCCTGACAGCCTTTTTATCGGATGGTACAGGAAACTGTGCGACGGCGCAATTTTTTCAGGATCTGGGCGGACACCGGCATGGCTGACGACGTGACCAAGAAACTGTAGTTCCGCAAAGCCAAAGTGGCACTTCTCCGGCTTCAGGCCGGCGGATCGTATGGACTGCAAAACCGCTTCAAGCCGTGCGAGATGTTCCTCAAACGTTGCGGAGAACACGATGACGTCGTCGAGGTACACTAAGCAGGTTTTCCACTTCAGACCCGAAAGCACAGTATCCATGAGGCGTTGGAACGTAGCAGGGGCAAAACACAAGCCGAAAGGCAAAACCTTAAATTCGTATAGGCCATCTGGCGTCACAAAAGCAGTTTTTTCACGGTCCCTCGGGTGTACCCCAATTTGCCAATATCCGCTCTTTAAGTCCATGGAAGAGAAGTAACGTGCGTGTCGAAGCCTGTCGAGGGAATCGTCGATACGGGGAAGCGGGTACACGTCTTTCTTCGTCACCTGATTTAGTTTTCGGTAGTCCACACAGAAACGCAAGCTGCCGTCTTTTTTCTTGACTAGAACTACAGGGGATGCCCAGGGACTCCTTGATGGTTGGATCACGTCGTCTTGAAGCATTTTCGTCACCTGTTGTTGTATGGCTTCACGTTCTCTGGGAGCCACACGATAAGGATTTCGGTGAATTGGTCTTGCCGTATCCTCTGTAATTATTCATTGCTTTGTTAGAGGCGTCCGACCGACTCTTGACGTCGACGCAAAGCAGTCGTTGAACTTGGCTAATAGCGTAAGACGCCGTTCGCGTTCGTGCTGCGGCAAAACAGTGCTGACGTCAAGTGCAGGAGCTGGGTCTTGTGTAGGCGCTTCTTCGAGTAGTGAACAGCAGCCGCGAACAACCGCAACGCCGTCAAAATAAGCCACAGCCGTGCCTTTTGGAACGTGCCGTCGCTCTGTGCTAAAGTTTGTTAGCAATAGATTTGCGCGCCCGTCGGTGACATTCACAATTCCTCGTGCGACAGAGATACCGTGAGTAAACAACAAAATGGTTATTTGGTCGGCAACTCCTTCGCAATGAAACGGTACGTCGCATGCCACGGAAACAAGGATACATGACCGAGGTGGGACTACGACGTCGTCTTCTATTAGACGAAAGGAGTTGTGTTGCGGCGATAAGCAATGGACTAAACCAGGGCTCTTATAAAACGTCACCATGCGGTCTGGGATGTTAATTACGGCGCCATATTCTCTTAGAAAATCCATTCCAATAATCAAATCTTTACAGCACATGGGAAGAACAATGAAAGCGGCCACGAAAGACGAATCTCCAATGTTAAGCCTAGCAGTACATCTTCCAGTAGACATCAGCAATTGTCCACCTGCCGTCCTTATGTGAGGTCCCATCCATGGCGTCTGTACTTTCTTCAGCCGGAGGGCGAGTTCCTGACTCATTATACAGAACTCGGCACCAGTGTCGACTAACGCTGTCACCGGCTGTCCATCCACGAAAATATCAAGGTCGGCGCTCAAAATATCTTCGGGGTCAGTGGTTATCGGCTTCTTGGCGTTCTGCAGCGGGAGAGTTGGGGGCTTTTTATGGTCGTGCGGCGGGCCTGCAAGCTTACCCTCAGAGGTCGCCGTCTTCAGTTTCCCCGGTGGGGGCTGGGCGACATTCGTCTTTGAACGTCAGCAAAAGTGCGTCCAGCAGGCATCTGGCGTGGAGGGGTTGGAGAGCGTGATCGACGGCTGAAATCAGTTCGATCATTGGGCGCAGATGCTTGATTCGGGTGCGCTATTGGAGGAAAAGCAGCGTCGTCGCGGCGTAGCATGGAGTCGTCATTTGCACGTCGAACATCAGACCACGGACGAAGAGGTCGAAATGATGAGTCGCGATGCCAGCAATGGCGCGAAATATGGCCGGCACCCCCGCAGTTAAAACAGAGGGGGCGGTTGTCGGCGGTGCGCCACGCGTCGGATCTCCGAAATTGTGGCCGTCTCGTAGGGTCATTTTGCGACGTGGTCCACGGCGCGGCGAATGACGGCTGACGGTATGACTGCATCGGCATCACGGGTGCGCGCCTCAAAGCCTCCTCTTTTGGCGGCGACCAAGGAGCGGCTGTCGGAGGCTGGTGGTACGGCGGTGTGGCTGTAACGGGTGGGGGACATCAGACGGCGGCGGCGTAACTCATGGGACGCTGTTGGTCCTGAAGATAGGCAGCGGGAACGCCTGCCTGATTTCGTCGCGTACCACTTCGGCGATTGACGTGACGAGTCTATCCACTGTCGGTGTCATAATTCTGAGAAGTTCTTCTCTGACGAGCTCTCTGATCATTTCCCGCAAGGAGCTCTGATACGTTGGAGTCAATGCGGCGGCATTGATTGCAGTGCTGTTGGACAGTAAGTAGATCGTACTGCCTGCACCGTTGATGAATGGCCCGCTCAATAGCCGCAGCCTCTTTGATAAAATCAGCGGCGGTGACAGGAGGATTCCGTACAAGCCCCGCGAACAACTGCTCTTTACACCTCGCATGAGGTAGCGCAGCTTTCTATCCTCGGTCATGTTCGGGTCGGCTCTACGAAAGAGACGGGCCATGTCTTCGGCAAACATTGTGACCGACTCGTTGGGTTGTTGCACCCGTAGCTCTATCAACTGCTGGGCGCGGTCGCGTCGGTCGGCACTTGCAAAAGTATCTGTGATTTTCTGCCGAAAGTCATTCCATGTCGTTAGGCCAGCTTCGCGGTTCTCGTACCAAGTACGGCCACTGTCGTCAAGGGCAAAATAGACGTAAGAGAGCTTCTGCTGCTCTGTCCACTGGTTAATCTGTGCGACGCGGTCATACTTGTCAAGCCAGTCTTCAATGTCTTCGAAGGCTGCACCACGATAGCGATCGGGAACCAGCGGATGAAGAACGGTTACCTGTTGCGGGCTGGGAGACCGGCTGCTTTGCGGTGCTTGCGGTGGGCTGGTTTCGTCCATTGCCAGATGTGTGGAGCTCCTGGGAGGTGGTTGAAGAGGGGAGAACTCCGTGGCAAGGCCTAGAATTCGACGACTGAAGCGATGCACGGGTGTCGTAACTGCTGACAATGCGTCCGGGCTAGATGAACGACTCCCAGAAGGAGTCCGGGGCATCAGGCGCTGTCAATACCCAGCACCTCCACCAGTGTCGCGGTACAACGCGAACAGAAGACAGGGACACGTTCTTCAAGAACAGCACAGGACGACCTGTTCCAACAAAACAGAACAGAGAAAAACGTCTTCTTCCTCTAAGAATCCCACTGATCCACTAGACGGAGTCCGTTAATGCCCCCATCGTCGTTGTCGTCTGCCTAGAGCACGCGTGTCAATATGAACTTCTTTTAATATGACTTCGACAACGTTAATGCGATGACAAATTGCGATTACATCCTTCGGTTTAGGATCGCTGCGGAGAGCGATCCTAAACCGAAGGTCTCAGCAGCCCGGTTTTCGCGCAGCGCGGCGTGGTTTCGCGAGAAATGTAAACAAGAGAGGAGAATCTGGCCCGACACGATGGCAAAATAACGCCGACTTCGGCGTCACTAACCTTCACAAAGAGTGACGTCAGGGCCCCTCCTCCGTTTTACCTTCCTCCATGGTTAAAACCTACCGGCAACCAAACACGCTGGGCTACAGCGAACCGCTACAGTGAAACTGTAGCACCGCCCGCGTAACAAAGAGGAGGCAAATTTCCTTCCTCCGTGCCGCCGAGCGCCTGCAGGGTGACTTGTTGGACTGACATTCTAAGGGAGAAAAAACACGGAGAAAGGAAAGAACGAAGGAGATGGCGCCACGAAGAGCTAGCCTGCCAAGGCTGGCTACGTGACGTAATTCTCCCTCCTGATTTATTTCCCTCCTCCATGCATTTATGGCTTCTGAGTCACGTGACAAAAACTAGCCAATCGGCGGCACGGGGGTGAAGAGAAAAAGCGTCGCAGTACTTCTCAATAGGGTTGCCAGATTGGGCTATTAATAGCCAAATCGGGCTACTTTTTACGCTGCTTGGCGTCGAAATTCCGAGTTGGCTACATGGCTATATTTGGGCTATTTTTGTATTAAGGACTTCCGGGTCCCGGGGACCACGTCAGCACTGACAAAATTTGGGAACGCCGGTTTATGAAAACCGAAGCTCATTGCTGCGAAAAATTTTTGTAGGCAGTCTCGAAGGCTGTGTTTTTAGGCAGTGTCGGCGCTGAGTGGATGGCGTTAAGCCATCGCTACCGTGTTTACACGTCTTTCCAGGCTAAGCTTTCTTTTTGTTTTGGTTTCGGCGCCATCTGCTGCCGCTTCACGCGTGGTTCAGTAAGAAAACCATTCTCAAAACTAAGCATGGGCAAGTGGGCGAAATACAGCCGTGCTTATAAGAAGGAATGGGAGAAGGACCCCTCTTTCAAAGGTAAATTTTACTTTATGCGCATATTTGGTGTTAAAAGCGTCTGGTGGTGCGTTGTTTCGGAATGGAGTAAGAAACTCGGCAAATTTCTTACTCTATTACAAAATTTCCGAAATTCATTCCGCATTCGAAGGCAACTATTGCATCTGCAAAGCATAAAGCCATTCAGAATTTAAAATATTGCGGCTGAGAATGAGGATGTTTTAAGGTAGCGTGAAGGTCTTGCGTGACGCTCCCACATGATCACGAACTTCGGCACAGGCACGAGCGCACTATCGCACTTCGTACTTGCGGTTGACGCACTTTGTACTCGCTCGTCGTCTGCCGTTATCTCAAGATCGGTAGCCACGGCACGGTGCGCGTGGAGGACCGCTGCCGTTCCGTCCCTTCTTGCCCTTCTAGTCTTTGGAAACACACAGATATTGCCGGCCCACCGGCTTTATTAAAGAAAGGATAATCGAACGCGCTATAGGATATTATAGCGTTTCCTTTTTGCAGAAGCAAGAACGCACGTGCGCCATTTTCAGTTAGTGTGACGTAGCGACGCTAACGGAGGGTGCGCCAGCATGGTCGAGCCGAGTGTGTTCGCGAAGAACGGGTTATCAGAGTGTGCGGGCTCGTTTCCTTTACCGTTGTCTGCCCCAGCGGGCTTACCACCCGTAAAATGAGTATTTTTGGAACGTGAGAATGCTTTCACTAGGTTTAACAAAAGTGGTTGTCTATGATAAAATAACAGATAACTGAGCAAGAGGTATTTCCTTTTATTGCGATAGCAATTATATGGGCACACCAAGCGCATTTCTACCGTTTTCGTGGTCGTCGCTGTGACGTTGCGTCTAAAGTTCAAACACGGTAACATCGTCGCCGCGCTCGTATGTGTTCCTTAGTGGAATTACATTTCTTTATTTTTTTTCAAGTCACGCTGAAGGTAAGGTACACAGCCCTTCTCGGAAATTTGGCAACACATGCATTCGTGCCTGCATTCACAGAAACTTTCGCACACGTTTTCAGATTGCACGAACCTTGCCAGGGAATCCCTGTTTTAAAATTGCACAGTTCAGCGCTTCGATACTAATACCACCTCGGTTATTGCCAGCGCCGTAATCCAGGTGGCAATTGAAACTGTAAACTATAATTCATCTCTTCGGCTACGGTCGTTCCGTTTTTGCACTCTAAGGCGAATTGCAGTCACAACTGTCCCTTTTTCGCACCAGGAAAATGCGAAAAGGTTTCAAGTTTTCTCCAGAGTACAGTGTGCCTCTAAGCGGCAGCATTTCCTAATTCAACGTCAAGCTGTTTTCGAGTAAAAAATACAAAATTGCGAAAGAGAAAAAGAGAAAGAGAGAGCGCGGGATAGAAATAACATGCTTATTTTATGAATCAAGCTTAGGAAAGGCATCACTCTAAGAGGCATTGACCTCGGGCCGCCTCTTGGGCACTCGATCGTGACCAGCCGAAGCTGATATTAGAGGCTGGAGCTGGCAGTATTTTGCCCGACATTTATAGAAAAATGCCTCGAGTAAAGCGAGGTGTGAACTAAAGTTAGCTCATAACGTGGCACAGTAAATACTGATAGCGTCATGAATCAACCGGAAACGAAATCCTTCGGCTCGTTGTAACAATAAGTGGTGCCCAAATCCACGTCTGAGTGGCAGCTCTCACTAGAATTATTTACGCAGATCTTAAGGCCACTGTTGTGCTCGTTGCATGTGGCGGAAGTAATTTTGGAGCCTGAAATACGCGGTGAACCATCTGCGTCATCTATAAGACACCTGCAGAACATCATCAAACTTTTGGCTATCTTTTGGGCTACTTTTGGGTCACAAAAAAATTAGGGTCTGGCTATCTTTGGGCTACATATTGAGATCATTTGGCTATTTTTTGTTGGGGCCATCTGGCAACCCTACTTCTCAAATTTCAGTGATTTCGAGGAGCGGTAGCGTCGCGCAGTGGCCGTCCGGGACTTCAACCTGCCGTAATCCTTGTTATTGCACGCCGCTTTTGTACGTTTGTTGGAACGAAGTGCTGCCACCTGCCTCGGGTACCTCGGCGATCGTTTGATTTCTGCGCAACGCAATGGCGGGTAAGTAGCCAATGGTGCTTTTCATTGAGTCATTTTTTGCCAGCGGTCGGCGGTACCGGCGCGGCGGCCAACCGGCAAGTTGCAGTGCCTCAAGGTAGCCGCGCCTTTTGTTCGTCTCCGCGGCCGTATGCCCGAGCATGCAACCACAACGCAGAGCGCTGTTGCCCATACGCCTTTATCATTAGGCAGCAGCGGATTAACTGTCAGAGGCACGGGCCTTTACTTGATTGTTAAGCCCACCGAAGTACACGGACTCAAAGGATCGACATCAGTTTGTGCCAATGCAACACGTGTGAATGAACCGTGTCTCCGTACGTGCTGTTTATTCTCGAATTTCAGTGCATAACCGTACTCCGGTGGTACCTCAGCGTCGAACGATAGCTGTGAGATCTCGCAACGCTTCGAGAGACTGTGCTTTGGATAGTGGCTTTCGTGCCGCGAAGCTCGTATTCTGGTCCCGACGCGTGGGTTGCCTGTGTGGGGTATTACGTATCTGAATATTATATTGAAAGGGGTCCTGAACCACTTGTATTGCGATAGCAATCATATGGACACTCGAGGCCGTCGTCCCCGCCGTGAATTTCCGTCCTATTGCGATAACATCGCGGCCGCGCACAGTATGCTGTAGGTGCGAGCGAAAGCTTGACAGGATCGTCCGGGAAGGATGGTGACTTCTTGACGCGACAGTGTCTCCGTGCTCCCTCAAGTGCTGTAGACGATAAGGCGAGCATTTCCCTTCCTCATATAGAACCACTTATGTCCTCTCGCGCTCGCAAAGGAGGAAGGCTGGGAGGGTGCACGCCGTGTTCTCCCGCGCGCAAGTGGGGGGGAGTCGGAGGGGGGGGGGGGGGGGGGTGAGGAGTTAGCGTGCATCTCTTCTACTCCAGCTGCGGCTGCTGAGCGCGGGCGCGCCCGTCCTACCTTGGAAGCACGATGTAAGAATAAGGAGAGGTGCTGACACTCTCCCCCCAACGCGCGCGAAAGCGCCGCTCGCTCGCGTCCAGATTATCTTCGGCTTGGTTGCCGCTGGTTCGGCGCCGTCGTAGAGGGCGCTGCGGTATGCGGTCCCAGCCTCGGCGGCAAGGCGCGTGCTGCCGCTGCTTCGTCTTCCTGCTTGCATGTGCGGTTGCGCTGTTTTGAAGGCACGATTTTTGTTCGCGTTTGTTTCATGAGCTTGTGCTTGGGTATTGTCGCCACGGGCCCTCGACGAAGGTGGCAGCGGCCTTCTGAGGGGCGTTTGAAATGGCTAGAAAGTGCTTCGTTCCGAACTGCAATTCTGGATACCTGACTTGTGCGGAGCGTGTGCCTTTATTCAAAGCGCCGTCCGACAGCTGTCGTCAAGAGCAGTGACGCCGTGCAAATCTGAGGGCAGACCGAACTCTAACGCCTACCGACCATGTCTGCACCAGCCATTTTTCAGAAGATACGATATCGATGGCATATTGTCACGACGTCGAAAGATCGAGGGACAAACGAAACGCACTTGTCGGCAGAGGCAGTAACAAGAACGGACGGTTTTAAAATAGCGCGCTAGTCACTGCTTCTTCTTCTTCTTGCTATGTTTTCATAAGTGCCGATGTGTCTTATGCCATCGTCATCGCCGCGCTAGACACGTGGCAATATTACGCGGAGCGCTCGATAAAAGGATTCCCCACCTTATTTCCAAACTGTCCAAAGAACCTCACACGGTCAAATAAACCTCGAAAGCCGCTGCGGAAGAGAGAACCTCCTGTGTGCCGCAGTAGTTCGTGCAAATTTTGCTGCATGTAAAAGATATATACTGGGTGGTTTACTATCATGCACCAAGATTGGAAAATATGTAAATGTCACGTAGCTGGACAGAACCAAGGTAATGTTGTCTGCCGTCGCTTGGAGATACTCAGATTATTTTTTATTCCGCTTAATTACATAATTATTTTCATAATTGATTAATCAACTCTTTTAATGCTATAATTGGATAAAAAGTATGAACAAGAGAATTGTACAGCAGCGTGGAAAACTCCCAATATAACTTTCTGTTGCTCAATACGTGATACATAAAAGTGTTTTCCGAGCGTGAACGAAACCCGCGAATACAGCAATATTGCCGCGCGACTGGCCGCTCGAGGCACTTTGCGTGTATTCGTGAGCTTCTTTCATGCTCGGAAAACACTTCTACGTAGCGCGTATTGAGCAATAGAAAGCTGTATCGGGAGTCTTTCATGTTGCTCTACAATTTTCTCATTGACACGTTTAATCTAATTATAATAATTGAGAAGTTGATCAATAAATACGACTAATTATCTAATTAGGCGGGGACGGCAACAACATGTTTAATCTAATTATAATAATTGAGAAGTTGATCAATAAATACGACTAATTATCTAATCTCCAAGGGACGGCAACAACATTACTATGGTTCTGTCCAGCTACGTGACATTTGCCTATTTTGAAATATTTGTGCACCCTGTAAAATACTGCTGTTTTCTGTGCAGATGTGTGCCTGATTTTCAAATTTGTTCCATCCTGGCTACTGAATTTTTTTTACAATGTTTTTATACATTTTTCCATTGTGGGAGTGTATGAGACCGCAAGCTTCTGGGATGGGTATCACCTATTAAAATTATCGAGCTGCTTCATGCACAAGTTTTTTCGTATTGTGTCTATGCAAAGAAAAAAAGGTCTATGGGATTATTGTGTGGTGGGTGTGAGTGTATTTGTGGACAGGCTGTAGCATGCATTGTCAAACACGCTTATATTGGCATATGGCGAGCCGTCAGCGTCTCGACGACGACGCGGCCCCTCGGCTGCTCCGCTCGTGCGAGCTGAGCGCGAGGTAGAACGCGACAAGACGCCAAGAACAAGGGCTGCAAGAGCAACAGCGTCTGTGAGGGGCATATAATAAATGTGGACAACGAAACGCATCACGTCTTCCCACAGGCACATTCTTATATGCAATTTAAGAAAAAAGAAAGTCGCCTCTTTTTTTAGATCTTGCAAGAGCCACTCAGTCCTCAATGGACGAAAGCCCAATGAATAATATACACGGTCTATGTTAAGTGGAATTGGAATAAAAAAACGCATTTGCTCAGGTTTTCATCAGTAAACTGTGGTAGTGATGCTCTAATTCAAGATAGACGCCTGCCTTCGTCCCGCCTAATAAATTCCCATTTGAAAGAGTTTTTGCATAGCTGATGCGCATTCTCATCTTAAGTTCAGCCACTTTGCTCTAGTGCATTGCATATCGGAAGCTTGCGCCGTTTCATTTCTTAATTTATATCACGGCCACATTGAATTCGCGCAACGATGATTGAACGGTTTTCTGAGTGTGAATGGAAGCAGCGATAAGCATGAAATACATTTTCTGGTGCAGTCACTATTTTCTTCTGATCGAGTGGTAGCACGTGGGCTAACACTTTCATTTTTTTATGCTTGGATGAACGGCTAGACCGGACGAAACAAATTGCGCGCGCGAGGGTAACTTCAGTGGGCTTTGAGTGCTGCCCGATTGATCCGTGTTCACGTCATCCACGCCCTGCACAAGGAACCTTCATGTTAGCGAATACACTTATCACTTTAATGTGAATGAACGATTTTTTTTCGCGCTTTGTGATTTACTCACTCCACTATGAACGAAAATTTAGCGGAGGCCGAGGAATGCCAAGCCGCCGGCGCCGTTAAGCTGGGACCGCTGGCCGCGGCGCCCTCTATCTGCTCGCAGCAGAGCTACTCGGTGCGCCCGCGCGCGGCTGAACATAATCTGGACGCTCGCTCGCGCGCAGTGTCAACACCTAAATATTCTTCCACCGTGAGAGGGACCAAGCTCTGCAGGTATTCCTTTCCTAATGCGCTTAGATTCACCTTCTTCAGGGTATGGGCTACTGCAGCCCATCTGTGCTGCCAAGTTTTTTTTTTTTTTCCCGCTAGATGCACTAAGAAAATGTGTGCCATAAATGGCTTAATATTCCTAGCAAGGGCACGAATAGTTTTGCCTGTTTAAAGGTGTGGAAACCATTGAGAAATAAGCTTCAGAATATATTGATAACTCAAATCATATATTTACAAAATAATGCAAACTACTCTGGCATCAAATAGTGAATGCTGGTGCACACCCGAACAGTGGTATGCATTATATTCCTCTATTAAAACATTTAATTACTTCCTATTCTGTTTTCTTTATGCATATTACATGACATAGAGTCTACTCAGCAACTTCTGAGGTCTCTTAAGTTCTAAAAAAACCAATTCACCTCCGATTACGATACTCCCAAATACGAAATTGGAGCGCAGCTCTGTCCGTGTTTTCATTTCGCGTTATATTGCCTGGCGCGGACAATCTGTCTCGTGCGGCTCGTTGCAAACAGAGCAAAGTGTGGCGCGACTCCATCGATAATCGGGAGATCACGAGAAGCAGCACGTGGGTGACACGTGGGTGCGATTCACAGCAGCCACCGCAAACAGACCTCCGCTATTGCAGTGCTTTGTTTCCATATATGGTATTGGAGGTGTAATCGGTGAACAGACGACGCGCGCTACTCTGGCGTCATCTCGCGGCCATCGTCGCCGCAGAGTCAGTCTTGCACGTCATCATGCTTTTCTTTTCACGCTTTCTCCATACCCTCCTCCTCCGCTTTCCGCCTCATGATTCCGCTGCACCCTCCTTCTCCACTCCTCGCGCTCTCTTCGCTATGTACAGTAAGCAACACGGCAAGACTATTTAGAGCCCCAAGTGCAAAGATCAGACACATGCATTCACTGCCCTATATATCCTCATGGCCACTGAATGGTCCCTATAGTTCCCTATAGCAATTCTTCACGTCAATGATATCCACAGTGGACTTCTCTCTTCTTCTTCTAATCTTTCCCTCCCCTTTTCTCTCCCCTAGTGTAGGGTAGCAAGACGGGCTCAGTCTTGGTTAACCTCCCTGCCTTTCATTCACAATTTTCTCTCTGTCTCTCTCTCGTTTTGGAAACTATGGCTGCACTAAGGAGGGCATGTAGTTATTTTTGAACACCTGGGTTTCTTTAATGCGGACCCAAATCATAGTGCCATGAGTGTTTTCACACTCAATCTCACCGCAGCGCGGCTGCCGCGACCAGCATCACACATCTAACCTCATACTGACCTTATGATTATAAACTCAAGGACGCCACCCACCTCGGACGATTTTACCGTCTGCTCATTTCTGTAAATAAAGTTTATTCCTCCTCCTCAAGTAGTTCACTTTTTTGCAACAGACGCTCCCCATCTGCAAAGAAAAGAAACGAATATATGTTTATCAAGCGCATAAAACACACCACATGTAGCTGTTGCATCCTTTTTCTGAATGATGACTGGGTGATACTGTAACCCTTTCTGTTTGAACACACGAAAAATGAACACATAGGTGGATTGTACGCAACCATCCCTGAATTAATCTGAATAAAACTATTTTGAAGTAAAAAATAGGCTAGGTATCTCAAAATTAAAAAAAGAGACATTCAAATATTTAATACTTTGAAAGTATGCAGATTAAGAAAAATCTGGACCGTCACGTTTACACCTTCATAACTAAAGAAACCAGGGCTTTGTATTTCTTTTTTATTTATTTCAAGAAACCCCTAAAGACCCTCACAGCGAGGGTATATTACATCATCATTATCAGCCTATATTTATGTCCACTGCAGGACGAAGGCCTCTCCCTGTGATCTCCAATTGCCCCTGTCTTGCGCTAGCTGATTCGAACTTGCACCTGCAAATTTCCTAACTTCATCACCCCACCTAGTTTTCTGCCATCCTCGGCTGCGCTTCCCTTCTCTTGGTATCCGTTCTGTAACTTTAATGGTCCACCGGTTATCAATCCTACACATTACATGGCCTGCCCAGCTCCATTTCTTCCGCATCGGCTATCCCCGTTTGTTCTCTGATCCACACCACACCGCTCTCTTCCTGTCTCTTAACGTCAGACCTAACATTTTTCGTTCCATCGATCTTTGTGCGGTCCTTAACTTGTTCTCGAGCTTCTTGGTTAACCTAAAAGTTTCTACCCCATATGTTAGCACCGGTAGAATGCAACGATTGTACACTTTTCTTTTTAACGAGAATGGTATAAGCTCCCAGTCAGGATTTGGTAGTGCCTGCCGTATGTACTCCAACCCAATATTATTCTTCTGTAAATTTCTTTCTCATGATCAGGGTCCGCTGTGAGTAATTGACCTAGATAAACGACCTTTACACACTCTAGAGGCTGACTGGCGATCCTGAATTCTTGTTCCCTTGCCAGGCTATTGAACGGTATGTCCGTCGTCTGCATATTAATCGTCACCCACTTTTACACTTTCTCGCTCAAGGTCCTCAATCATTTGATGTAATTCGTCCTCATTGTTGCTGAATAGGACAATGTCATCTGCAAACCGAAGTTTGCTGAGGTATTCGCCGTTGATCCTCACTCCTAAGCCTTCCCAGTATGTCACAAAAAAGCGCGTAATCCAAGCGCGCGCCGCGTGTCACGCAAGCCAGTGAAAGAACAGGCCGGCCCCGCGGCAACTTCAACAGAGGGGGAGAGCGCATACGCCTCAAACAGCAACGCGAACAACGGCGCCTAGACGTCTAAAAGAGCATCGACGAAGCGACGTTAACCGGAGAGAGAGAGCACACGCGCGCACCGAGACACCTTCTCACCCGGCGAATCGAAAGAGATAATACAGCGTGAGCGTACGCCAACGGGATGAGTCGCCCTCCCCCCTCCCCTCGACAACGCTTCGACGGCGGCGGTCGAAGGTACGAGAAAAGAATAGAAGTTTCCCAGGCTTTGGCCATGCTACCGGATCAGGACTCCGATAGGAATGTTCGAGAACGCCTGTGGAAGCTATATAACCGCCATGCGAGAATCGTTCAGTGGAGTTCAGTTCGCACCGGTGAAGTGATGTAACGTGAAGACCGAGCGTCTGCGGACGAAGGGGATTCCCGGCAAGCTAGTCGACGAGTTCATCGAGCGTCTGCATTTCCGTAAGAAGTTCCTTCTTCGAGATTTGCCCCGAGTTGCGCCGAGATCGTCCGACTCCAGGACCAGCACGGTGAATACGATTGGACACTTAGTGTTCCTATTCATCTTGTACTTTACGTGTTGGACTCTTAGTGCTTGTCGTGAATTATTCTCCTGTGGTGCAAGTGTGTGTGTAACTGTCTTGTGTGAAGAATGTATTTTGTTGTGTTTCGACAACTCTAGGCTCTGACTCGGTCTTTCGACAGCAACCGGCGTTCGCTGGCGCACCAGAGGGCCCATTCTTAATTGTCCTTGCTGTCGTGGGATTATTTTCGGAAGCTGATAAGTCGGCTTTGGAATTTGGTTCGGTGTTTGCGCCTCGTTCACGGGGTCTGTGACACAGTCTAAGAGCTTGAATACTTCTTCTAAGCATGCAGTGAATAGCATTGGAGAGGTTGTGTCTCCTTGCTTGACCTCTTTCTTGATAGGTATTATTCTACTTTTCTTGTGGAGAACCAAGGTTGCTGTGCAATCCTTGTAGATATTTGCCAAGATCTTCACGTATGCCTCCTGTATTCCTTGATTACGCAGTGCCTCTATGACCAGAGGGCCCATTCTTAATTGTCCTTGCTGTCGTGGGATTATTTTCGGAAGCTGATAAGTCGGCTTTGGAATTTGGTTCGGCGTTTGCGCCTCGTTCACGGGGTCTGTGACACAGTCTAAGAGCTTGAATACTTCTTCTAAGCATGCGGTGAATAGCATTGGAGAGGTTCTGTCTCCTTGCTTGACCTCTTTCTTGATAGGTATTATTCTACTTTTCTTGTGGAGAACCAAGGTTGCTGTGCGATCCTTGTAGATATTTGCCAAGATATTCACGTATGCCTCCTGTATTCCTTGATTACGCAGTGCCTCTATGACTGCTGGTATCTCTACTGAATCAAATGCCTTTTCATAATCTATGAAAGCCATGTAGAGAGGTTGATTGTACTCCGCAGATTTCTCGATTACCTGATTTATGACGTGGATATGATCCATCGTAGAATATCTCTTGCTGAAGCCAGCCTGTTCTCTTGGTTGGCTGAAGTCAAGTGTTGCCCTGATTCTATTGGAAATTATCTTGGTGAATATTTTATACAATACTGAAAACAAGCTAATGGGTCTATAATTCTTCAATTCTTTAACGTATGCACACGGCCGTGCAACGCTTAAAACAGCGAAGCTGGTTGATCATAGCCCAACATTTTCCGGAAGTGCACGCGAACTTTTCATCTTATTACTCATGATGATGATGATTTCTTTTCGCTTGTCTCGAACTTACGGCCGTCACTGCGCGTTGTATATCGCAGCTTGCAACACCGACACCACGTTCCACCACGTTGCAGTACCGACAACGCGTTCCAGCAGATCGGCTCCGTGAATGCGTCTCTCTGTCTCTCGCTCTCATTTTCTTAATCTCTCGCAAGCAAAGCGCGCAAAACCTTCTTCACCTCACAGAGCATGAGCGTGCGAACGCACCAACTGTGGATGAAGACGACGACGCTCGAACGCAATAATATGAATTCGACTGTAAGCATTTTGATTTCCTGTCTAACAATAAAAATAAGCGCGCATTGTTCCGATTTCTCCGCAGTAGAAAAGTTCTTCCGCGTCAAATTAATATTGACTCTATAATCTTAAGTAGCGATGAAATAAAACAATCACTAGAAGAAATTGCGCAGGGATTAGAGCTTAGATTTTCTTCCGTATTGCCAAGTTGTTCTCGCTTACGTAGGGCATCAGATGATTTTACAGAAATCTCTATGTTGGAATTGGCTGAAATTGTGGAGCGGCTTCCAGATTCAGCTCCCGGCGTGGATGGGGTAACATCTGCTATGATCAGAATCTTATTTAAGGAAGCTTCTAATGACCTTTTAGCTGTTGTAAATTACTCAATTCGGTTTTCATGGATTCCGTCTGCGTGGAAAATCGCTAAAATCATCCCAATTCTTAAAAATCATGGGGAAGGATATACAATAGATAATATTAGACCAATTGCCCTAACTTCAAATTTGGTTAAATTAATCGAAAGAATTCTATATGCCCGTATGATTAAATTTATACAGAACAAAGACTTGCTTAGCCCCTGCCAAATTGGATTCCGACCATCATGTTCCATTTGGCATGCTCACGTGGACTTAGAAAGTAGAATAAAATTAGCACGGCGACAGAGGCAAATAGGTGCTCTCGTGACGTTAGACATTTCCAAAGCATACGACAGCGTTGAACACTTAATCGTATTAGATATATTGCGAAGTCTAGAGATTCCAAATTATTTTTCAAACTGGATGGATGAATTTTTAAACGGAAGAACATTTTACTGCTCTCTAAGAGGCTTTTCCTCGAGTATTTATAATCAATCACGTGGTGTTCCTCAAGGAGCTGTCACTTCACCATTACTTTTTAACATTCTGATGTGTTCCATTCCTCTTCATCAAGATGTACAAACATACGTATACGCAGATGACATTGCTTTCTTCGCATCAGACAGTGATATCCATTCTCTATATTATCGACTACAAAACTACCTCTATGCCATAGAAACCTGGTTAAACAAAATTCGCCTTTCACTTAACGTTAGAAAATGCTCGATATTGGTTTTCCCTCTTAACAATCCTGTTAACATATCGCTATCTTATCGCCTCGAGACTATACCTCAAGTGGAGTCTGTGAAATATTTAGGTGTAGTATATGACGGTTCCCTCAGCTGGCTCGGCCATATTGACCAAATAGTTAAAAAAGGAGTGAGAGCCGTTGGTATGCTTCGTAAGCTGTGCAACAGTCGGTCCGGAATGCGGAGAGATCCACTTTTAATGATATATAAAATGTATGTGCGGCCCATTTTAGAATTTGGATGTGTATTATTTTCCGGTGCGCCAGCTTATAAATTACGTCCCCTTGTTCTGCTTGAGCGGGAAGCCCTACGACTGTGTTGTGGATTACCCAAATGTGTTGCAAATAACATACTACACCAAGAAGTCAGGTTGCCCTCAATATTGTGTAGATTTCGTTTACTGACTGTGCAAACAATCTTAAAATTGTATGAATCCCCTATTACAAGATTAGAATACATATTCATTTCCCAGCCTGCACTATTCTTCGGAATACACTGGCCTCGTTTTCAAACACCCCAGGTGGTCTTCGTACAAACATTAATCAATCCCTTAAATGTACGTATCTGGGAGGTGCCGCCTATTTGTGATGTGCGAGAAAACCTACAAATCATATATGATGACATCTACCCAAACAACGCAAAACTCCTTTCTTATAATATATTAAACGGCCTATTACAAGACCATTTATTAAGTTTATCAATAAGTACGGTCATTGCGACAGACGCCTCACAGTGTGAAGAAAAATCTGGAATTGGCATTTTCTCTCCTGCTCTAAATTGGTCATTCGCAATCAGGATTCCGGACTTCTTTTCCGTATTTCTGGCTGAATTTCTAGCTGTAGTTCTAGCCCTACGCAAACTAAATTCATCAATATCAGCGGTAGTAATAATGACAGATTCTTTATCTTTATGTTCCTCGCTCACATCAAATAGTGTCACTAACCTTTTACGTACATTTCATTTTCTAGTGTCTGCCCACATAAATTTAATTAGATTGCTTTGGGTGCCTGGACATAAAGGATTAGTCATGAACGAAATGGCTGACAGTCTCGCGAGAGCGGCCCTCAGTGGCCCTGTATTACGATTACTTCCTACAATAGCTTACTTAACGGCTACTAGATTCAGGAGATATTCAATTATTCAAGACTTCTTGAACCCGGCTGTAGCTAATTTCTCAGAATATCGACACCTCCTATTCCCTTGGCCCAAAAATTCATTTCACACCAGAAAAACTGAAGTCATCTTTACCCGATTACGTTGTCGCGTACCAATATTAAACTTCTATCGTCACAGGGCTGGTCTGGTGCCCTCCCCTCTGTGCCCATTCTGTGGAGAAGATGAAACAATAGATCATTTTTTCATATTCTGCCGACGTTTTTCTTCCTTAAGGAAAAATATTCTAGAATCAAAATTTACACAGCTTGGTTTAAGCTTTTCTATTCTAAACATCCTTTCTTTAGGAGCCTCCTCTCTTGGAAAGTGCCACAGGGATATTTGATCAGCCGTGGAGGAATTTATAAATGCTTCAAATAGATTTTCTTGAATTCTTAAATATTTATTTTTGTTCATTTTCTCCATTTAGCTTTACCGATTTTAGTATTAAAAAAGATTGCCTAATCCCACCCAAATCTTGGCCAATCCCCCGCAGTGGGTATGCGCCATCAGATAAGGCATACCATACCATACCATACCATTGTTCGCATAAATGCATGTTTGCTTGCTTGCTTCTGCAAGCGTGGCTATATAGCCTTTTTTTTTCCTAGTGGTTACGACGCTCACATTGGAAACGTGGGTAAGTGGGCTCGAATGCTGCCGCGGCAAGAAAGTTTATTTTCTTTTATTTCTTGATAGTTTCTTGATGCGAACCACGAACCACAAAAGCGGCTGTCTTAAACAGCTTTGCAGTTAAAATTCCAAGACAATCTAGAGAAACGCATTAAATGAATAGGCAACAAGAATGAATGAATG
The DNA here is from genome assembly GCF_013339745.2 of Dermacentor silvarum. Classification (NCBI taxonomy): domain Eukaryota; kingdom Metazoa; phylum Arthropoda; class Arachnida; order Ixodida; family Ixodidae; genus Dermacentor; species Dermacentor silvarum. The sequence continues at coordinate 67,777,997 of NC_051158.1, read as the reverse complement.
AATAAAGCCTTTATTTTAAGGAAGGGGACGGCTCTAGGCCGCTGTTGGGGATTAGGTGGGAAAGGAATGTGGGTTCCCGGATTGTTGGCTGAGGCACATCTTCATCTCACTCTTTGATCTCCAACTTTATGCAGACTTTATGGTGCATGTTCAGTTCCGCCGCTCTCGCATGGACTGGTCGACCCCTTCTACACTACTCGAAACAAGCCACTTTGTCTGCCATAGAATAAAAATGTGACGGAACAAGACCACTTAATGAAACATAATGAGAAAATGCAACATAATAAACAGAACAGAAAAAAATAAAAAACATTCGTAAACGGAGCAGAACTAGCAGAAAAGCTGCGCATCACATTAATTTTTTAGAGCTTTATGAACATTTTATATATTCATTTCAGTTGCGATTGTAGGAGGCATCCGGTTCCACTCAATAATGGTTTTGGGTATGAACAATTTCACAAAATATAAAGCGTGGCATATGATGCGTTTGATCTTGAAAGGATGGTCATGGCGTGGACAGACGGCTGAGGGCGATTGAAAAAAAATCGTCATGAAGCAATGGTTGATGGTAAATTTTGCGAAAGAGAGTTAAGCGAGCAAATTTGTGACGATGGGTAAGGTTAGCAAGACCCGCGCGAGCTTTTAACGCCGGGACGCTAGTGAAAGGCGAGTAATCTGAAAAAATGAAACGAGCAGCACGGTTCTGCAGGCATTCGATACTACCTATGATGTAGGCTTGATCCGGGTCCCATATGGCTGAAGCTACTCCATTTTAGGTCGGATTAAGGTGATATAAGCAAGTATACGCACCCGCGCAGGAGCATGTCGAAGGTCACTTTTTAAGAGGCCAAGAGAACGGTTAGCAGCTGCTAGAATCAAATCAATGTGATAGTTCCAGCTTAACTGGGACTGAAGGTGAACTACTAAATATTTGTAAGTAGAAGCTGTCTCAACTGTTATGTCATTAATAGTGTATGTGGTTGGGATAAGTGAGTGAGTGAAGCAACTTTATTGAGACCAGCGGATTGAGGCCTGGGCCTAGGCCTCGCCAGGGGCGGTAGAGAGACCCTGTCTCCCGGCCGCCTCTCGAGCTCGTTGGATGGCCCATAGTTGATCTTGCAGCTCTGAGCTGATCAGCGCGGCTTTCTAGCGCGGCCCAAGCTGTTCTGGGGAGACTGCATTTTTTTGTCGTACATGGATGCGGCAAGAATTTCTTGTAAAGGAGATGAGCTTTGTCATTGGGCGCGTGACACCATGCTTGTTAATTTAGTTAGCAAGCGAATGTTTTAAACTTCATATGAACGATAAAACTACTATCCTTACTTCGTATAGTTGTCTTATAATTTGCTATAGCAATCAATGCTTCGCAACTGCGACATTTATTGTTTGCGCTTTCGCGCGTCCCGCACGTTCCGCCCTCTCTTTGTTTACTGACTGCCGTCGAGCAAACTCGGGCGAGCGAGAAACTCGGAGCAACCAGCATAGCACCCCTGCACCGAACTATCTTTGCAGCTATGTGCGCTTCGAACCAGAGAAGGGCTCTGAAAAATAACTAATTTGCTCTCGAATTTTAGCCTCACGCCTCTAAAACCTCTTTGCATTGCAAGAAAATGCCCCTCTTTTGTTGTACCCGCAAGAAGAGCGTCGAATGAGAATAATCGAAGTTTCGGTATTGTGCACTATTCGTCGAAACTTATTATTAAAGCTCCCTGCGCGCAACTAATCAAAACCGTGGTTCTTTTGTTCGCGTAGTACACATTTGAGTCGAGTGTGCTAGCTAAAATTCTGCAGGTGAGGTCGCACAAGAATGTCCTGCCAAAACGGAGGACAAACGTGTTCGGTAATTTGAATGTCAGAACTTGGTTCCATGCGCTGCATCTTCTGTTGCCGGAGCACGTTCTAAGGTTTCGCACAATAGGTTGCGCGCGTTTCCTCTCGCTCTAGTTCTGTGCACTGCTTAATTCTCGCGCTGCTTTTCTGCGTGTAAGTTGAGCACTTCACTTTTCCCAGAGGCCCCGGCTGCAAGCACAGCGCAATAACGAGCAAACTTGCAAGCACTCGGCTAGGCGCACTAGCACGATGTCTCAATGCGAAGGCCTGAAACGAAATAGCAAATGTCATTTTAAGCCACAGGAAAGTAGGAGAAACGAAACGTGCATACGATTCAAGAGCCCGCTGCGGGCTAAAGCAGCGACAGCTTGGTTATAGAGGGCGTGGACCTTAACTATCGCTACCGACGGATGGTGCCCTACTGTGAATATGTGCTATACGTGCCCCCGCCACCCCAGTAACCGCTCTTCCATGTTACCGAATTTGAAAAACTTGCTTGAATTAATTTTGCGGAGCTGTCTGAAATTTCAGTGAACAAGTGGCAATAATAAAATCCCTCTACAGCCTTGTACTTTTATTACGATTGAAACAACATTTTTGTGAACTTCGTTTTTTCTTCTGGCAAGTTTATCATTTGCACTCGGTTGGAGAACATTTACTGCAAAATGTATGCTGAGGCATTCCGCGCGGTGATCTTCATTCACTTCGCATCAGGTATTTTAGCCGGAATGGTTTATAAGTGTGTTGTTATCACATAGCAGTGACTCCACACACAAAAAAAAGAGTCGCGGTTGTGTGCTAAAAGACCCTTTTAGGGGCGAAGCACCTTAGAGCCCGAGCCCTGTCCCTCGTTGTCCGTAGCTCTGGTTTGCATGGAGACCGCTAGTGGCGCTGCGGTGCACAAGGGCTATATAGCGCTCTATATACTTTACACATGTACAGTATATATATATACATATATGTACATACATACACACATATATATATATATATATATATATATATATATATATATATACGCATGTATGTATAGTATATGTACGCCAAGCTCCGGCTTCCGGAGAACGCTTCCGGCGTTTTTGCCCGAAAGATCCCCCGGTGCTTCGCCCATTCATCATCATTCACTTCGTGGATATGCGGTGTTTTCTAAACAATTTTTCGCAATGAAGCTACCGTCGGCCTTGGCGCAAATTTACACAAATCTTAGGGGATTAAAATAATTACACAAATATTTTTTTTTTCTTTTCGAAAAGGGGAGGGATTGGTCGGGTACTGTGTTAGCAGTCGCAGTAAACGTCAACATACAAATACGAGACGGAAGTTAAATGCAAATGTACCTGCTAACAGCAGCACCCGGTCCGCAACGTCGTCCGCGTAAACGTACCGCTGTTTAGGATGCTGATTTGATTTTTAAAAAATCTGGGGTTTTACGTGCCAAAACCACGATCTGATTATGAGGCACGCTGTAGTGGGGGACTCCGGAAATTTGGACGGCAACTCGTTAGATGGCGCTTGATATTGGAATATCCCATAATCCCCTTGTGCTGTGATAACCCATGCTATCGCACACAAAGCTTTCTCGCTTCATCTGCTCTCGAATTAAGGGGGGGGGGGGGGGGAGGCGTTAGCGACGGGGGTACGTCTTCTCCCACTGTCCTCCTGCGTGAATGTTTTTTAATTCATCCCTAATCTCAAGTAATTTTTCACAGCAAGAAGAGAATAGATTTATGTTCCTTTTACATTGGTGGCCTTCCACCTGTAAGGCCTACACAATTGCCATCGTATGTGCCCGGTGGAGATAGTAAACTCGCGGTGAGATCGTCTTGTCAAACGCCGTGCACAAGTGTCCGGTGTCCAGTGTTTTTTTGCGTGTTTTTTGTGACTATGGCGTCCAAAAACAGAGTGTTGCCCTGATAAATTTGTTTCATTTCTAGACTACTGCACTTTTTGCGGATCTACAGTAATCGGAGCCTTCATGCCGTGGAAAGTCCTGCCGAGAAGTTCAACGCAGACTGATGAAAGTAGTTCAGAGGTAACCGCTTAATTTGACACAACGGCAACGCGCTAAATTAAGTGAATGTAACGTATTAAGTTAATGGTCAAAAATGCCAAAA